>NC_052626.1:34630829-34933860 GCF_016161935.1 Mauremys reevesii | reverse complement strand
CTGAGAAATGCTCTTCTGGTTTTATTTATGAGATGATGGCAAACAGGTGTTACCAGAAATCTCATGAGATTTCTAATCCACTTTGTTCAAACCAAGATTGTTTAGCTAAACTTCACCCAGCTCTTCAAATGTTGGGGTACTGTTGAGAACAATCCTACTCTAGAATGAGGATGACCTAAAAGGTCATCAATTGTATTTAAATTATTTTAATTTAATTCAATTCTATGAAGTTTCTTTATTACCAATATAATCCTTTTAATTTATGCTAATGACAGAGGAGCAGATCAGCCAGTCAGCAAATAGCCAGTCAATCAGTCTGTAAGTGATGGCCAAATCTATAGAAAAGATGTGTAAGTTAAAACTATAGTTTTGAAAAACAAATGTGACATTAGAGGGATGAATCCCATGTCAAGAATTAAAGGTGATTTATTCACCAACCAAGGAGGGAAACAGGGAAATCTAGCAGCTGTATATCGTACTTACTACAACTGCGATAGAGTGGAAGGCGAAATGTAGGCTAAGTGAAATCCAGTTCGGAACAAAAATATAAATTCACAGACCAGGGTTTCAGTGTAATTAGAGGGCAAAGGATGGAGATACCATGTGGCCTGCTTTTCAGAAGGAAAAACAGGATTGTTTGCACATACTATATCCCCTACTGTCTATTAGGATAAATGGCAGTAGAATATGAGGTAGATATGGCTCATGCTGCCTGTTTTTGTGTTCTGCTGCCTGCCTGTCTCAACACATGCTGCAAGGCAACCACACCATCTCTGCAGTTCCTACTCCAGACCTCAGTACTGGCCTCTCTCCCTCCTGCCTCCCCTTTCAAGTCTACTATCTGCTGTGATCTGTATCCCTTTCTTGATCCCCTTTATGCTTCCACTGCTTTACTGTAAATCCTTTAAGGCTGTCTTCTGTGGCAACAAGGTGCTAGAGAATTAGCCACCTCCTAATTCCACAAATACTTGCTGACATTTCCTTCTAGTGCCTCAGAGTGCTTCTTCATCTTCCCACCTCACTGTTTGCCCATTACATTCTTACTGACTGGCCAAAGGAGACAAAATATATAACTACTAAAAAACACTAGGAGTCATTGTGGCACCTTAGAGACTAACAAATTTATTAGTCTAAATTTGTTAGTCTCTAAGGTGCCACAAGGACTCCTCGGGTTTTTTTTGCTGATACAGACTAACACGGCTACCACTGAAATATATAACTACTGTGACTTAAAATTATTGAGTAATGTATTCATTTGTTGCAGACACCAGACAGAGCCACTGTATACATTATGCATGTACAGCTAAATCCCTAGTCCTTGAGCTTCAAAAACACATTTCTACCATTTGATCTAAAGGAGCCCTCCCTCGTAGGAAAGAAGTAGGAGATCCTTTATATCTCTGTGGGCCTCTCACTAGAGAGCAACAAGGTGTGCATGCAAACCCCCCCCCCCCACACACACACACATACACACTTTTCATTACAACTGGTGACTCTCAGAATGTTCAGAGGTTCAGTTCAGATGCTTATTGGTTCATATCCGAACCTCTTTCATTTAGAAATCTGGCAACCTTGTGGGTAAAGCCTGCCTTCAAAAGATTTCCAGTATTTCCTGGTTTTATTGGTTCTTGGTTACATTACGTATAGAAGCATCTACTTCCAACACAAACTGAAGCCATAAAAAGTGGATAATCTCCTTGTGCAAACCATAATCATAGAACTCAATTCTGTGAGGGTGCTTACTCTGAAGGCTTTCGTTGACAAACAGAATGCCCTCAGCTCCTCTGCAGTCAATGAGAATTACAGGATTTGCTATCAATGATTAGCTTGGTTGAAGGACTCAACACTTAGGAATTAAAGGTGGGAAAGACCCACGAGAACTTGACAAGTTAATGACAAGTAATTTGTTTCACTAGAAAACGGAATGGTATCAATTCCTCTGCAAACAGGGGTGGCTCTAGCTTTTTTGCTGCCCCAAGCACGGCAGGCAGGCAGCTTTCAGTGGCGCGCCTGCAGGAGGTTCCTGGTCCCGCAGATTCGGCGGCATGCCTGAGGGAGGCCCGCCGGTCCCACGGCTTTGGTGTACCTGTCGCCAAATTGCCACTGAATCCGCGAGACTGGCAGACCTCCTGCAGAAACGCCACCGAAGGCTGCCAGACTGCTGCCCTTGCAGGGACTGGCAAGGCACCCCCTGTGGCTTGCCATCCCAGGAACGCGCTTGGAGCGCTGGTGCCTGGAGCCACCACTGTCTGCAAAACAGCTGCATCCTCCAAACAAAATGATGGTATGCCACTCCAGCTGCAATTTGCAAACATTCATGAAAATACACTTGTGATGATAGTGAGGGGTGCTGCACAATTATGTCCTATCCTGTGGTCTTCATAATGCAGTGATTTCTGTTTGCAAGAGGTTAATGCAACACTTTTTTCTGGTTTCACCTACTGAACATCACCTTGAGGTTTGAGTTCAAACATAACACTTAGCATTTGGGTTTCTTCGCAAAAGTTTTTCACAGCTATAACACTGTCCCAATTTTATTTTGGGGATGGGATGGGGAGTAAAAAGAAGACAGAGTCAGAATAAAAATGGACTCTTCAAACAGAGCTGGATGAATCAGATCTGTCTTTTTTCTAATGGCACCAAACTCAGAGATTTTTCCAGTAAAAACAAGCAAATAGCGCAATTCCCTAACAAAGAAATGGAAAAGCCTCTAAATTACAGGTTAAGTGAAAGGGGCCTCTATTTATCACATTTTCACCTTTTTAAAATCACTCCATTGCAGGAAAAGCAATTGCATCAGTTCCGAGTTTTATGTTAACACCGGACAAACAGAGCAAGAAAACCCAGATCTGGGGATGTGATGGTTGATTGAAGATTAGAAAAGCATATGTATGCAGACATATGGAAATAATCTAATTATTTAGAGGTCATCTTTTGGACAGTATCTGTATTACCCAGCTGCAGCCTAATGCAAAAGCCCCAAAGCTTCATCCATATCCTTTGTTCAATTTAATAAACATCAAAATAAGCCACACACTTTGCCATCCAAATTATCGTGTCTAACTAAACCCCAGAAAGACATGAGAATTCAGAGATGATGGATTGATGAACTCATCCCATATTTACTAGATTTTTCTTAGATCTCATACAGTAAGCTCAACATGTACCATTCCCCACCACAGATGCTGTTTTGGAAATCCTTTGGTTCTAATTCTGAATCTTTCTACTTGACATGAATTCTTGATTTTTGTTATATATGATTGTTTTTCTGGTCAGTTACATAAGTTCACATGGTACTTTTGCCAGTACCTGATTAGATGACTGAAACTTCAGGAAATGCAACCATTTCAAAAGTTTATCTATTAATATATTTATTTACTTACTACCAAAAGTCCTTAAAATAGGCAGAGTAAAGGAGGGGAGACAGTAGAAGAATGAGTCATGTCCAAAATGAGAGAAATGGTTGAGTTTTAAATGAGAGAGAGTATAATATATTTGGTGACACCTGAACCTCAAGAGGTCTGAAAGTTCTGTTTGGAAGAGCTCCATAAAGTTTGAATATTTTCTGAAACTTTCCTGGAATTATGAACGTGTCCTTTCTGGCTCACTCCTCACAACCTGATGTGGGTTTTTGTCCTGAAAGCCCATTTTTCTCTTCCTTTTGTAACACCCCTTTCTGTGAACACTAGAATTTGCCAAATAACTGAGCAGCAGGTAGTTTGGAGTCACGCTATTGTTATTCATGCCCTAACTCTGACAGGCACCTTACAAACAGACATGAGTCCTTGCCTCAAAGATCATATCAGGCCCAATCCCTCACCTAGTGAAGTAAATGAAATGGCTCCCATGGACTTCAATAGAGTTGGAGAAGTCTAAAAAAAGGAATGTAATCTAGAGTTGTCAAGCAATTAAAAATAATAGTGCTTAATCATGATTAATCGTGCTGTTAAACAATAGTAGAATACCATTTATTTAAATATTTTGGATGTTTTCTACACTTTCAAATATATTGATTTCAATTACAACAGAGAATACAAAGTGTATAGTGCTCACTTTAGATTTATTTTTTAATGCAGATATTTGCATTGTAAAAAAAAACCAAAAGAAATAGTATTTTTCAATTTTCCAAATGCAAATACTGTAGTGCAATCTCTTTATCAAGAAAGTTGAATTTACAAATGTAGAATTATGTACAAAAAATAACTGCATTCAAAAATAAAACAATGTAAAACTTTAGAGCCTACAAGTCCACTCAGTTCTACTCCTACTTCTTGTTCAGCCAGTTGCTAAGAGAAACAAGTTTGTTTATATTTGCAGGAAATAATGCTGCCAACTTCTTGTTCACAGTGTCACCTGAAAGTGAGAACAGGTCTTTGCATGGCATTGTCATAGGCAGCATCACAAGATATTTATGTGCCATATGCGCTAAAGATTCATATGTCTCTTCATGCTTCAACCACCATTCCAGAGGACATGCATCCTTGCTGATGATGGATTCTGCTTGATAACAATCCAAAGAAATGCAGACCAACACACATTCATTTTCATCTCCTGAGTCAGATGCCACCAGCAGAAGGTTGATTTTCTTTTTTGGTGGTTTGGGTTCTGTAGTTTCTGCATCAGAGTGTTGCTCTTTTAAGATTTCTGAAAGCATGTTCCACACCTCGTCCCTCTCAGATTTTGAAGGCACTTCAGATTCTTAAACATTGGGTCGAGTACTGTAGCTATCTTTAGAAATCTGGTATTGGAATCATCTATGTGTTTTGTCAAATCTGCAGTGAAAGTGTTCTTAAATCAAACAACGTGTGCTGGGTCGTCATCTGAGACTACCATAACACAAAATACATGGCAGAATGTGGGTAAAACCATGGAGCAGGAGCCATATAATTCTCCTCCAGGGACTTCAGTCACAAACTTAATCAACACATTTTTTTTAAACAGGAATCATCAGCATGGAAGCATGTCCTTTGGAATGGTGGTCAAAGCATGAAGAGGCATATGAATTTTAGCATATCTAGCACATAAATACCTTGCAGTGCCAGCTACAAAAGTGCCATATGAATACCTGTTCTCTTTTTCAGGTGACATTGTAAATAAGAAGCGGGCAGCATTATCTCCTGTAAATGTAAACAAACTTGTTTCTCTTAGTGATTGGCTGAACAAGAAGTAGAAGTAGGACTGGGTGGACTTGTAAGCTCTAAAGTTTTACATTGTTTTGTTATGGAGTGCAATTATGTAACAAAAAATCATCTACATTTGTAACTTTCACAATAAAGAGATTGCTCTACAGTACTTGTATGAGGTGAACTGAAAAATACTATTTCTTTGTCATTTTTACAGTGCAAATATTTGTAATCAAAAGTAATATAAAGTGAGCACTGTACATTTTGTATTCTGTGTTGTAGTTGAAATCAATATATTTGAAAATGTAGGAAAACGTCCACAAATATTTAATACATTTCAATTGGTATTCTATTGTTTAACAGTGCCATTAAAACTGCGATTAATCACAATGCATTTTTTTAACTGTGATTAATTTTTTTGAGTTAATCATGTGAGTTAACTGTGATTAATCGACAGCCCTAATGTAATCTAAAAACAAGAATATAAAGCCCATACTCTTTACCACTTCCAGAAAAGTGTGTTTTGGGGTTTTTTGTTTGTTTGTTTCTATCAATTGTGATCTGGTTCACTCTTCATCAGACCATTTCAAATGCAGCTTGAATTTATGTGCATGCTAAAAATCTTATGGATTCACTCAAATATTTCACTCATATCTAAAATTATTTCCTTAAATACTTCTGCATATGACTTTGAAATCACTGTCCATGGACATTGGCGTCTGTCAAATCTGACCATGAGTGTCCCTGAAAAGTGATTTACAAAAGGTTCATGAGCTTGGGAGAACTCAAAATTGGAGTGAATATTCTTGCTCATTTCTTCTCAGTACTTAGTCTCTCCTAGACCATATCTCTTCCCAACCAAACACTTTTATGGCCTGTCTCTACTGTACCCAAGATGTTTATCCAAAATGTAATTGTTTGTGTAGTGCTTCAGAAAAATATATCGATAGTCTTTTTTTCCTCCTTGTGAAACTGAAATTGAACTCTGTGTCTTCGAGTGAAAAGATGTTTTTGTTTTGTTTTTGTTTTGTTTTGTTCCTTGATTCACCACACTGCACTCCCTGAGTAATAAAATCCCTTTTAATAGAAACATATGAGGCTGTATCCACTGAACTCCAACAACATTAAATATTTATCAATACAATAGTGCATGTTTCAACATGAAATAAGCATCAGACTCTGTATATTTAGTAGTTTCCAATATTGAGGGGAAAGAAAAGAAAAGAACCTCCGAGAATGTTAGCAGCCTCAAAAACTGGATTTAACAAATAAATAGTTCATGATGTGCCAAAACTGAATTGCCAAATGATTGACCACATCCTATATTGCACAAGTGAAAGGCCACTGTTGTTTTTACAAGTGTGTTTCATTCTGTGTTTGACTTCATTGTATAAATATTACAGAGCTGGCTTTTCAAAATTAACCTTTAGTATAGATTAACTGCAGACTGGGCTGAGAGGGGAGAAAATCATGGAAATTAAGGTATAAGGGATTTTCAGAAAGTGTTGATTCCATATTTCCTGGACCAAGACTGTTGAAAATTAAGTGAAAGATTCTGGAGGAACAAGAACAACAAAGAACCATGATTCAAAAAAACCAACAACACTAAAATGCAGAGAAAAATGATATTCAGGAACTAGAAGAAAAGACCAGAGTAATGGAAAGCATATTGCTGGTATTCTAGGGCCATGGGATGTTTTTAGATGGCACTTTTCACACACAGGTCTCAAAGCAGTTTTAAAAGGTGCTTAAGCATTATCAGAGAAATTTTCAGAAGTATTTAAGCCACTTAGGAGCATAGGATGGTCCTAATGGGATATGTGCTTCTATGGCACTTACGTGCTATTGACAATTCTGTCTTACTATCCAGTTTTACAGATGGGCAAATTGAGGCTCAGAGAGTTTAACCAATGTGTGCAAGGCTGCACAGTGAGTTAATGGCAAAACTGGGAATAAAACTCAGGTTCTCTGAGTCTCATTTTCATGGCCTGTTCTCTGTCTCAGGCTGCAGACTGTTTAGTGGTGACTGAACAAGTAAATAAACATTAGGGGACTGGAGAACAGCACTAGGCCATTTGTACGCAATCACCTCGATTAATTGTAAGACATAGGGCTTTATGTCACTAAGAGAGCGGAGATGTTTGTATACTTCATCTTAAACTATTGGGTCTGCAAGACCTCAAAGAGAAGGGGTTTTCTCAGGAAATTTTTAGGAGGTGGTGCTTTAGGTTGAGCCAGAAATATCACCAGAATAAATATATTCCTACAGTTCTGAGCCCTCAAATTCCATGTGTACTTAAGGGAACTTCCTGCCTTGCAGGGTGAATGGTATGGAATAATGATGAGTTTCCCTAACAAGACCTGCTTTCCTGCCCTTAAGTCTCCTAGTCTCTTTTAATTACCTTCTTTTCTACTTTCAGAGAAGCTGATGTGATCCTAGAGATTACAGGAGGGTCACTTATCGAGCAGAAATCCAAAATGGGATTAGGGTTGGTTTGTTTGCTTAAAACCAATTAGGAAAAGAGGTGTCGTGGTCAGTGCAGAAAACTGAGTCGGGATTCCTGGGTCTCTAATTAGGGTGACCAGGTATCTGGTTTTGGACCAGGTATCCTGGTCAAAAAGGGATCCTGGAGGCTCCGGTCAGCACTGCTGACCGGGCCATTGACTGTCCGTTTGGCAGCACCACTGTGCCATGAGTAGGGCTGGCCGGCTCCCTGCTAGCCACCGTGACTTGTGAGTGCTCAGCAGGCAGCTGTTGAGGGGTGGCATGGCGTGCGCCTCTTCTGCTGCTGCCCGGCCCTCTTCTCCTCACACGGCTGGGCTCGAGCTGCAGCACGTGTCCTGCGGTGAACCATAGTCTCTCTGTCACCCCATCGCCAGCATCCAGGAGTTCAAGGTATGTGTATCCCCATCTCTGAGTGCTAGGAATGGGGCTGTACCCCTGTCTCCCTCACTGCATCCCTCTCCATCCCACCCCCACCCCCATCCCCCATCACTGAATCCCTCCCCGTCCCAACTCCCCCGCATCCCCACCCCCCATCACTGCATCCCTCCCCGTCCCAACCCCCCAGCATCCCCATCCCCCCATCATTGCATTCTTCTCTGTCCCAACCCCAGGCACCCCATCCTGCTCACTGCATCCCCTCCATCCCTCCCTGCATACCCCACCACTGCATCCCTCCCCGTTCTTATGTTCTTATGTCCCACCCCACCCCATCTCCTCACTGCATCCTTCCCTCATTCCATCCTGTCCTGCCCCCACCTCCCCATCCCAGCCCTGTACCCCTTACAGCGCTCTCCCACCCACCCCTTCACCTCCCAGAGCCCTACCCTCACGTCCCACAGCCCTTCACCTCACTCACCTCCATACATTGCTGCACTCCCAATATGTCCCTATACACCCCCTGTTCCCCCCAGATCCTCATAAACCTGTAGCCTTCTGCCTCCCCCGCCTCCCCATCTACTCCACATGCCCCCCATAACCCCTCTTCTCTCCTGCACTGCCCCCTCTCACTCCCACCTTGCTCTCATCCATGGCCTTGATTTTTCCATCCCCATCCTCTCTCCTCCACTTCCACCCCACCCCATCTTTTCCCCTCCAGCCCACCCTCCTCCCTTCCCAGCTGGGTGATTTAGGCAGCTCTTGGAAAAGTGTATGAAAAAAGTGTCTGTGTAGGAAAATGTGTGCATGCATTGTATGTGTGTAAGAGACTGTGTGTCTTTGTGTAGGGAGATGTGTGTATTGCCGCATGCGAGTATACCTGTGTGGATAAAATTTGCAGTCTAACTCTTTGACTTTCATTCCTTGCGCACAAAAAATTGATGACATAAAGTATGTGTGTATTCATTTCATAACGAGATTTTAAAAGAGAAGGGAATTCTAAAAGAAATGTATTTCTTAAAAAGTGAATGTTGTTGACTAGTAATTGCAGAAGAGCCAGTGTATCATACATTTCACCCCACCTTTGTCTAGCTACATTATAAACTCTCTGTTGCAGACTCTCTCTTTTTATGTGTATGTCGGGCACCTACCGCCCTGGAGCCCTGATCTTACTTGGGGTTTCTAGGCACTAAACAACAATTGTAATAGTAAATAATGTGGAGGTATATGTGTTAGTGAATGCTAGATGTGTACACATGAATACACATGTGTATCTGCATGTAGGTGTGGGAGTCAGTTTCTACAGATTTATTTATACAGGTATCTGGACAGATGTGCATTTCTGTGCTTGTGCTCTATGGATTTGTATTTGGGCTTCGGGAGTGGGCCTTCAATGGACCAATTGTAGCTGTGATAATGTGTGGTCCTAATTCCACACATAAAATTACAATAACTTTAGTGAATAAAATACATGGAGCTGATTCCAAAAAGTGGGAAGAGTGGAGGGAAAGAATCATGAAAACCTTTGTGAAATTTCATTTTTTTTAAACATTACCTTTTTTGACTATTTTGCTGCCAGCTTTAGTGTCCTGTAACAAATAAAACCTGAACTTAGCATAATACATCTGTCAAAACTATAAATATGCCTTTTTGGGCCAGCAGGCAGAGCAAGAATGTTTGGTTTTCTGGAATTAGAAAGTTGGCAGCCCTAGTTGTTATGTGTTACTGAAATGGATACTAGCTTCTGCACCTTCACAGAAAAATGTTTTACATATGCAAGCAGCGGCAGCTCCAGGCACCAGCGATCCAAGCGCATGCCTGGGGCGGCAAGCCACAGGGGCGGCCTGCCGGTCCCTGCAAGGGTGGCAGTCAGGTTGCCTTCAGCGGCTTGCCTGCGGGAACCAGGGACCTCCCACAGGCAAGCCACCGAAGGCTGCCTGACTGCCACGCTTGGGGCGGCAAAAAAGCTAGAGCCACCCCTGGATGCAAGTGCTGCCCTAAAAAGTAATAACTAATAAAAAGAAACCTTGTGAGTTGCACTAGTTCCTCTCCTGCTCTGGCCCTAGCCAATTGGAGCTGTGCCTGCTGGCGGAGGGCAGGGCAGCATGTGCACCCCCTGGCCGTCCCTCAGGCTAGGAGCCAGACATCCTGGCTGCTTCCTGACCCAGGAGCCATGCAGTGCGGTGGCTAGCAGGGAGCCTGCCAGCCCTGATGTGAGGAGCGGCAGCGCTGCCAACTGGACAGTCAATGGCCTGGTCAGTGGTGCAGCTACCAGGATCCCTTTTTGACCAGGTGTCCTGGTGCAAAAACGGACACCTGGTCACCCCAACAACAACATCCTCTCTGGGGTTCATCTGCAAGTCTGGCAAAGGCAAAAATTGGATAACAAAGTCAGATAAGCAGAAGAAAATAGAAGTTAATTTTGGTAAAGACTGGGTGGGGGGAGTGTTGAAGAGGACCAAGGAAATGCTGTGAGACCAAAGGGACTAGGAGAGGGCTGAGATGTCAGCCAGGTTACTGCAGAGGTACAGATGAGAAGAGGCTAGGCCAGAGCCTTAGAGGTGCATTAGAAAGGAATAGAAGATTTGTCCAAAGGTCTGGAAGACATTAGAAAGCTTTGGAGAAGTCTCCAAATTCCAAACTGAAACTGAATTCAAAGCCAAATCTTCACATGGTCTGACCTAAAGCCATATCTGAAGCCAAGGCACAAAACTAAGGGCTTGTGCACACCCCTCCAAATAATTTGATCGAGAATTCCATGCTCACTGATCAAGCGCAAAACCAGATTTTGCTCTGGTGTACACCCTACATCATGTCTAATCTGTGAGCTATGACCTTTTAGCATTTAAAGCCATAGCATTATCTACATCAGAAGCCTCCTGTCAGTCACATCATTTGCACTTAGAAGTAATGATGTAGTATACAACTCTTTCATTTAGGAAGTGTCAAGATTTACATATGAAGGCAAACAACAAGCTCCTATTGCTTTTTTCTGTAGGCATCCCCCCAGGCTCCAAAACTGAATGCTCATTTGGCTTTGTATCTCATTATTACAGCATTGACCTGGGGGAGGGGGGGGAAGCAGGGCAACAGAGGACAAACAAATTAAGGAAGCTCTGTGGGAAGTCTAAAGACTGACAAACTTTACATTACTGTTTGATTTTGAAAGTTGAAGCAAAGATGCTCTTTTCAAATGTCGCGTCTAATTAAAGAACAAGACCATAGCAGTAGCAGTCAAACACCACAGTTCTCTTACTGCCTGTTGCAGCTGATTTCAGAAAAGATCGTGCTGGGGAAACAGTTACAGCAAACATAATTGGAAAATATTTTTCCCCAGTCCCATCTTAATTAAAGCTTATTTTCAGTCTTTCTGGAAGGAAATGTTTTCCTCTAGCTTCTGATCATGTCGTTCCGTTTTCTTTCCAAACTACGAGTCAGAAGTGTGTGGAACATTAAGGTTCTGAATATAAACAGGCCCCGCTATGGAACATTTTGTAATGAATACAGGAATTGCAATTGCTTCCCCAAAAGCAAACATATCCAATGATGAGAGGTAAGTTGACAGTGTGATTAAGGCACTAAACTGGGACTCAGGAGATCTGCATTCAATTCTTGGCTCTGCCATAGTCCTCCTCCTGTGTGACCTTAGACAAGTCACAGAATTCCTCTCTGATTAAATTATCTGCCGGTAAAATGGGGATAATAATATTCTGATGCTGGCTGACCAAGTCATATCAGGGTCACAGGCCAATTCACTTGTGTATTAGTATAGATCAAAATGTATGTAAATGTAAGAGTGTATTCAGGTGTTTAAACCTCATGAAAACTAGTGGAATATTACTTGTGTTGCTTTCACTTACTGTTCCTATTATAATATAATAGCAAACATTTGTATTGTGTATACCCCTGTAACTAAATAACCCATTAAAGAAATCTTGTGAAATGCTAATGAAGGACTTAAGGGACTTAAGGAAACCCTGCTTTGCCCTCAGCATGTTCATAACACTTTGTAGCTCTGTGTTAATGGCTAAAATCAAATCTCAAGAATTTTTGTTGCCTCAGTGCACAATTGTCCAGATATATTCTAAGAGTTTTTTTCTTTCTTCCCTTGAAGCATCAGAGATAAATTGGCCACAGCTAGGGACAGGACACTGGTCAGAGTGGAATGGTGGTCTGAGATGGTACAGAGAATTCTCCTTCTCAGATGCCCGGCCTGTGTGTCTTGCTCTCATGCTCAGAGTCAAACTGGTCACCAGATTTGGGGTCAGAAAGGAATTTTACCTCGGGTCAGGTTGGTAGGGACCTTGTTGTTTTTTTCACATTCCTCTGCAGCATGGGGCATGGATCGTACAATCATATCTCACCTAATCAGTTCCCTGTTATTGCAAGGGCCTTGGGAGTTGGTGGCACCTCATCTTGCCTGATCTCTGTGGCACACAAATTAGTCTCCAAATGCTTTTCTCTAACTAACGTAATTGAGCTCTATGAAGAGTTATCACAGTGAAATGTAATATTCAGTGATATATAGGAGGTCAGATTAGATGACATAATATATGGTTACATCTGACCTTAAACTCAAGGAAATCTATGCATACTTCTGGTCAAACACCTTTTGTCTGTCTTTTCTATTTAGACTGTAAGCTCCTTGGGGAAAGGGATTTTATGATGTGTGTGAGACTGGCAGACCAGGTACCAGCTCATGCCAAAGCCCCAGGCCAATTCATTTGTATATTAGTATAGACCAAAGGGATTGTTAAATGTATAAGAGTGTATTTGGTGTTTACATTTCAAGAAAAATAATGGGATGTTAGTTTTATTGTTTTCATCTATCTGCATCCTGTTAGAATAGCAAACATTTACACTTAATATACCCCTGTAACTAAATAACCCATCAAATGAGAAAAAAAAGTCTTGTGGAATGCAAATGAAGAACTTTAACAGAAAAGTCCTAATTTCAAAGCAAGTTGTATGTGTGATGATTAGTGGTCAAAGACTTAAAATGCATTCCACCCTCTCCATCATCAAAGGGAAAACCCACATGGGTAGTGATCCTGTCAACTTGTTTTCTCTGAGAAGAAGCTTCAAGTATGGATTGAGGGAAAGATCCTGCATCTCTGGACTGTTTGGATTCCAACAGGGTGGAATAGTAAATATGGCAGGCAACCAGCTTGGCTTAACAGTAAAATCTTTGCTGATCTTAAACACAAAAAAGAAGCTTACAAGAAGTGGAAGATTGGACAAATGACCAGGGAAGAGTATAAAAATATTGCTCAGGCATGGAGGAATGAAATCAGGAAGGCCAAATCACACTTGGAGTTGCAGCTAGCAAGAGATGTTAAGAGTAACAAGAAGGATTTCTTCAGGTACATTAGCAACAAGAAGAAGGTCAAGGAAAGTGTGGGGCCCCACTGAATGAGGGAGGCAACCTAGTGACAGAGGATGTGGAAAAAGCTAATGTACTCAATGCTTTTTTTTGCCTGTCTTCATGAACAAGGTCAGCTCCCAGACTACTGCACTGGGTAGCACAGCATGGGGAGGAGGTGACCAGCCCTCTGTGGAAAAATAAGTGGTTCAGGACTATTTAGAAAAGCTGCACAAGCACAAGTCGATGGGGCTGGAATTGCTGCATCCAAGGGTGCTAAAGAAGTTAACGGATGAGATTGCAGAACCATTGGTCATTATCTTTGAAAACTCATGGCGATTGGGGGACGTCCCGGATGACTGGAAAAAGGCTAATGTAGTGCCCATCTTTAAAAAAGGGAAGAAGGAGGATCCGGGGAACTACAGGCCAGTCAGCCACACCTCAGTCCCTGGAAAAATCATGGAGCAGGTCCTCAAGAAATCAATTATGATGCACTTAGAGGAGAGGAAAGTGATCAAGAACAGTCAGCATGGATTCACCAAGGGCAAGTCATGCCTGACTAACCTAATTGCCTTATATGACGAGATAACTGGCCCTGTGGATGAGGGGAAAGCAGTGGATGTGTTATTCCTTGACTTTAGCAAAGCTTTTGATACAGTCTCCCACAGTATTCTCGATAGCAAGTTAAAGAAGTATGGGCTGGATGAATGGACTATAAGGTGGATAGAAAGCTGGCTAGCTCATCGGGCTTAAAGGGTAGTGATCAATGGCTCCATGTCTAGTTGGCAGCTGGTATAAAGCAAAATGCCCCAAGGGTCGGTCCTGGGGCCAGTTTTGTTCAATATCTTCATTAATGATCTGGAGGATGGCGTGGATTGCACCTTCAGCAAGTTTTCAGGTGACACTAAACTGGGAGGAGTGGTAGATACGCTGGAGGGTAGGGTTAGGATACAGAGGGACCTAGACAAATTAGAGGACTGGGCCAAAATAAATCTGATGAGATTCAAAAAGGACAAGTGCAGAGTCCTGCACTTAGGATGCAAGAATCCCATGCACTGCTACAGACTGGGGACCAAATGGCTAGGCAGCAGTTCTGCAGAAAAGGACCTAGGAGTTACAGTGGACAAGAAGCTGGATATGAATCAACAGTGTGCCCTTGTTGCCAAGAAGGATAATGGCATTTTGGGCTGTATAAGTAGGGGCATTTCCAGCAGATTGAGGTACGTGATCATTCCCCTCTATTCGGCATTGGTGAGGCCTCATCTGGAGTACTGTGTCCAGTTTTGGTCCCCACACTACAAGAAAGATGTGGAAAAATTGGAAAGAGTCCAGCAGAGGGGAAAAAAATGATTAGGGGCCTGGAGCACATGAGATATGTGGAGAGGCTGAGGGAACTGGGATTGTTTAGTCTGCAGAAGAGAAGAATGAGGGGGGGATTTGATAGTTGCTTTCAACTACTTGAAAGGAGGTTTCAAAGAGGATGGATCTAGACTGTTCTCAGTGGTACCAGTGACAGAAAAAGGAGTAATGGTCTCAAGTTGCAGTGAGGGAAGTTTAGGTTTGATATTAGGAAAAACTTCTTCACTAGGAGGGTGGTGAAGCACTGGAATGGGTTACTGAGGGAGGTGGGGGAATCTCCTTCCTTAAAGGTTTTTAAGGTCAGGCTTGACGAAGCCCTGGTTGGGATGATTTAATTGGGGACTGTTCCTGCTTTGAGCAGGGGGTTGAACTAGATGACCTCCTGAGGTCCCTTCCAACCTTGATATTCTATGATTCTATGAACTGAACAAGAGGACAAAGATCAACAGAGCTATTCTGGATAGCCCTGAGAGACGTGTGGGAAACTGGCAGTTTATTACATCTCTGCTCCCATTTGGAATTACAAATTGTGATTCACCTGTACATATATTTTACCTTCTTTAACCTCTCATTAACTCTCATTTCCTTTTCTTAGCTAATAAACCTTTAGTTAGTTTACTATAGAATTGGCCACCAGCATTTTCTTTGATGTAAGATCTGTGGTACCAATTTATCTGGGGTAGGTGATTGGTCTCTTGGGACTGGGAACAACCTGAATGTGGTATAATATTTGTTGGAAGTAACCGTTTTACGCATAGTCCAGCTTGCCTGGGTGGAAAGTAGACTGAAGAGTCTAAGAGGACTGTCTGTGACTCCACGGTAAACTAGTATAGTGATCTAGGAGTTCACATTTGTTACTGGCTTAGTGAAATCTAATTATAGGATACACCACAAATTTGGGATGCCTGCCCTCTTTTCTGACAATTTGTCCTGATGTAGGCACTCACAGTTGTGAGCCACTCCAGACAGCATGACAATGTGTATGTACAACATTTAACACAGAAGACTTGATCATAAGACCTATTTAGTCTCCTAACAATATCCTAAAGGCAATACCAAGGAGAAGATCTTCCCAACCTTTAGGACCTCCAGGCACATGTTGGAAGAGGAACAAGATCATGTTTTCACCTCTCTTAGCCAAAAGGCCGAGAATACTATATATCCACTGTTCCCTTTCTGAGAGCAGTGACTGAATGCTAGACAGCTGCTGCCATGTGACATAAAAGCTAATGAAGGCAATTAGAATTTCAAAGAGTAACATTAACAGTTAGAAAAAAGAAGGCTGTCAGTGAGATTGCCTGCAAATCTAGGAGATAAACTATTATCTGGAGGTGATGGGTGGGCACACACACACACACACACACACAGGGTTTAATCTAGTTCATTCTACATGAAATCATTTCCAAAGTGAGAAATTTTGAACCTTGCTTTCCATCTGCAATGTTATTGCAAGGACGAGGCATCATGCATTTTACAGGCTTGAAGCAGCTCATCTCATTTCTCCCATTTTAAATTAAACTGGCAATTTTTAATATTTTTTCAGAAGTAGCAGATCTAGTCATCAAACATTCTTAGGAGATGCTGGAAGTGGGGAGCATTGAGGGACTGTTATTTTAGTGATTTTAATATACGACATTTGAGGAAATGCATAAAAGCAGTGTTACTGAGTGCTGTATAACCTTTTTACCTGACTAATAAAACTCTAAGCTCCACAAGCTTATTCACAGCCCTGGTGAGAATAAATTCTCCCAGAAATATGTGTTCTGCCTTTGCAGTTTTTTTTTCCTGACATGTACAATAGTTGGAGATTTGATGAAAGACATCTTTTTGCATTTGTGTACATGTGCAGGAGTTTAGGGCTCTTGATATATATTGGACTGACAGCATGCAACACTGAAGTCCTTTATTTCATGAAATAACAAGTGTGGAATGAGTGGCTTCTCCCTGAAAGATGCACCTTAACCCTGATCTGAAGGGACCACTTCTAAAAATGAGGCAATAGTCCAGATTTGATTTGGACTTTGGCCTCTTCTGCAGTGACTGTCAGTAGTCAGCCTGTGGAACATGTTGTCAGGGGATGTTGTGAAGGCCAAAACTATTACAGGGTTCAAAAAAATAACCAGATAGATTCATGGAGGATAAGTCCACCAATGGCAATTAGCCAAGGTGGTTAGGGACACAACCCCATGCTCTGAGTGTCTCTAGCCTCTATTTGCCAGAATCTGGGAGTGGACGACAGCAGATGGATTATTTGTTTGTCTGTTAGTTCCCTCTGAAGCACCTGTCATTGGCCACTGTTGGAAGACAGGATACTGAGCTGATACTGACCATTGGTTTGACCCACTATGGCTGTTCTTACGTTCTTAATAGTTATCATGGTGTTGACACCTATGCACTTGGAAATGGGCTATGACCAGCTAAAAGCATTTCAGAGAGGTCATCAAGCAGCCTTGAAATAGTAACATTGTTACTTTCAAGGACTGGATCAGAGCTGGCCATCTTAACTGTTTGTGAACCCCCTGAGACATCAAGTCCTCCCTTCATAGCCTTATGTTTTAACAATGGATGTTGTAAAAAGTGATGAATCATATTTTTACTGAGCCTGAGAAGGACCTTATTCCAAGTAAGATCTACTGTACTTCTTCTGTGTCAATGCATGCCTAAAACCCCACTTCCTCCATAAAGCCTGCAAAACACTTGCACACAGCTAGTCACCTCTCCAGCACAGTGTTTATGCATGAGAAAAGAGAACCAAAAACCTCCAGCATTCGCCAACAGGTCTCCTAGTTCATCTTTCATCTCCATGTCCGAGTTGTCAAATATTGTCTACAATGTTTAAATAATCCATTGCTGACAGCTATTGTCACCAACAGGTGCAGCTAAACCAGTGCTCAATATCATTTAGCTGCAAGGTAGCCAAAACCATTTCAGCATCGGTGAAACTGTAAGATGCCCTGAACACAGAAATGCATCTGGACAGAAAATGGGCAGAAGCAGCACAAACTTCCCTTGTACCACTGTCAATGTGCTGCTGTACTGGACAGATTCCCAGCATCTAGCAAAGTGATGATATACAAACAACAAATGATAACAAATGTGCTTCTCTGCTTGCCTGGTAGGACCATCCCTCGTGGCAAAAGGGTGCTTTCATGACCATGACCATTGAATCCGTGCTTTCATGTGTATCATTCTTGCTTATGCTAAGGTGTGTTTACCCCTCTGGATTAAGCAGAAGCTGTTTGAACCTCTCCTGTTTAGAGGCAGCTGGGAGCCAGCTCAGAACTGGCGGAGAAAACTCTAAGTCTGGTACAGAGGCTCCCCTATACAGGCACTTCACTGAAAGGGCTTTATGCCTGCCCAATGATCCATTTATGCCAAAAAGCAACACTGACTCTGGCCTAATTTGTACAACCAATACATCTGTTCCTGTGCCATCTACTCCTGCCCTCCCCTCCCACTTTGCTGCCTCACATGGTAACATTTAAACTATTCTCAATATGGATTAAAAAGGATTATCATGTTCATACCAAATAAAATATTGCTTAGTGATGTTATCCTCATCCACAACCCCACCTTTGTTTATTGTGAATTTAGGTGAAATTCTATAGCTTGTAATAGGCAAGTCAGATGAAATATTCATAATGGTTTCTTCTTGCCCTTAAAATCTGCATATGTATGAATCATTGTCTAAACCAGGCTATTATCTTTGTACATCTGCTTAACTTCAAACATGTAAATCATCCCATTTGGCTTCTCCTGCGCTTAAAGTTAAGCACTCTCAGAAATGTCTGAAGCATCGGGGCCTTAGACTGTAAGATCTTTGGGGGAAAAAAATCTCTTGTCTATTTTAATTACTTGTAATGCATAGTGTACATCTGTGATGTTGTGCAGTGGTCACCACTACCCCCCAGTCATCACACAATCAAGTCTAAAATAGGTTTTGTAAAAAAAAAAAATTCTGTCACCACTCTATCTCTAAAAAAAGAACAGGAGTACTTGTGGCACCTTAGAGACTAACAAATTTATTTCAGCATGAGCTTTTGTGAGCTACAGCTCACTTCTATCTCTGTCTCTCTCATGTAGTGGTTTAAACAAGCTCTCTCTAAGTAGCAAACTGGAGTTAGAAACATTGTATTAATTCCTGTTATTTTTCCTTCAACAATGTCCCCATTTTCAGGACAGACTGCACTGTTTTCAAAATGAAAGTTCCTCAGAGCATTTCCATTTGAAAAGGTTACAGCCAACATGACATGTTTTGGTAGCTGCCAAAGCAGCTCCTTATGACAACAGTTCACTTTCAAAAGAAAGTGCAAATTATCCCCCTAGTCCGAGACTGTAGTGTGAAAGAAGAAAGGGCGGAGGGAAAGCTTCAGGAATGTGTTCAAGCCCATGAACCCTCCGGTTTTCATTTAAAAGTACATGAACAAGAGAGTTTACTTTAGCCACTTAAAACAACAATAACTAAGGCAGGAAAGATCATTATTGAGGAATTAAGGAAGCTATGCATTTATAAAAACAGTCTCCAGTAACAAAGTCCTTTATGGACAAATGCTTCCTTATCCACTGAGTAGTAAGTGGTCATTTAGTGCTGAGTTAATCATTAGTGGTTTGAAATGGACAGACCTAATAAAATGAAGCCATGTAGAGTTCTTATTGTTGGTGGCAGTGTTGCTCCATGACTAAATATACAGAGAACATTTTCTCTCTCTCTCTCTCTCTCTCTCTCCCCTGCATCCTTGGAAACCAGTAAATTTTGGCTACAGTCAGTTTTGTAAAAAGGTAAACAATAAAGTGGCTGCCAGTGCAGCTCTGGAATAATTCCCATAAAAGAATCGTCATTTTGTTAAAATGGATCTCATTTAAAACAAAATAAAAAATTGGTAATATGACTGTTACATTGGCAAATAATGGTCAAATTTTTGCAGTAACAAGTTTGCAGACTTCATCAGAATCAGGAAACAATATTCCACGTAAAACATCATCAACAGCAACCACAACAAAAAATACTGAAATGTTTGTGGAGCCAAATGTTTCTTAGAGCGGTAACTGGTGTCATTAGCACATTCGTTATCACTAGCAAGCAACACATGTATTTTGGAAAAGAACTTTTTAGATGATATCACACATATGCATGGACTATAACCAGGATTTTTAAAGGTCGGGTACCTAAAATTAGGCACTTAGGTCTTAATTCAGCAACACACTTAAACACATGCTTAATTTCCATTGATGCTGAAAGTTAAGCATGTACTTAAGTATGTTCCAGAAACATGGCATAATGGGAACCGCAGATGTTCAGCACCTTTAAAAATCAGGCCTCTTGGGTTTACGTGCCTAAATATGAATTAATGCCTTAAACACCTAGGTTTGAAAACAGTGGCCTGTGTCAGTTCCACATTCTAAGCTTGTTTGTTTTCTCTGGTTTTGTAATACATTGTGTAACACATAAAAAGGGTGATTTTCAATATTTCAGGAAATTTTAAGATTCCCACTTAAAAACCCACACTTTTTCCAGGCAGAAAGTCAGACCTAGTATTAATAAAACCGCAAAAGCTATGTTATAAAATATTAAGAGGTCTGACCCACAGAGCTAGGAGATTAAAAGATTGAAAACACATTCTTAAAGGTGATTTGGAAAGATAAAGAGCCAAATTTTGTTGTTAGTTACACAAACATAAATCTGGAGAAACTCCAGTAAAGTAAAAAAAAAAAAAAACACCAATCCTTGATTTTCTCCAGCATAATTGCTATCAGATTCTGGCTTAAAGGTATTTTATTTCAGTGACTCTATCAATACCCCTTTGAGAGACAGATTAATAAAAAATACATTTAAAAATATGTACTATATATATCTGCTTTTATTTATGTGTATATATCTATATAATTTGAGTGGGACATATCTATTACTCCTATGGGCTCCAATGAAGTTCTGTGATCTGATAGCCAAGGATGGTGGTGCATAAGGATTCTGGCAAGGAAAAATGTTACCAAACCTGAAAGAAGAAAACTAATCATAGAATATCAGGGTTGGAAGGGACATCAGGAGGTCATCTAGTCCAACCCCCTGCTCAAAGCAGGACCAATCCTCAGACAGATTTTTGCCCCAGATCACTAAATGGCCCCCTCAAGGACTGAATTTATAACCCTGAGTTTAGTAGGCCAATGCACAAACCTCCCCTCAAATACTTATGTTGGTTATACTTTTAGCTTCCTATTATCTGGGAATATATTTGAGCCACTGTGAACAGGCAAAAACATGCTGAATGCCCACCTGAGAGTCATATGTATAAGGTACCTTTGTGGAGCAGCTGCTGCTACGATGTAAGAAGGTTGAATGTAGCTTCAGACCAAAAACCTTGTCCATTTTAGGAGGTGGGACCTTGGACTACAAGCTCTTGTTTCTATTACATCAGTAATGTAATCACGAAATTAAAAACTATAGTAAATACAAGTTTGAGTAGCAGCCGTGTTAGTCTGTATCCGTAAAAAGAACAGGAGTACTTGTGGCACCTTAAAGACTAACAAATTTATTTTAGCATGAGCTTTTGTGAGCTGTAGTACTCCTGTTCTTAGTAAATACGAGCTCTCTGTGCCCTAATATGAACAACACAGTACATTTATATGTTACTGTTAGCCTTCTTTTTGTGCCTACATGTTTCCACGCACACAGTATGAGATGTAAGATTTCTTCTTATGACCTTATCCAAAACCTACTGAATTCAATGGGAATATTGACTTGGCCGGGCTCAGTATCAGTTCTTTCTTCTTTGTGTTTTTTTCTTCAAATAAAGAAAAAGTAATCAAAGCTCTTCCTAACCTCAATATTTGGGATTTGGCTTGTATTGAGGTAAAATGGTTTTGGTTGATTGTTATTTGATCTTCATTTTGCATAACACTAGTGAGAAGGTGTTTAAAACTGTCATCACTCTTAGCAAAACCCTGTACCGGCAAGTTGGACAGGGAGCAAACATGGCCCTTGTGTGCTTTTGCTGCCTTGCAGCAGTGCTCTTTCAGTGTTTGTTGACATGTTTGCCTGATGTCTGAACTTGCCAGCACTGGATTCTGTGAAGAGTGATGATGGTTTTAAAGATCTCCTGGCAGAAGCTTGAGAAACCATTGCCAGTGAGAAGAAAACCAAAGAGGAGTAGGAAGGAGACCCTGGGACTTGAGCCTCATAGTTCTAGTGTTTGGTTTCTAAGCTTTGGTAGAATGCTTGCTCCTAAGAGCAGAAACACAAAAGAAGAACCGGGTTTCTTTAACAAACATTTCGTTTTTTTTGTTTCCTGCTCATCAGTTTATTCCTAGCACCTCGACAGAAGTTGGCAGAAATCCATACATTTACAACAAACTGTGCTTTTACAGAGAAGGGGATAGTAGAATTCCCAAGCATGTCTCAGAACTCACTCCACTGCTGCTTAGCACAAAAACAACGGAGGGCTCCGAACTGTGTGTTGAGAAATCTCTTACATTCTTCCTTTCAGCCAGAAGAGGGAACTCAAATGTAAAGTGGCAAAGTATATTCATCACATCAGCGGGAGAACCCCGAAATTTTTTTTTGAATGTTGATTCGAATTTTTAAACAACTTTACATTAACTGTGCTTGTGCCCTTTTTTGTTTCACATATAGCTATTCTGTCAAACAAGTTTTACCAGCATGAGTGTGCATGGACAATGCAGTCTAAGCACAAATGGTTGAATATTCATGGAAGCAAATTAAAAATTGTATAGCTAGCCGACAACAGTATACGTTTATATTTCTTTATTTGAAATTTTACACATAAACATGTAATTAGAAACACATATTGCTTCTGCTTAGGTACATAAATCAGCCATTCAGGGAGCAGAAGCAGTATCACAGAGTGACATGCACTAACGTAACCTGAATTCTTAGTACTTACAATGAATTGTTCAGAAGTAATTTACAGACCAAGAACTATTCAATCATACAATTTTGAATAGTTTTGAATAAGAAATACATTCAAGGACCAACCTTCACTCTTCTGATTTGTGCATCTTTTTGTATGCAGCTGGTTGTGTCTGCAGGAGTATGCATGCAATCCATTTGTTGATGCAAGTCAGGTACTGTAGTTATTTGCCACACTCTCGGCAAATGGCTGTTTTCATGCACTAAAATCATGCTAGCAAGGACAAACAAGTGCAACTGTGACCCTGGATAAATGGAGATCAATGCACTTGCTGAAGTCCTGTCCTCCTTCCTTTTGAGATCAATGAGGTTACTCAATGGATGTATGGTTTTACTCTCCATGAGAAAGCGGCAACATCTAGCCTGAAGGAAAGAGGTAAAGCATTGTCCAGATTCAGAATGTCAGCTCTATCCTGAGGGATTATCCTTGCATGCCCTGTCATTTTTTATTAGTAGTAGTATTTTATTTATTTATTTATTTTATGATGTTATACAGCCACCAGTGTGGTAGGTACAGTGCTTTATACACCTTTCTGTTTCTGCATGGCAGTACGCAATCTAGCTCACAGCGTGACTCATGAACAAAGATATATTGTAATTGGGCTGCGTTGAAGATTGATATTTGTATTCATATTCATAGATCTGACATCCAGATTCATTTATAGTCATCACAATATTCAGAGTTAGAATTTATTTATTTATTTATTTCTGCAGGGTCATGAAAAAGCAAAAACAATTCTCATTTCCCTACTGGTTCCCTGTTTGTTTAATATCTTAGCACCCAGATCAAAACTTTATGCAAGCACCACTCATTTTTAAAATGTGAGAGCGTTGCTTAGAATGAAATCAGACTCACTACCAGTATCAGAGCTGGCGCATAAAAGAAAAAATTACCTTCCCTTATCCCAAAAATTTTCCATCATCATCAGTTCTAAATATATCCCAGTCATGAGATTCATAGCATCACAAAAATTAGAGACTATAGACTACCGAATCATTGAGTCTATCCATTAGCCAGTGCAGGATTGAGCCTTTAAGTACATAGTCTAGTGCTTTTCCCAGTCTAGTTCTAAATATTCCAAATGACGGGACTTCCATAATATGTCTTTGGGATACCATTCCCCATACCTGCATTCACTATCAGAAATTCTTCTTGATATTTAGCCTAAATGTTCTTTTTTGTTATTTTAATCCCATTTAATCCCATTTCTCCTAGTCCCATTTCCTTGTACCACATCCCTCTTTTTCCTTGGTGTTCTTACTCAGCAGATACTTGTAGATGGTTATCATGTACCCATCACTGCTTAGCCATTACTAAGCCAAGTTATACATATGCAGTTTGTTTATACTATCCTAATAAATCATTCCTTCCAGCCCCCTAATAATTTTTGTTGCTCTTCTCTGAACTCTTTCCAGTTTGTGTTTTCGGCAAGGCGATGCCCAGAACTGAAGCACTTATCTAAGAGACGTCTCAGAGGTATAGACTTGGCTCTGATGTTTATACTGTAATCCAAGGATTCAATTATGTTAGCCTCTCATGTTTCCTTTCTACATTTGTGGTAACAAGTGACAATTGGGGAGGGTGGGGGAGACACTTCGCAGATGAACAAGGAAGTGATTTGACCTAGCACTGATGATGATCCGTGTTGGTAGCCAAAAGAAAATTGAGCGGCACTGCTTGTAGAGATGTGTGTTGTGATGCACTGTGTGTGCAAATGAATTTTGCAGCAGATTACGCTCATCCACCTTATTTATCTAATGTAGCTTGCTGGCTGTAAAAGCTCTTCTTTATGTCAAACTACATTAGCATGATTGTCGATATAAAATTAATCGACAAGCCTGGCAACTGGCAGAGCTATCCCTTTAGGGCCCTGAGGTTAAACATCTGTCTGAAGTGATGTTTCCTAAAAAGCTTTACATAACTTCAGTGATATTTCAGGCAGGCACTTAACATTTCAGCTGATGGGAGTCAGCAAAGGAAAAAGGACAAGACAGAGACACTTTAGCGGAAGTGTTGGGTTACAATTTGCTGACAGCCTCACCATTGTACCAAAAGGTTACAATGCTGTGGATGTACAAGCTTTTAAGTATGATCTCCATGGCTCTGCATGATTGCATTTGGCACAAGGTGCCAGTGACCCAGCTGACTCAGAGCATTTTCTACTGTACAAGTGTTTATTTCAAAATATTTGTTTCTCATGCCTGGGTGGAAATGTTAGGTCGAAGCTCTTCATCTGAAGTTTTAACTGTGTGACAACAGCATGAATTTTGCAGCATTCGGGAAGGCCGTGTTTTTATCATGGGCAGACTGTGATGTAGGGGTGAAAGCAGAAAACTGAGAATCAAGACACTTGGGTTCTATATCTAATATGATTACTGAATTATTATAACCTTTGACTCATTAAGTCATCTATCTGTGGGCCAGATTCTGACCTCCTTGCTCACACTGTTTCTCAGGGTGGGATCCACCAGGACACTTAGGGGCCTAAATCCTGTTTTGGGGCTTCAATGTGATCCACAAAATTCCTGCTTGGCTTCCACCTAACTTGGGGAGTACCTAAATTCACTTGGTACCTCAGTTTTTGCAGTAAAAGTTCTGTAGGTGCCTATGCATCTGCCTCTGAGGCATACACACTGCAGCATCCCTCATGGCTCCTGGGCACTTATCTCTGCCTAAGCCTCAGAGTGACTTATGAACCGGGGGAGATGTTTGGCCACCTAAGTCACCTGCAAGGCCTGATCTTGCAGACATGCTCAGAGGCCATCTTACTCCACACAGAACTGCTAGGGGAATGGGGAAGGAAGAGGACTTTCTTTATAACCTTTAACCTAGTGTACTCACTCAGGATGTTGGAGATCCCCAACTCAAGTTCCCCTTCTGCCTGATGGGGAGAAGAGATTTGAACTGGTGTCTTCTACCTCTCAGGCTCTAGAGTCATTTAACTCTTTCTCTGGCCTAATTAATATTTTTTCAATTATTTAATTGAATTGGAACAACTTCAACAGGTGAGATTGAGGAAGTCCCATGTTAGAATATTCCATACCCTAGTGGTTAGAGCACTCACCTGAAAGGTGAGGGAAACCTGTGCAAATCCTTTCTTCTCATGGGGCACAGAAAAGACTTGAACTAGTGGGATCCCATATCCCTGGTGAGTACTCTAACCACTAAGCTAAAGCTTATAAGGGAGGGCTGCCTCCTTTCCCCCCAAGTGTTTTGTGTGATGTTTGGTGGCCTCCAAGCACATCTACCTGACACAGCTCTGCATGTGACTTAGGTAGTTGAACACCTATTTTCCCACAGTTTACAAATCCCAAGCATAGATAGGCACCTTCCTGCAGCCGAGTTTAGGCTGCCTCCATGAGAGAGACTTAGAACACACTCCTCTCATTGACATGTCCCATTGGCTATCTTAGGTAGCTCCCTGGCTACTGTGTTGGCATTTGTGAATCACATATTAAGAGGCCTCTTTCCCCAACGTCCATTGTATAAGTGCTTAGGTGCCTAACTCAGCTTTTGTGGATTGCAGTGTGGTTCCTGTGATTTTGTGGGTGCCAGAAAGATAGGCATTGTGACACTCAGGTTTGAGCATTGGTCTGCTAAACCCAGGGTTCTGAGTTCAATCCTTGAGGGGGCTACTTAGGGATCTGGGGCAAAAATTGGTCCTGCTAGTGAAGGCAGGGGGCTGGACTTGATGACCTTTCAAGGTCCCTTCCAGTTCTAGGAGATTGGTATGTCTCCTATTATTATTACAATACCTAAGTCCCTTTTATGGATCCATGCCTCACTCTATAAGTGATTCTATTAATTTCAGTGGGAGTGCTTATAGGGTAAGACTGAACCAATATGAGAATCTTTCCTTCTGCTTCTATGTACCCATCTGTAAAATGAACATAACCCTTAGAGATGAGCCAGTAATTCCTGACAAATTATTTAATTGACAGCTTTCACCTATTATCCTCATTGACAGTGCAAAAATAGGTCTCAAATTTATTATTAAAAACAATTCAACCACATCTTTCGTTCTTTTTATTATTATTATTATTTATTATTTTAACTCACTGGATTGCTATTCAAAATCTAAGTGAGATTTCTTAGGGCTCCACAAATCCCTGTTCAGGATCTAATCCTTAGCTGTGATTGGACATATAATTGCCATGGGTTTGGTTTGGTTCCACAGCTGGATGAGCACAGTGCTTGCGATTAGGTATGCAAATGATCAAAGAAAGCAAATTGTAAATTCTCTTTCTACAAAGATCTGAGCATGTGAGGTTCAATTCTGCTTTCCATAAGCATCCACCCTGGTAAAAATGATTACACAAATGTACATGGAAATCAAATACAAAAGAGGTATGGATAAGTTGCAGTAAATTCCTTTTAAAAATCAAATAAATATTCATGAGGAAAATTGCAGCTTTCGTAATAATACTTACTGTACTTTATTCACAGGGATACTGGGAGGCTTAAATTACCTTGAGACACTTTGATGAAAGATGCTGCAAAAGTACAGAGTACTTTCATTTATTTTTATCATCACTAAGATCTGTTCAAAAATGAGGGGGAAAATGTTGTCATATTAATAATGAATATACAGTGATGTTCAATGTGAAAAATTGAGATATTAATTAGATACCATGCAACACTTTCCCTTTCCCTGAAAAGAAATAAATACTGGGGAATGGGGGGAAGCAAAACACTTATATATAATAGACACACACACACACACACACACACACACACACAGAGTATTTTAAATGAGGTGGTTGTAGATACCTACCTAATGACTTAGGCCACGTCTACACTACCCGCCAGATCGGCGGGTAGTAATCGATCAATCCCTGAATCGACGCCTGTACTCCACCTCAGCAGGAGGAGTAAGCGGAGTCGACGGGGGAGCCACGGCGGTCAACTTGCTGCCGTGAGGACGGCCAGGTAAGTCGAACTAAGATACTTTGACTTCAGCTATGCAAATTGCGTAGCTGAAGTTGCGTATCTTAGATCTATCCCCCGCACCTCCAGTGTAGACCAGCCCTTAGGTTTGTATAGGTATTTCTCTAAACAGTCGGCCTCACTGATGTAAGCCTGAACCACAGTTATGTAATAGGTCTCTTCCTTTGTCACAAATTGATAAACTAAACTGTAGTAAGTCACCAGAACCAGATGCTATTCACCCAAGAGTTCTGAAGGAACTCAAATGTGAAATTTCAGTACTAATAACTATAGTTTGTAACCTATCACTTAAATCAGCTTCTGACCAGATGACTGGAAAATAGTTAATGTAATACCAATTTTTTAAAAAGGCTCCAGAGGTGATCCTGGCAATTACAGGCTGGTAAGCCTCATTGCAGTACCAGACAAATTGGTTGAAACTGTTGTAAAGAGCAGAATTATTAATCACATAGATTAATATGATTTGTTGAGGAATAGTCAACATGGCTTTTGTAAAGTGAAATTGTGCCTAACCAATCTATTAGAATTCTTTGAAGGGGTCAACAAACATGTGGACAAGGGCAATCCAGTGAAAGCCTTTGATGAGGTCCCTCACCAAAGGCTCTTAAGCAAAGGGCTCTTAATCTGCCATGGGATAAGACAGAACATCCTCTCATGCATCAGTAACTAGTTAAAAAACAAGAAACAAAGGGTAGGAATAAATGGTCAGTTTTCAGAATGGGGAGAAGTAAATAGTGGTGTCCCCTAGGGATCTGTACTTGGACCAGTGCTATACCAATATATTTCATAAATGAGCTGTAAAAAGGGGTAAACGGTGAGGTGGCAAAGTTAGCAGATGGTACAAAATTACTGAAGATAATTAAGTCCAAAGCAGACTGCGAAACATTACAAAGGGATCTCACAAAACTGGATGAGTAGGCCACAAAATAGCAGATGAAATTCAATGTTGATAAATGCAAAGTAATGCACATTGGAAAACATAATCCCAACTATACATACAAAATCATGGGATGTAAATTAGCTGTTATGGATCAAGAAAGAGATATTGGAGTCATTGTGGATAGTTCTCTGAAAACATCTGTACAGTGTGCAGCGGCAGTCAAAAAAGCTAACAATGTTAGGAACCATTAGGAAAGGGATAGACAAGGAGATTGGAAATATCATAATACCGCTATATATATCCATGGTATATGCACGCCTTGAAAACTGTGTGCAGTTCTGGTCACCTCATCTCAAAAAATATATATTAGAATTGGAAAAGGTACAGAGAAGGGCAACAAAAAGGATTAAGGTTATGGAATAGCTTCCATATTAGGAGAGATTAAAAAGCCTGGGACTTTGCAGCTTGGAAAAGAGACGAATAACAAGGGATAATATAGAGGTCTATAAAATCATCACTGATGTGGAGAAAGTGAATAAAGTATTATTTACTCCTTCTCATAACACAAGAACCAAGGGTCACATGATGAAATTAACAGGCAGCTGGATAAAAGAAGCAAAATGAATGCTTCTTCACTCAATACACAGTCAACCTGTGGAACTCGTTGCCAGGGTTCTTGTGAAGGCCAAAACTATAGGAGAGTTAAAAAAAAAAAACTAGATAAGTTCATGAAGGATAGGTCCATCAATAGCTATTAGCCAACATGGTCAGGGATGCACCCCCAAGCTCTTGTGTCCCTAGTGTCAAAAGTTGGGACTGGACAAAAGGGGATTGATCACTCTATATATTTCACTGTTCTATTCACTCCCACTGAAACATCTGATACTGGCCACTGTTGGAAGAGAGAACACTGGGCTAGATGGACCATTGGTCTGATGCAGTATGGCAGTTCTTATGTACTGTAGAACAGTGGAGGGCCGCATGTGGCCCATCAGGGTAAGCTAATTGAGGGTCATGAGACATTTTGCAGAAGTTGACCATCCACAGGCACAGCTCCCTGCAGCTCCCAGTGGCCGGGAACGGAGAACCACAGCCACTGGGAGCTGCGGGGGGCTGTGCCTATGGACATTCAACGTCTGCAAAATATCTTGCAGCCCGCAATCAGCTTACTCTGATGGGCCACATGTAGCCCGCAGGTTGCCCACCACTGCTCTAGAATGTAGAGCACGTTAAGGCAAGAAGATATTTGATTCTCAGTTTCTTTTTTTTTATTATGATAAGAAGACATCAACTTTGTCCTTATACTAATCTCCAGTCAAAAACAGTGGGGCAGCGTTTTCCATTTCCTTGTGCAACTGTGCCTCAGTGGGTCACAACTGAGGATGCCAAATTCAGGATGAACTGCTGAGAAATAGGGCAGATACACCCCCAAGACTGGTGGCTAATTCCCTATAGGATATACCAAACCAGCAACAAAATTAAACTTCTCTTTCACCACACTGGCTAACAAGAAGTCCTAATAGCAATTTCCTTGAACATCCCAGTACTTGTATTACCACCAAAAACACTGGATTTAAAGGTTAGTGGTTCTTTACAACCAGTCTCATCAAATAAATGGTTCTTCTAATCCCAAAGGACCAGCCACACGCCCAGGTCAATACATAACTTAGATCATAACCAAAAATCTCGCTGATGCCAATCCTTTAGTATCTAAAATCAAAAAAGTTTATTCATAAAAAGAAAGAGGTGAGAGTTAAAATTGATTAAAAGAATCAAATACATACAGTAACTGCAAAGTTTTTGGTTCAGTCTTGTTGCAGTGATGGAATAAACTGCTGGCTTGATAAGTCTCTGACTGCTCCCAAATCATTGGAAGGTCCTCAGTCCTTTGGTTAGAATGCTCCCATTACTGTAAATTCATAGTCAAGAGGCTGGAGCAGGATAGAGGCAAAATGGAGGAGTTTCCAGGGCCTTTTATCTCTTCAGCCATGTGCAGAGACACCCCTTGTTCTTTCTGTGGAAAATTACAGCAACAAGATGGAGTTTGTAGTCACATGGGCAAGTCACATGTCCATGCATGTCACCTAGTCACAGCAGAAAATTCCATTAAGTGTCCATAGGCATCTCACATGGTCCATTGTCAATTAAATGTTTTTTTTTGTTTTTTTATGGGCCACTCAATTTGAATTGTCCCTCCAAGATGTGTTGGCTCGCTACCCTGTGGAGCTACCCAGGAGCAAACATTTGAAATCCAGGTATAGAGCCAATACTTATAACTTCAAATACAACAATGATACATGCATACAGATAGCATAATTATAATCAGCAAATCATAACCTTTTCATAGACACCTCACTTGACAACCTTTGTACAAGATTTGCTGAAAATATATAACAATGATCTATATGGTCATATTTTAATCAGATAACGTCACACCTTACACCATGTGTAGTCATTTACACTGGGACAGAGCAGGTAAAAAATGGGTGTAAAACACTGCGAAACCATGGGAGATATCATGTGGCACAGGACCTGATAATAGTAAAGGAAAAGTGATGCAATGCACATGCACCAGTGGCAGTGGTTTACACCCACTTTGCTCTCATGTAGCCCAGCTACATCAAGTGTAGGGGAATGGAGAATGAGACCCATTCTCTCTGATTCTCTTCTCTCCCTTAGGTTGGTTTTATAATGTTGTAACTCCTTTACCTTTAGCAGAGTTACTCCAGTTTACATGGGTACAACATCTGGATCTCGACCATCCTCATTACGCCTTATGTCTGTTCTTTTCTAGGTTTGATTTTAAAAAAGGCTCATCCCATATCTAGTTTTTACTTTATATATACATTTCCTTTGGTCTCTTTTCCCTATCCCAGTTATTAACATTGCAAGTAAACATTTCAATAAAAATCAAAACTTATTGTTTCAATTTTGACCATTTTAATGCAGTTTTGATTACTTTTTGAAATAAAATTAATGGACATTTATAAACAAAAAGTCATTTTGAACAGAAAAATCAAAACATTGTTTTAAAGATATCAAAATAAAACATTTAGATTTTTTCAGATTTTTTTTTTTAATGAAACAACTAGGCAAAACCAACATGAATTCATAACATGATTTGGTGTTGCTGAATCTGCTTCCCCCCCCTTTTTTTTCCAGTTCTAGTTATAAAATATATGTAAAGATTAGGGGCTGAACCTTCAGGTCTACCAGCGCTTTGCTCAGTACATCTTATGGAGAAGGGAGAGGAAGTGTTACTCTGCCTCTCTGGCTGTCTATTCAGTCCTGGAGTAACCAGGAGTTCAGCTGCTGGTGAAAGTTAGAGTAGCCTGAGGACTACTCTGATTAGCAATGGCAAAACTAGATAAGTCACAGTCCTAAATCCTCACTCCACTGAAATGAATTAGAGTTTTGCCATTGACTTCACTTGGACTCAGATTTAACCCCTTATCTCTACTATTTCCTGAAGGCTCTGATCTTATTCAGCTGTTTATATTCATAGAACAGAATGTGAAGCTTCAGATAAATCAGTCCCCTGGATCCCTGCTTTGTTAATAAGGATATACTTCTACACACATTTCCTTTAGGGATACCATACATGCAACATAAAGGATGTCTTCATGTCATAGGTAACTTGAGTTATCTACACTAGTTAACTTGTCTCAAGGTAGCCTACCTGTAGAGTGACCACACTGCAAAATAAAACTCAAGCTGCACTGAATGGTTGTATTACCAGCACAGAGAAACTACTGCATTACTAGTTTGAGCATCAGCAGCACTTGAACTTCAACCCATGTGCTATACCCAGCTATCTTGGAGTTTAAAGCACCACTTAACTCAAGCTAGAGATTTTTTGTGGATGGGAGTCAGGTTAGGAGTAAATTCTTAACTTATACCTCAAGCTAACCCTGCAGTGAAGACAAGTCCATAGAATCTGAGGGCTGGGTGAACAAGCCCACATATATTAAGTACTGGGCTGTCTATGCGCTTACTTAGAATCATAGAAGATTAGGGTTGGAAGAGACCTCAGGAGGCCATCTAGTCCAACCCCCTGCTCAAAGCAGGACCAAACCCAACTAAATCAGCCCAGCCAGGGCTTTGTCAAGCCTGACCTTAAAAACCTCTAAAGATGGAGATTCCACCACCTCCCTAGGTAACCCATTCCAGTGCTTCACCCCCTGCTAGTGAAATAGTTTTCCCTAATATCCAACCTAGACCTTCCCCACTGCAACTTGAGACCATTGCTGTTTGTTCTGTCATCTGCCACCACTGAGAACAGCTGAGCTCCATCCTCTTGGAACCCCCCTTCAGGTAGTTGAAGGCTGCAATCAAATCCCTCCTCACTCTTCTCTTCTGCAGATTAAATAAGTCCAGTTCCCTCAGCCTCTGCTCATAAGTCATGTGCCCAGCCTCCTAATAATTTTTTGCCCTCTGCTGGACTCTCTCCAATTGGTCCACATCCTTTCTGTCATGGGGGGGGGGGACCAAAACTGGATGAAATACTCAAGATGTGTCCTCACCAGTGCCAAGTAGAGGGGAATAATCACTTCCCTCGATCTGCTGGCAATGCTCCTACTAATGCAGCCCAATATGCCATTATTTTTACTACTGCAGGGCAGGGGCGGCTCTAGGAATTGCGCCACCCCAAGCAGGGAGGCATGCCGCAGGGGGCGCTCTGGCGGTTGCCGATCCTGCGGCTCCAGTGGACCTCCTGCAGACGTGCCTGCGGAGGGTCCGCTGGTCCCGTGGCTCCGGTGGACCTCCCGCAGGCACACCTGCGGATGCTCCACCGAAGCCGCGGGACCAGCGGACCGTCCGCAGGCATGCCTGGGGGAGGTCCACCGGAGCCGCCTGCCGCCCTCCCGCGGCACGCCGCCCCAAGCATGCGCTTGGCGCGCTGGGGTCTGGAGCCAGCCCTGCTGCAGGGATACTCCCAAGTGGAAACTTCCAAAGATCACAAGAAAAATTGGTGTCCTGACTCATTTTGCAGACTCAAGAGGTTCAGAGAGGCATCCAAGGTTGCAGGTGCTCACCTAATCTTTTATAGTTAATCATTACTAGCTTCAAGACAATGACCATCCTATTCCCCCTTAAGGAAGGATTGCAAAGTGTGCACAGAATTAATGTAGGATAAAAAATCTGCCCATAATACAGTACATACCCTTAGAGAGGAAAAATATATTGGATTTAGGGCCATGCCAATGTCCTGAAATAAGAAGGTAATTTCCTGTGGGAATGCAAAGAAGGATGTGATAAACCAGAAAACCTGTCTGACCAGAAAGATTGCTTTATTTATTTATTTTTATTATTAAATTCTCAGTGCAAGGACAAGCTCAATTAAAGCCAATTAAGCAATTAAAACCACAGCAAATTGCATTCATGGATATGATCTCATGATGCAATGCTTTCCTCCTAAGTTATTGTTATCTTACAGTTTAGCATTTCTATTGGCTCTTATGTTTAAGAAATCTTTGAATTAACCCCCCCGCTCCCCCCCCGGGGGCAGTGATCTTGGAAAGGTTCTGAAGGTCACCTTCTTCTGAAACATTGAGTAGGAATCATGCTAAGCTTTAGGTGGCTTTGTTATAGTGTGTGCCTATATATATCTATATATATATAGGTTCTTCTATCATCTCCATTACCATAGTATCTTGGTGCCTCCCAATCCTTAATATATTTATCCTCACAACACCTCAGTGAGGTAGGGAAGGGCTGTTATCCCCATTTTACAGTTGGGGAACTGAGGCACTGAGAAACTTAATGACTAGCCCAAGGTAACACAGGAAGACTCTGGGGAAAGCAGGGAATTGCAGGTCTTCTGAGTTCCAGGTCAATGCCCTACCAAATGGACATCCCTTATAAAGACAGAGGTATAGATATATCTAGATATACTGCCTAGTGTGTAGGTGTGTGCCATTGCCCTCTATCAGATGGAGTCAGACCTGTCTGAGTGTTTGTAACTATGCCACTCTCTAGTGATTGGCCTTCATAGTGACTATGTACTTGATACTTAGAGAAAGTTAAGAAAGATCAGCTTTTAACTTGTGTAGTGCAAGCCTGAGCAGACAAGTTCCTGAGTTCTCCTCCTAATGTGCACAGTTTAGGTAACAAGCTTGGCTTCTATGGGTGAACAGTTCTAGTTTTATTTTAACATCCCCTATCATTTCCTTCCTGGGTGGAGGTGATGGGATATAGATGGGACTATATTTTATACTTGCAATAAAGAAGATCTTTATCAGGATAATGGTGGTAAAGCTTACAGACTTTAAGAGATCTGGTATAACATGAAGGTTGCTGTTGAATGGAACACCAGGATTCCTTTTACACAGTATTCAGTGTGTTCCCACTCAATTTTTTTTTATTATTATTATTTTTTTTTTTAGTGGGAGGAGAAGAGAAATGCACTGGAAAGATGAGAGGCAGACAGTTCAAAGAGTCTAATCTCTCTTCTGTCCTAAATTTCACCTCCTCTAAAACGTTTTGACTGGGCTTGTTTTTGTTGGACTTTAAGCGGAAAGTAGTGTATTTTCATTTTGCTTTTTCAAAACACACAGATTTATGGAAATTTTCAGCAACAGATGTTAAGCTGTCAAGTTACCAGCAAAATTCAGAGCTGAGAATAGTGGCCAATCTGTTAAATAAAGGCTTGTTTGCCACAAACTCATGAATTTCAGTATTTGAATGTTTTGCTTTTAAGAAACTTGTTGCCTCTGCACCGTGATTATTGTTTTCCACAATGGTCTTTGAGAGTGAAATCTAGTTGTGGAATGCAACAGATAGCCTAGAAAGTATATTAGAGTTACTCTGCAAGCATTTCGATCTTGTCTATTATGGAAGCACTATATGTCTTCTGAATGGAGTGATGGGTGAACTTTCAAATGAGCAGGGGTTCAGGGTGGATAAACATCCAAAACTCAAAGGGTAAAATCAAAGGGTAAAGTCAGTTGGAGTTTATCTGTAGCCCATCTGAACAATCCAATCCTCTAGAGCTAAATTCAGATCTTGTGTACACAATTCCTCTGCATTCAGATGTGTTATGCTTGTTTATTCCAGAGCTCTGTTTGACCTCCTGAATCTGCAAAAAATCCAGTTCTTCAGTGAATATTGAGTAACTATATTAATATTCCAGCTCCTTTGAACCTCTAAAGAGGCTCATTTCAGGTTGGGGTTATTTATTTATTTATTGATGGAAGATGTGGTGGGAGGGAATCCTTATTTTTTTCAGGATCTATTTGTCTATTTGTAAACCCCATTTCCCAGTTTTGCTTTTAACGTATTTGACTATATTTCTGGTATGTATGCAGGGAATGACTGATTTTCAGGGTAACACGTAGAAATATAAGCTTGGATCCTCAACCTCCAGGGGCATAAAGACAAATGAGAACTGTCCTAACTGGACTGCTGGGGGAATTCCCAGCTGGTTTTACACCATCCACTCCTGTGCCCCATGGCATAATGGCCAGGGATTGGATTGGGGCCAGAAGAATGGCTACCATGGGAGCATTCTAGCCAACATAAGTTAGAGCAGCCCTAACACTGCTCTAACTTGTGCTGGGGGACAAACTGCTCTGAGATGCCTCAAAATTTGTCAGGGTGGATGGAGATGTGGCAGAAAGCCTCTGATGTCCCCTTTTTGGGAGGGGAGCCACGTGGGACTCAAGATCTTGATCTGGACCAAAAAAGAGGTGAATGTACAAGGTAAAGACAAAATCGAATGATAAATGGTGTTTGATCAAACACAGGGGTCTTTCTTGGTTGGCTGATCATGGTGTGAAGACAAAAATGTATAAAAATACTTCTGAACGAAGATCCCAGATCAGAAAAGTCATGGTTCCTATTCAGCTTCACTTCTCAGCTTCATAACTGGCTGCTACTTCTGTTTCTATATATGTCTCTGGCTGGGCTGAACCAAAATCCCACATCCAAGCACAACCAAACTGGGAAGTTTGGGTCACAGTCTAGAGCCAAACTTTGCAGCTCATGTCAATTTCTAGTTTATTCCCCCCTTAATGATAACAACGTCATTACAATGATCCCTTCTCCTACACATAGATATAATCTAATTGCCATGGAGGCCACAGCAAAACTCTTCAGAGCAGAAGGCAATGGAGGGTCTTTATATAGACCAAATTACTGGGAGAAATCCGAATAAGCTCTGACCTGACCTGAGTGAGGGAGAGAAAGACAGAGAATCAGTAATAACATCTGAAGCAAGTGAAGAGAAGAGGAGAGACCTGTCTGGACAATTTTAATGCAATACTTAATTGTGTATAGGCACCCACACGCTGTGATGATGGGTGCAATACAAACACTAAAGACAGAAATCCAGACAGATAAAATAGACCATCCATTGGGATCAAATTAGGAGTATTGCACAAAATGTATTCCCTGCAATTGGAAGTGAGAGTGGGGTTTGGTGATTCTCTTTCCTGTCGGTCAATTCTTTCTGTTTCAATGAGAGGTTTGCACGTGCATTGAGGCGTAAACAGGCTCTTTTTTTATGACCACCTTTTTCTTGCTTTAATTGTTTCAGTGTGCTCACTATAGCTTTAATAGTTCAAGCCATAAACTTTAAAGACTTTGGAGAATTCACCTGAGTGGAAAGAGTTGGTGACGGTTGAAAATGACACACACTACTATTAATTTAAATAAATACAGAGCAGCCTGGGCAGAAGTGTTGCCCAGATGTTTTCTTTCTCTACCAGAAATAAAGGGGAGGGTAGCAACTCCAAAGAGTTCATTAAGAAAAAAAAATAGTTTTCCATTTACTAAAGAAAAAAAAGCAAAACCTGCCAATACAAGCTTCTACTTGGCCACAAGAATATTACTTTCAAACTCCTTGCATTTTCAATGTGTTTTGGGAGGAAAAAATGGAATTAACAGACATTTTCAGTGAGTGGAATATTTCAACATTAGCCTCCAAACCCCAAAGCAAGCAGTTTCTGTGCATAAATGTTGCAATTATGTAATCTGATTTGGAACAGAGAGAATTTTTCTGATCACCAAGAAAAAGGATCTCAGAATATATAAACATAAAGACCATTCTTAACTTGCTAAGATCCACTCTTCAATGCCCAAGAAGACCCCCTCCTTGTATCTTGTGCTGGTGTGTCCTAACATAGAGGATGTGCAGACCAAAATAAATGAATTGCCAAATGGATTACAAAGCCAATTAATCTATTTGTTGTTGCTCAAAAGGAGGACATATTTCACTACAGTTTGTATGGGAATGGACTGCAGAAATCTTAACAATATATTTCAGTACCAAAAGTCATACTTATCTTGGCCAGACTTCATTTCTTCAAAATTTACAAGTGCTAAGATTTATTTTTGTGATGCACTCATTTCACTTACTACTCATGCTGCTCTTACCCTGGCAGAATCAAGTATCGCAATTGCACTGGCCTTTTTGAAGCAGCAATATCTCTTTGTAAACTCATGTCCAATTTGTTTTCCATTATGGTTTCTTTCAATATTACTGCTTCCCTGCTACTCATGACATTGAGTATCATATGTATTTCAGATCATTTTATGTTAGATATATTTACTTGACTATTTTTCCAGGCTCAATCTCATTTTATAATGTTTTCCTCATGTTTATGTTTCCCAGTCTCACGGAAATATTGCTTTAGTTTCACCACTATTTGCAACTCTTCCCAAGTTAGCATCATCTGTGAATTTAATTCATATGGTTTTAACTTCTCTTTCCAGATCATCAAAGGTTACAATAAATAAGACCTAATACTGATTATTATCATATCACACTGAAAACTTACATCCAACTCAATTGTTTATAGATCTTATCAGACATACCTGATTTCTTTTTCCCCTTTAAAGCTACAAAAGCGGTCATTGAAGAGAATGCAGTGTAATGCAGATATTATATATATGGATTTTACTAAAGTGTTTTTGGACATTGGTGTGTTTATTGTTCTTATTACTCTCAATGGGCCAGTTTCCAGATCTGAGGACAGGGAAATAATGCATTTTAGGAGATGTGATTGCTCAAGGCATTGGCAGTTGGCTATTCAGTGTTTCCTCAAATTTATCTTAAATGTTTAGCAATGAGTGTTCCACCACTTCTCTTGAGAGACTATTTTACAATCTAATGTTCTTCACAACCTGGTATTTTTTGCAACACTACATTCTAAAGTTTCCTTTTCTCCTTTCCATTACTCTTTGTTGCATATTTTTGCACCACTTTAAGACTTGATGATCTTAATTCAGGTCTCTACATGATAAAATCAACCACCAAAATTGGGATTAATTGGCAAACTGTTTGGTAATCTCAGAAGAGAGGCAAAGCACTGAAGACACCTGATCAGTGTTTGGATAGTCTAAGTCAGAGAAGCTTTCCTTTGTGCTCTGACAGAGAAATAGAGGACCTTATTGTATGGAATAATCTGACACATAGAGCCATCAGTCAGTTCACTTATGGCTAGAAAACACTGACTGCATTAGCATTTTTAGAAATGGGCTGCAGGATAAAAATGCCATATTGTGGTATTTTTTTCAGTCATACTTAAACAGATCCTTTTTCAAAGCGATGCATCCATCCATCTACCAGGTCCTTATACTGGTGCTAATCATCTTAGTGTTGGGTCTCATTCTTCGCTTACTTACAGTAGTATAAATCAGTAGTAACTCCACTGAAGTGAATAGAGTTACATGGGTGTAAAAATGGAGTAGGAGGAGAATCAAGTCTTTAATGCCTAACATCAACAGTCCAAACTTTAATTATTAAGTCCAGCAAGGTAAAATTCAAAGCATGCACATGTCTGTTAACATGAATTTGGTTCCATTAGGGCATTATCATAACAGATTAATATCTTCTATTTGAAATATAAATATTTACTGCTTGTGTTAGCTCTAATCCCCAGAACTTCATTAGGGAATTGGCCCCTGGGATCAGAATGAAAGTGGGTTAATTTCATTTCAAACTGCACTTTTTCCAGCTCAGGGTTTTTTGATGTGCTCCAAGAAAACGACTGTAGTGAATAACTTTAATACAAATGCAATATTTGTTTTAGCTCAGGCTTGCAAACCAATTATTATCTTAACCCCAAGCAGGTTCCAGCCATGCCCTGTGAAAGGCAGTGTTAGATCCTTGGTCTCTTTATAAAAACAAGGCCTCCTGTAAGCACATTAAATATGACCAAGTTTGAGGTGCTGGAGAGATTAAACAAGACTTTTAAAAATTAGAAACTCAGAGAGCCATTTGTAGTTAAGAAATTAAGGGAAAATAGGATTTTTTAAAATATATTTCTACGGTGACACTGAGTCACTATGAAAGGGTATCCTGCAAAAGAGAATTCCTACACCCTGTTAATACTCCTGAGTGATCCAGCATACCTCCTCTGAACCATTACTTTGTAAAACTGTTCTCCGAAATCCTATACCCAGAAAGCAATGCCAGAGTGAACCAGGCAATCTGTTTGCCTGATCATGGAAAATGTCATACTTTGGGGAATAATCCCCTTAACCTCCCAATAAATTCTTGGGACAGAAAGGCCTTGTGTTGTGGATCTTGAAGTCAACAGAGCCATACTGATTTACGCTTCTAAGGATCTGGTGCACTGCCTCTGTTAGAGACCATAGGAGTGATGAAAGTAGTAACATACATGTCTTCTCCTTCACCTTCTTAAATACCCACATCCCTGTCCAGCCAGAGCAGAGATTTAGGATGCAATTTTCTCCTGCAACTCACTGTGATCACCTTAGCTCAATTTACTTCAACACCTTCTATCCAGTTATCTCCCAGGGTCATATGATAGGGTTAACTAATAACTAGCCAGCCTTCATAAAGCAAAGCACTTATTTAGAACCAAAGCATTACAGAGAACCATATTTTGAAAACAATAAATAGCTTATTATATAGATGTCTGTTTTACCAGTTTCACCCATCCTCCATAGGGAGACCCTGGTAGGTTTCAAAAGCCCTTCAAACCCTTTCTGCAGAGTTTGTACCTTTCGTCACAGCCTCATGTCAGTTCTTGGATCTGATGAGAGTGACCTCTCTTCTGTATCAGGCTGGTCACATTATACAATTCTCAGTTCTTTTTTTGCTGGCTCTCTTGGACCTGGTCAAAACCAGGATATGAAATTTCCCCAGACCATGGTACTTCTCCAGATATGCTTACATCTCTAGGGATTTTCATTAATTACCCCCCCACACACACACACACAGCCCCAGTGATTTTAGTTCCTGATAGTTCACTAATTTTGTAAGTGATTTCTCCTCAGTCACTGCATATCTTGTCTTGTTTCAAGAAAAAAAAATAACCCCTCCCTCCCAGCAGGTTAACAATGAATGGTGAGAGGGGAAACCAAGTAACTTATTTTATCATAATAATGTATCCAAAATTTCCCAGTACTCGACACCCATCATAAGTAGTTTTATTCCCCTTTCCTGCCTCTCCCACCCCAAATCACAATTTGTCACAGCTGTGGATTTAAAAGGAGGGAAAAACAGAGAGACAATCATAGAATCATAAACTTTCTTAGATGGTAACAACTTAAAAGTTGGCAAGTTCTTGGTCTTAAAATATCACAGAGTCACATCCGAGATCACCTGGAGTCATGCAGTGCTGAATCAGACCAAAGAGATTATTACAAAAATAGTAAGACAGGTCTTGTACAAAAGTATAATTCCCATGAAGAAAGAGGAAGGATAGTTTTGTGGTTAATGGACCAAACTGGAACTCAGGAGATCTGGGCTGAGTTCTTGTTTCTGTCACAGCTATCCTGTGTGACCTTGGGCAAGTCTCTAAAACTTACTGCCTCTCAGTTCCCCATATGTTAACAAACAAACAAACAAACAAACAAAAAGGATAATAATCTTCTCTTTAGTTGTACAAAGTTGTACAAACTTTGCAACAGGGACTGTCTCTTATGAATATGTACAGCACCTAGCACAGTGGCACCTTCTTTCCATAGGGACTCGTAGGTGCTGCTGTCATATAAATATCAATAACAATAAATGTTATATTTAACATTAAAGAGACCTAGCAGCAGTTTAAGACCACATATTTCCCAACTTTTAAATTATTGTAATCTAGCTGAGAACATTAAAGCCAGCCGAAAACGCTCTATCAAAATGCTTTTTTAGATTAAAAATAGCTTTTATTTGGAATGGAATTTTTCATAGGATGAAATCTATTTTCATTGTAAATGTTTGGCTTTTCTGTGAAAAAGTTAAAAATTTCTAAGAAAAATGTTGATGGAGATGAGAGAGAAATTATGTTAATTGAATTTTTTTGTGAGAAAGAAAAACTGATTTCCTGACTAGTTCTAAAGAACTTCCTTTGGATTCTCTATTACTTTAAAAAAATCCACTGCTATGACACTGAGAATTCACATATTTCAATGGAATTGCGATAGTATAAAACTGGAATAACACAATGGTGAATTAGGCCTTCACCAGTATTTTATTCTTAACTGAAATGCTCTGACTCAGGTCTGAAATTGTGCAGACTTCAAAATGTCAAAGAAATTAACATGTGAAATTAACATTTCACAAACATTTCATATATAGATATATGTGCAGGGAATTAATTCAGATTGGATTTTAATATAGGAACTTGAAGTAACTATGGAGACCCACAATTTAAAGTCTATTTTAGAAGAGTCATTTTTCAAATGACAAGTACTAGTGGGATATTTTAGCTGAGATGACTATTTACCATGTGCTTTATTGTAACTGACACTAATGCCAATGTTTTACAGATACATTTTCTAATCTAGAGTTAGGTCATGATGACTAGCTCTGAGCGGGAAAATAAGGGTGAAGAGGGCACAGGAAAGAGAGAAGTTAATCAAAGTCCCTTAGCACAAGAATTGCACTAGTGCTAGCTTCCTCAAAGGAATGGGGCCTGGCAGAACTACAGAGGCCATGATTACACCCTCTGTGCATTGATCAGTACAGATGAGCTACCATAGGGGGTGGCAACCTCTGTTGAACACTCTTTCTCTTCACCCATTTTGTGAAGCTAATGCACCATCATTACTTAGTTTAGAACATAGCCTGTGCTCTCAGTAGGATTGTTTCCCTAGGGAGAGAGTTATCATGGTAGGAAGAAGTCTTGTGCCCTCTACTCCACTTTCTTCTCTCTAGCAGATCAAAACATAGCATTTCATTCCATGTGAAATTACCATATTTCAGCATTTGTTTTTGTTACAAATCAGGATGAAATGTCAAACAAATCAAAACTTTTCACAGAATGAAGAGTTTTGAATCAGAAACGTGGGAATGTTTCAACATTCCTAAATCAATGTGGTGCCTCATGGGAGTTGTAGTTCAGATGGTTTGTGACCCCAGTCTCGTCTATGGGTTGGGCTACTGAACTGGACTACGTCTCCCATGATGCAACATGGTTTCGCCCTTTGGTTGATCTTCCAAAGTGCATCATCCCAACATAAAATCCATGGGGGGAGGGGTTGGGAAGAGTGTTGGATGTTAGAAAAATTCAGTTTGGGAGAAAACCAAATTTTTAGTCAGCAAAACATTTTGATGGGAAATTCCTGGCCAACTCTATTCCTATCTCCACCCATTCCAATACAATCTGGCCTGTGAATTGTGGTTAACAGCACAGAGAGAAACTTAAAAAAAAAAAAAAAAGGATGTAGAGGTAAAGATACAATTCCAGATGAGAGCTGAAAGGAGATAGAGAGTTGGTGAAGCTGACCAATAGAGGATGGCTGTTTCAGATGGTTGCAGCTGTGAAGGGGAAGGCTCTTGCACCAAAGCAAGTGTTAAAGGACAGAGGAGCCAAAGGTTAGGAAGGCCAGGAGAGGACTAGGGAAACTCATGGCTTATGAAAGTGGCAATTCTGTGGAGTATTTTTAAAACGAGGGACATTTTGAATCAGAACATTGAACTGAATGATGATGTTTCAAGATGGGAATGGTATGATCACGTTTCTTTGTATTTTCTTGTAACTGATTGGGTACATAAACAATTTCGATTTTTTTATTTGATACATTTCTTTCCATTTACCTTTAACTTTTACCTGGCCTCCCTTTTCTCCTTTTTATGTGATGTTTTATGTTCTTGCAAATGTTCTATTGCCCCAACAGATTGCATTTGGCAGAGTACATTCTACGCTTCCAGTAGGCAGTAAAATTCAGCCCTTGACTACATCCAATATTCTCCTTGCAGAACCTCTCTGGAAACCTGCATAACAGCACCACCTTAATGGATTTTACCTATGCTGATGTGTTTTACTTCTATGTAACAACAGGATGCCACAGTCATTGAAACTCTTTAATAGACCTGGTGTCTAGAAAGCGTTAAGCTGCACTACGCTGCAATTAGTCAATTAAGCATTATTTCTGGTACAGTGCATATTCCTGTTTTGTAGTTTAAAGTGACAATCTGTCTGTAAGTGAACAATAGCTGGTGAGGGAGAAAAAGCTGTTTGAGAAGAGCATTTGTATAGTCACTTCCTAACATTGATTATCTACTCCTGTCAGTGCCCGAGAAGCAGGGAAATCATTCCTGAAATAGCTCAAATAGCTCATAAATATGTTGACAGATATGCTCAGCAATGTTGACAAATATCATTAATCCCACCTGACTTGGAAGAAAAATCTTTTATCAATCAGAAGAAAAAAATGTAGAGTCCTGTACAACTCAAAATACAATGGGCTAAGAATCAATCTGGACCAGTCTGAAATGTTCTTACTGGTGAGGGAAGCAACCAGAGGATGTGGTGAAAGACACAACCACAGCCCTGACTGAGCCAAGGCCTTATTCTCCAGCTTTAGGCTACAATCACAACCAAAACAACACAACACACAGTTGTTTCTGACATGCTGACTTACTTAATTATTAAATAACAACTAGTGTACTATACACTGACTGGACTACAACTTCAGAATGGTCCCAGGGTATTAACTACACACCTTACACACTTCTAAAACTTGAGTTGGCACAGTGGCAAGACAACTCCTTACTGAAATTACTCTGAAATCTGAACAGGCCAGATTTATTTATTTAGGCACCTAAAGGTAAAGAATGGGTGCCAAGTAGGATTTACCAAAGTGCCTGTATAAGCAGGCTAGGCACTTAAATAAATCAAAAAAAAAATCAGTAGGGTTAGGTGCCTTATTGCTGCACACCTAACTGCATCTTTTTATTGCCCTAACTTTGTAAATCTGTCCCACTGTTCCTAAGTGAGGGTGATGAGAAACAAAGTTTTCATCCGCTACTACTTGGGATGCAGACACAACTGGGGTCAAACAAGACCCCAAGCTTCTGCTGTTTGTTTCTAAACGTCACTTTAGGGTCTTTTTTTTTATCCTAGATTTTCCAGATGCCTATGTAGTAGCAGTTGCCAAGGCTATTTCTTGTCAATTGCACATAGCAGGAAGTCATCATTTCCTTGTATGGAACTACAGTCATCCAAGATACTTGAACTCACAGCTCCCTGGCAGAGCTGGGCAAAACTTTTCAGACAATACTTTTTTTCTCTGAAAAAATGCATATTCAGGTTGACCAAAACATTTCACAAATTCCTGTTGAATTTGCCAAGTTTTTTCAGCTAAAAAGTTAACAAAGGGAAAACATCCAAAATTGTTGAAAAGTTTCATTTTGATGTTTTAGAAATGGAACTTTTGGATTTTTCAATTAAAAATGAACTTTCATTTTGAATTTTAGTTGTTTTTAATTTTTTTAAAATAAACTAAAAATTAAACATTTAGTTTCACATGAAATGATTATTTTTTACTTCTTATTTCTCCACAACTGAAAATGATTTGCCCCTGCTCCATTTTTTGGTTAGGCCACTAACCTGAAAAAATGGATTATTTGCACAGCTGTACTTCCTAGTTTATCTGAAAAAGATGTCATTCCCAGGGAAGTATTCTGGGTTCTGGAAGTCTCTTCCCTTCTTGTTTTGCCTGGATTTAGAAACCCTCTGGATGGGCTGCAAGACAGATCTGTTTTTAGGGTCTTTTTTTCCTGTGAAGTTTATTTAGGGTTGGAAGGAGGTCATCATAGAGATTTTGTTGGAGGCTACTGTCACACTTTCTGGAGTGTCTCACTACTGTGAGTGCCTACCTCTGGCAGACTGTTAAAAACCAGGCAGACACCCCAAACTTCTGTTATGCTCTATAATTGGATTCCACCAATACAGTAACAAATGTGAACTCCTCGATCATTATATCAGATTTACCATGGAGTCACAGACAATCCCTTTAGCCCTGGTCTACACTACAAACATATGTAGGTATAAATGTGTCTCTCAGGGACTGGAAAATCCATACACCTGAGCAATGCAATGATACCAACAAAACTCTTAGTGTAGACAGTGCTATGTCAATGGAAAGTCCTCCCATCAACATAGTTACCACCTTTCGGGAAGGTGGAGCACCTATGCTGACAGGAAAAGCTCCCCTATTGGCATAGGTAACATCTTCACTAAGCACTACAGTAGCATAGCTGCACTGGCGTAGACAAGCCCTTAGGCTGTTCAGTCTATTTTACCACCCTTGCAAGCTGGACTTAGTGATGAATGGTCACTTACACCAAAAGTCACAAAACACCCAGGGTACTTCCAGTCCCAAGGGACCTTGATCAATTGGTACCCTAGAAGTCACACCAAAGACAACACCTGTAACCAATTCTGTAATAAGCCAACTGAAGTTTTATTAACTAGAAAAAAAATAATAAAGTTTTTTTTAACAGGTTAAAACAAGCAAGCATATAACAAAATGAGATGTAATCTAAATCCTAAGAGTGACAGAGTTGTAGTGATCGGTTAATTCAAAATGCCTTTCAGGGCAAACCCAGGGATTACCCTGAGGGATCTCTCACTTCAGTTTGGACCCCTGAGAGTTCAAACAACAAGGAGATGAAAAATCTTTATGTCACCCATTTTCATTTCCCTCTTCCAGCATTCAAATTAACAGGGTGAGGCCTTCTCATTGTACTTCTCCCTGAGTGGATGGGGCAATTAACAAAGTTTTTGTCTTATGATGGCCCACTTCATTTTTGATAGTCCTTTTAGATGGGTGCGAGGGGAGGAGGAGGACAATTTCTGTGCCTGAGTTCACAAGTTCAGAGCAAACATTTTCAAAGTTATAAAGCAAAACTTATGTATTTCCTTATAGCATGGAATACAGACATTACAATGAGGTTAATGCGTGCAGCAACTTATAAGCATTTCATAGAGTCCAAAAACTAAATACATTATGATAAGACTAATGTAGTCTGATAAGACCTATTTTGAACAAAACTAACCTACAGGTGAGTTGTTGGTTTCAAGCTATGAGTTTGTCAACTCTTAGCTAACACCTATGCCAGAGTTTACCAGAGTCACATATATAATGAAGAATCTGATAGGGTTGAGAAGGATTCATTCCTTCCCCTCTTCCCTTCAATTTCTACAATTTAGCACCATTAGGTCATGCAGAATATAATCTATTTCTCATAGAAATTATATATTATCTGCATTCTGAACCACTTTGTTTGCACTACTAAAGATTGCAGACTAGTATCCTGAGTCTATACAACCCACTAATTTTGGAGAAAAGCAAAGTTCTGAATGTATCTTCTGTTAAATAATTAAGCATCTCTGAAAGAGAAGGAAAATGCAGATATATACAGAAAGGTCACCAGAGCAAAGCATTAAATAAGGACTTGTACATAATCAGCATAAATGTATTTCCATTTTATTCATGTATTCAAGTTATATTATCACAGAGGTTATTTAGGAGAACAGAACTTGAGAAGGACGTAACAGAGTTGGGTGAATGGGCAACACAATGGTAATTGGAATTTAATGTAGACAAGCAATGCTCATTACAGCTCCTTGACAAATTTCTGTCAAAATACTTTGATGGAAAATGGCTAGTTTGTAGAACTGGTCAAAAAATGTGGATGGATTTTTTTTTCTATTGGAAAAGGCTCATTATTAAAATCAAAACATTTTGTGGGAATGTGCCTGTTTCAAAGAACCTTCTGATGACTCACAGGCAGCATTCAAAACTTGCCTGGTTTCCTGCCAGCTCACCTGTCAGTCTCCTCGGCAGCCCACTTAGTGGAAGGCCTTAGAGTCAGAACTCCAAGGTTTCCAGTATCTGTGGCTCTGGGGTATGGCCTCAGGCCACGAGAACTACCCCAGAGATGGGAACATCAGGGCTTCCAGGCTCCCTGCCGCCGAACTGAGAGTCTTGCAACCCTGGAAGCCCTGGCATTAGTTGGGGCTCTCAGAATCTAGGCTTACAGGTCAAGTAGCCTTGAAACCAAGACCCCCAACTGGAACGATGGCTCTCCAGGTTTCCAGGACCTGGGGCCTGGAAGCCCAGGGGACTCTCAGAGCTTCTAGACTTCCTGTTGCAGACCCTGGAAACTCTGGGAGCCAGAGCTGAGCTGGGAGTCTCAGAACTTGGGCTCCCAAGTATAATTTTGTTTACAAATTTTTTAAACCAATTTATTGGGAGTTTTTCACTGAAGGGAAATTCTGACTTTAGACGAGCTCTGCTATTTTGCCACAATGGAAATAGCCATTTTCAACTTTTTTTTTTGTCTTTGTTGAAACCCAAACAATGAAAATATTTCCGTTTTTGGACATCAAAAACTGTTTTTGCCATTGAAAACTGAAAAATATTGGTCCATTGTGCCAAAAAAATTATTTTTTTTCCTGAGTAGACAACATTTTTAGGTTGATGAAGGGTATTTTGTGGTTAATATTTTTCACAGAAGGAAAAAATTAGAACAGTTCCTGACAAGTTCTAATATACATTGGAAGGATCTATTTGAAATACTAAAACAATTAATGGTTGCCTCTTAGGAAAAAAGATTTCTGGCATCATTTTGGACAGCTCAATGTAAACATGCTCAAAACACAGTAGTGATTAAAGAAAGCAAATCATATGGTAGATTGTGTTTAAAAAAGGGATAAGGAAAAATAAAGAAAATATTATCAAGACCTTGTATAAATCACCAGCATGTTGAATGTTGTGTTCACATCTGGTCCCCCATTCTAGATATCAGTAATAGAAAAGGTACAGTATAGAGTACCAAGAGGGAGTTTACAGCAGCACTAATGGTATCAGTGGCTGCCTGAATGACACTGTCTAGAAAAGCCACAAACTAGTCTGTTATTCCCAAAACTATGGATTTCTGACCATGGTTTTAATGAACTTCAGAGGTTAAACCCTGGGCTTCAGCAGAGGAGGGACTGAGCATTATCCATAATCTTTAGGAAAAATCAGTGACAACTTAAAATCCATGTGCCTAAAAGACCACTTGTATAGGTAATGACTACGCTATCCAATCATGTTGGATCTTTCAGCAACCTGTGATATCTTTGGCCATATAGAAGTAGAAGTTGAGGGTATTTGGGAAGAGCTGAGTCTGAGATTTGCTTACAGCTGTTTTCTTAGCATTAGCTATTATTTATTTTGATTGTGTCCTTTCTTTTCAAACATGCCTGAACTCTCTGTTGTTCTATTCTGAAATCAAAAATGTAGTCATCTACTGGCCCCATCAATGACAGAGCTGAGAATAGACTACCACGCCAATGCCTTATGTAGTAAGATCATGCTGCTTCTCATGACCATTCCCAAAGATCCACATGTCCCGACCCCTAATATTTCCCTGAAGGTAAATAATGAAAGCATGACAAAAAATATTCAGCCCAAATATTCTGCATGCAGGGAAATAAAATGACAGTGAGCATGGTATCCAGGATTCTGGAGGACCATGGATTTAAAATATTTTCATTTTACTCTCTATCCTTTTCTTAAATATAATCTCACATTGCATTTACTTATTTTCCCTCCACTGATGCATGTTGAGCAGATGTTTTCATGGAGCTCTATGTTGTTTAATGTGAGTGAAAAAGTAAATAAAAAAGAATGAATAAATAATGAATAAGGGATTACTTTTAAAAGGTGCAATGTACTTTTACTGCACACATCCGATCACAGCAGGCATGTTCAGTGTCAGGTTATATTGCTGAGCCTGGCATTGACTACCTAAGAGGTAACAGTGACAAATCTGGCAAAAGGCGAATTGTGCAGAATAACCCAAGAATGCACTGGCTATAGTCCAAGTGATCAGAGAGCACTCAGTGAGCCATAACTGCACACCCAACTGAGTCATCAAAATAAAAATAGAAGCATTTTGAAACTCTTTGTAATTCTTTTCCCTCTCTCTCTCTTTTGACTGCTAGATGTTTCCTTTTGTTTGCCATTACACTGGGCCTTGGCTCATTGGGCCAACAGGTAAATATGGTACTTGGAATATATCACTGAAAATGGAAATATTGTGTCTAGTAATGAGCCATAGAGAAAGGAATGATTATTATTGACAAAGCCTTGGCTGGGATGATTTAGTTGAGGTTGGTCCTGCTTTGAGCAGGGGGTGGGACTAGATGACCTCCTGAGGTCTCTTCCAACCCTAATCTTCTATGATTCTCTGATTATTTGTATTACAGTAGCACTCCAGTTGCCCTCCCTCATACCAGGCATTTCAAAACAGTGAGAGGCAGCATGTGTTCTGGGGAGTTTACAGTGTAAACAGACAATGGGTATCAGGGGAAACAAAGGCACAGAGCCTTGAAATGGCTTGTGCAGGGTCACAGAGCAGATCAGTGGAAGAGCTGAGAATAGAACCCAGGTTTCCTGAGACCCAGGTCAATGCCTTATCCACCAAGATCATGCTGCTTCTCATGATCATTGCCCCACTCACTCATTCATCCAACCAACTTCTTGAATCCAGAGATACAACTTAATTAAATGCATTCATTAATTTACAGATTAATAATTTTTGTAGCCCAATATTAGTTGCTTGTTAGGTTAGGCTAAAAATCCCTTATAATTATATAGAATCCTTCATCCAGAAGAATCCCAAAGTACTTTGAACAATACATGTGCATGTGAATGTGCACCACATTGTGTTCAATACAGAAAAAGGAAAGCATACACTTTCAGTCTAGATCATTTTACTTCAGAACAAGAGGAAACAACAGAACAAAGAAAGAATGAATATAAAGTCTCTTTGAGAGGGAGAGAGAGAGAACAGACTATATCTTTGCTCTGGAAGATCCTCCATCTTGAATCCCCTCACAGCCCAGACCCCCTAGCACACACATAAGCAGAATTTTAAAGTTACAGTGCCCCATAAAACAGAATTATATCTAAATACACCACAAATGTAGATGGTATTAGACCAACCATTGACCCACAGATACCTCCTCAGAGACTGAATACAGAGGCCATTCTTCTCTAATAACAATAATGCAAGCTTAATTATTAGGAGAGGAAATAAAGAACATATTCAGCTGAAACAGGAGAGATTGGAATCAAGCCTGGTGAGAATTTGTAGGAGGCATCATAGGCACAATGCCCCACTGCCTTTACCTTATTTGAGGCATTACACTCTGTGTGTGTGAGAGAGAAAACAGCCATTTAGTGGCTATTTAGGGTAGCCTGCAAGGATATAATATTTGATTATGGAATTACAGGAATGTAATCTGACATTATCTTTATTAGCATAAAATAACTCTGCTTGCTTTGACCAAGTTCTTTCCACTTCAGTGATAATGGGGATCTTCTCACAGCATGGAGCCCTTCATTTCAGATTCTTGTCAATGCCTTAATTTTAATGCATAGCTTCATGTTTCACACAAAGACAAATAATGGGCATTATAATGTACTGTGCCATGTTAGCAAACCTAGGGCTGGCTCTGTGTCCAAAGTCCAGATTACATTTCTAGTGGTTGGAAATGAAAATGACATGCCCATGGAAGGGCTGCCAGAATGTGCTAATATGTCATTTTCTTTGTTTTCCTCAATGAAGGTAAAATATAGATCACTTTATTGTTAAGGATCTTTTATTTCCCTTGGTCTGTTTATGGGAAATAAATATGTATTTTATTGTTGTTGTTCTCCTTCTATGCCGTATTTTCTTAAAATAATACAGATGGTACTGGCACAGGACAGGATCCAGACTGCAATCTTTTAAGTTACAGAAATTTTAAAAAAATCTACATCACATATAATATAAAGTTCAAAATCCCATATTTAAAAAGGACTCATATGTCCAATAAGTATATTTCAGCATCCGCTTCGGTGTAATCCTTCCATTCCTCTCTCCATCTTAACTACCTTTGTTTTATTACACCACAGCCTCAATTACTGTAAATTGGCATCACTCCATTGATGTCAGTTATGCTATTCTGATTTACACAAGCTGATGAATTAGCACTCTCTTCTGTTATAAATAGATTTGGTTGAAGTGTTTCCTTTCCTCTTCCTCCCACCCCTCAGGGAAAATTACCTTTTTTTGTCCATCTCCCCAAGAGAAAATTTGTTCCATATTAAGAAGAAATGGCTTCTGTATTGTCATTAGTTGCACTATTAATGTCTCTCTGCAGGAGTCTTTCATTAAAAGAGACAGCATTGTACTTCTCAGGGTACTGCTTCTAGAGCATCCCATTAATATGTGTTCTTTTTTTTTTTAGGTTATTTCTACTGACATGCCAATAAAGCAGAGATCTGAACAAATTCAATATGATTTTAAATGCTTTAGGCCTGAGTCACCACTTCATTACTCCAATTTGACTCTTGTGTAACTCCATTGAAATTGATGGAGTTTTTCCAGTGAAACCTGGAGTAGTTATGTAGTGGATCAGGCACTTTATTTTTACAAGCATTTGGAAAGCAGAGAATTTGTGAACTTGGTGAGTTGGTGTCATTTAACCGAATATGCATGAAGAGAGTTTTAAGTAAAGTATCAAAATTCAGCACTAACCTGTGGAAACTTAATTTAAAATGATCTACATTTTATTATAAATGTTTCTCATTGCTAAAAAATTAGGAATGTAATTAGGATTTATAAAATGATGTGGGTAGAAAAAAATATTTCACAGTATAGGCCCAATTTAATGCTTGGTGAAGCTAATGGGAGACAGGTAGCCATTGTTGCTTATTTTGCTCACAAAAAACAAGTGTATGCTCCCCTTTTAATCTAAATTCTACCAATCCATGAATCATAACTCATGCAAATGGTTCCATTGGGATCAATGGGACAGAGACCAGGTCATATTTGTCTCCAGGGCATATTTATGAAGTTGTATGAATAATAATTATTCATGCATAAATAATTATGTATGCTGTTGTCTGTCAGCACTGCTGAGCTAACACAGCTGTGGGGGAGTGAGCTGGATCTATCCTGCCTCAGGCATCGCCAACATGAAAGGCATCTAAATTGTAAGTGCAGCACTGTTATTAATGCTGGTGATATAAGAGACAGAATATGATGATTTAATTTTTAGGTTTCACAAAGAGTTTGCAGGGACAGATATTAGAAAAATCAATGTCATCTGTATACTTAGGAACTGAATAAATCTGTATAGAAGTCACTGGGCAAGACTAAAATATGTAATCCTCACTTCTAGTCACTTTTCAGTTTATAATTGTAATCTCCTTATGGAAAACCAAGAATGTATATCAGGAGATGGCAGTTAACTAATATGCCTGATACGGAATCTAGCTATGTCTTATAAAGGACAGCTGATACCATAAAGCAACAGCGGGTTGGGGGCGGAGCGAGAGAGAGGAAACTCACAAGGTGAAAAAACACAGCAATTCTCTATGATGCAATTCTATGTGAAAGAAAATGAAACCTCCAGACTGTACATCTGGTATCCAAGTGCAAATAAAGTCAGCAAGTTAGTACAAAAAGAGGTCCAAAGGCGTAGATTCACATCCTTCATGGTACATTATTTGTCCACTGGTGCCCTTAATGTCCTCAGACACAGTAGTTCAGTATCTGTCTGTAAGAAAGGTGCATTTATGAGGGTTTATACTACCATCTAGTGTAATGTTCATCCTTTTCTTGGGAAGTTTTGCTGTTCATATTAAGAAACACTTACTGATATGATTAAATAAATGCCACTGAAAATAGTTTTGTGAATATATCATAAATAATTATCCTCTTTAAGGTCAAACATTATTTAAGATTGTGGTTTTAACTGGTTAACATCGGAAGCATGTTGTATTAATTACTGAAGCAAATCTGAAATAAGCTGAAATGGCTGCCCTCCATAATCCTTAATTCAATTAGTGGAGAAACTGCATTTCTTTCCCAAGATAACAGTGGCTTAACTGGTGCCCCTTCCTCCCTTTAAGATTTTATATTAAAGAAGGGAAGATTAATGTCTACCAAGAAAGGATGCAAAATTCAGTGGAAGGATGAAGGAGCCAGCATATTTTGAATGTGGAGTTCAGTTATATTATTTGAGGCACAGATTCAAAACAGTTTAAGAATATTTTGGCGTTTCAATTTTTAGGAGATAAAGGGGAAATGGCCCCATTCACCAAAATTAAGCATATGACAATGGGACTACTTGAAGTTTAAAGTTACACATCTGCTTAAGTATCATGCTCAACGGCGGCCTATATGAACAAGCAGTAAAGATTTTGTTATTTTTTAATTTGGTGTATGCAATCTGATCAAGCCATGCCACAGCATTCTTACCATGTTCAAGGCATGAAGACTTCCAGGATGTTAAGTCATTTTGAAATCCTCAACAATGTGTGTCATGGTTTGTGGCTACCCACATTGGACTCTCTCTAAAACACCACCAGAATTCTGCTGCAGCACAAATTCCATGTCCAGTACGAAACCAGTTCAGAAGGCTCCATTGCCTTCGCGGTAAATCACACCTGGGTTGATGTTGAGAGGGGTCTGAGACAAGATAACTATTTGTCACTTTCTCTTCGGACCATGAAGCTTGCCATGCGTCCTGTACCGTAAATCCTTCCCCAGTTAACTTATCCACTACAGGCGCCGTGAGGGAAGACGACCATGTGGTGAATTAAACAAGTCTTTAATTAACAGTAGATGTGGCATATCACACAATTTCATCAAAAAGTTTTTGTAATGTGGTATAGTGGTTAGAAGAGGAGGGTGAAAATCAGGACCTTGAATTTCCTTTATGGCTGACACACAATCAGACTGAGTCATATTCTACCCCTGGACCATATTTTACTATCTAAATCAAAGGTACTTCTCATGGAGTGATATACAAACAGAAGACATGGTTAAATCAGTTAAATCAATAACTCATTACAAATAGTTCACCTAACCCTAACAAAAATGATATGAAATACTTATGTGGCCTGATTCAGAGTCTAGTAATGCTTTTTCATTGACATAAATGGAGTGTGGATCAGCCCTATTATAAGAGTTTCAGCACCCAATGTCCTTTATCCACTTTTCATCAGCATGAGGTGTGTACCCTTTTGTCAGTCATTTCATTTTAGAATCATCGTACCTGGAATTCAGATTCCAAGGCAAATGGCAGCAGGTGAACCAATGTAAAAAACGTGTTAAGAAGAGTCATAAAGCACTACAATTCAGTTGACTGTCCTCTAATACAACAAGTATTTATGCTAATAACACAGCAAAATTGCCACTATTTAGGCCTGTAGAGGTGCCATGACACTGGTAATAATGTGGTGTCAGCAGCCTAACAGATATATCAGGGCCACCCAGAGGATTCAGGGGGCCTAGGGCAAAGCAATTTCAGGGGCCCCTTCCATAAAAAAAAAAGTTGCAATATTATAGAATGCTATATTCTCATGGGGGCCCCTGCGGGGCCCAGGGCCTGGGGTAAATTGCCCCACTTGTCCCCCTCTCTGGGCGGCCCTGAGATATATTGGAGAGAATGTTGACAGTGTTGAAATATAAAGTGATGAAATGTCACAGTTCCACTGACACCACCTAATGTGGAATCTTCTAAACTCTATCCCTGTTATTTTAGTGTTAGCAGCACTAACACAATGTTTGATATTCTAATACCATCTGGCTTCCTACATAGCAGTATCAAAAGCAGATCATTTTGATTTCGATAATGAAATTGTTGCATAAGAGGAGTCTCCATCAGTGGGACTGATGACGGATAGAGCCTCACCATCACTCTCAGCATCTGACCCTGATCAGCCAGAGAGGCTCCCCTTTATAAATATGAAGTGCAAAACCCAGTTTTCCACAAACTCCGCACACTTCCTGCTTTCTGGTTGGCTCAGATTCTGACCTGAAGGAGAACACATGCAGAACAGCAGTGAAATCTACTTAATCATCCCCCTAATACATTTCAATGTATTTCACATATATCAAACTATCTGAAAAGAAGGTAGCTTCCAATTCAACCCGGTCAAAATCTCTATATTCATCTGGAAGGCTAGATATTTGTAAGAGGTTATCTCATTCCCAAATGTCAAGGAAACCCTCTCTAAGCTTCCAAGCTCTCCTTCTTTTAGCTACTATATTGGCTTGTCCCTGGAAAGGAATTGGCAGCTCATATACATACTGGCGTTATTAGACTACAGAAAAGAAAAAAAATAAGGCAAAAGGGTCTTCAAAGGGGTAATTGCAAGACTCACAGTTTTTTCACAGTGGTTTAGTTTCATTCCAAACTGATCTTTGCATAATCTTCATCAGCACAGCAAGCCAAATTCATAGAATACCAAGGGAGGCAATTGAAAACTAAAGAGGAAAAGTTTTCCTGCAAAACAGGCCCAACCTTCCTGCAATGTCAGCCTAAACCACAGGTTGTATTAACTACTCTGAAAGTCCCTTTGCTGACATTATAGAAATGCTTGAGAACTGGGGTTACTAAGTGCTGATATAATCTTTGCTCTGCCACTGTAGCAGAATAGTTATTTTACTATAGCCATAGTTGTAAATACAGTATGATTTCACTGAGTATTACAAAAGACTACATCAAAGATAATCTGATACAATGTGTTTCAAACTGTATCCTCCACTTCATGATTTCCAATTTACTGAAAATGTTCCCCTTGAAGAATTTCTTTCTTTTACAAAGATTTCCAAACAGTAATTTTATATCAGCGGGGTGGATGTTCCATCGTAAAAAAGGATTAATTCTATCCCTTTAATTATTGGAGATTATCTTTCTTCTAGAAGAATTAATTATTGTTGAGATTTTCCTCTCTGTAGAACTTTAATTGGAAATGATTTAAAATAAACAGCAAGTCACTATTAAAACATTTGATATATCTCCACCGGTTCTAATTTTCCATATGTATTGCTTATGGGTCTACATTTACATTGTGTTTTTCTCCTTGCTGCTTTTAGCACTATGTAAATTATAACATTTGTCTATTTGCTATTTATACATGTTTTCACTTCATTTTCATACTCTGTTTGGTATAGGAACTCTTAAGTTTATCACTGAAAATACCAAGAGACCTGCAACCCTTAGAACTTGTTCTCATCCTATGTTACCCACTGCAGTGTTGTTATTAAAAAAATCAGTGTTTGTCAGCGTGACACAGAGGCCCATTGGTGGCTCACTTCTCTGTGTCAGCAACTCTTGTCGGGCCTGAGATACTGGCCAAAAAAGGGAGAAAGAAGTTTTCTCCCAAAGAGAAGGAAAGGCAGCTCTCTACCTGTCTCCATGAAATAAAGCCAGGTGTGACCAAAAATAATGGAAGTCCCATTTACATCTGAATTGGGGATGGGAATTCAAAAGGAAGGGATGAACAGCATGAGGTCATCCTGTTTCTGGGGACAAAACTGTGAGTTTGGGCAGATATAAGGGAAGAGAAGAAGCCATCTTGGGATCCATCACTAGAGAGACACAAGGGACCAGAGCTCTTGCAAGCTGAGAAAAATGGGTCCTTCAGCCAAGGGTGCTGAAATCTTTGGGAATTGAACATAAGTGAGAAACTTGCTTAGGCAAAGCTCTTTCACTTAGAAAGACAAGGAAACCCAATACCATATACTTCTGTGAAGGCCCTGACTGAGAGAAAGTCAGGAATGACTGGAAAGATGGAAGACTGGTAAGAAATCTATCTTGAACCAAGTCTATAGCTTGTTAAGTCTTAGCCACCAGAAAATGAATTTTACTTTTTATTTGTAACCCATTCTATTTTCAATCCCTTCTATTTGGAATCAGTTAATTTACGTCTTTTTGTTAATAAACTTGTTTTATTTTTACTATAATGCAACTCAGTGCTGTTTGAATTGAAAGGATTGTTAACTCCTATTAAAGTGATAAACTATACTTATGCCTCTTTAAAGTAGCAACCGACCTTACTAATTCTTTTAGTCTTCAAGGTGAGGACTGGATACTTCAGGGCAGAGGGTTTGGGGGAAATTCAGGATGGTGTAGGGTACCCTGCAAGGCTGGTGAAGACCAGAGTGTGGCTGTGGTGTAACAAGCAGGTTGCTGCAATCAGAGTTGCTGAATCTGGACTGCTCACCACACAGACACTCAGTGCATGCTTGTGTTCTGGCTGTGAGTATCTAGACAGGGAGCTACAGCAGCAAAGTATTTAAGACACCCATGGTTAGGGGCAAGCAGTGACATATGCTCTCATTGATCTGAACTGCACCCCAAAATGTGACAGACACCTTGCTCAATACTGCAAGGTGCTGGGCACCCTAGTTTCAGTAGGACTTGAGGGCATTTAGGCTCAGTTCATCAAGATTCTTTAGCACATGTCTAACTTGAATAGCCCTAATGAAGTCAATTGGACTACTCACTGGTTTAAGATCATCAAGGCCTTATCCAAAACCCCTTCAAGTAAATGGGAAGTCACCTATTGATGTTAAAGTGATTTGGATCATGTCCCTAGTGCAGTTCTCTAGCATGAATAATAATAAATAAATAATAATAAAATAATTTATACATCTAGGAATAAAGAATGTAGGCCATACTTACAGGATGGGGACTCTATACTGGGAAGCAGTAACGCTGAGAAAGATTTGGTGGCTGAGGTAGATAATCTGCTGAACATGAACTTCCAATGTGATGCTGTGGCCAAAAAAGCAAAGGTGATCCTGAGGTGTATAAACCAGGGAATTTTGAGTAAGAGTAGAGAAGTTATTTTACTTCAATATTTGGCACTGGTGCAACCACTGCTGGAATTCTGTGTTCAATATTGAGGTCAACAATTCAAGAAGGATGTTGATAAATTGGAGAGGGTTCAGAGAAGAGCCACAAATATGATTAGAAAACGTGCCTTATATAGATAGACACAAGGAGCTCAGTCTATTTATCTTACCAAAGAAAAGGGGAAGGGGTGACTTTATTAAGGTCTGTAACTATCTACATGGGGAGCAAATATTTAATAATTAGCTATTCATTCTAACAGACAAAGGTATAACATGATCCAGTAGCTGGAAGTTGAATCTAGACAAATTCATACTGGAAATAAGTCCAGGAAGGACTGCTGGGCAGAGATGGTATTAATCTTTTGAGAAGAGGAAAGACCCTATTTGGACACAGACTGGCTAATCTAGTGAGGAGGGCTTTAAACTACGTTCGACGGGGACAGGTGAGCAAAGCCCACAGGTAAGTGGGGAACATGGAGACCAGGGAGATGGGTCAGAAATAGGAGAGAGCATGGGCCATAATGGCAGAGAGAAAGGACGGTCAGGGCAAAAATGGGAAGCAAGTTCAAATCAGTATCTTAGATGCCTTTATACAAATGCGAGAAGTATGGGTAATAAGCAGGAAGAACTGGAAGTGTTAATAAATAAATACAACTATGACATTGTTGGCATTGTTGGCAAACTTGGTGGGCTAATACACATGATTGGAATGTTGGTGTGGATGGGTACAGCTTGCTCAGGAAGGATAGACGGGGGGAAAAGGGAGGAGGTGTTGCCTTATATATTAAAAATGTACACACTTGGACTTAGGTGGAGATGGACATAGTAGACGGAAGTGTTGAGAGTCTCTGAGCTAGGCTAAAAGGGGTAAAAAACAAGGGTGATGTCATGCTAGGAGTCTACTACAGGCCACCTAACCAGGTGGAAGAGGAGGATGAGGCTTTTTTTAACCAACTAACAAAATCATCCAAAGTCCAAGATTTGGTGGTGATGGGGGACTTCAACTATCCAGATATATGTTGGGAAAATAACACAGTGGGGCACAGGCCATCCAATAAGTTCTTGGACTGCATTGCAGACAACTTTTTATTTCAGAAGGTTGATAAAACTACTGGGGGAAGCTGTTCTAGATTTGATTTTAACAAATAGGGAGGAACTCATTGAGAATTTGAAAGTGGAAGGCAGCTTGGGTGAAAGTGATCATGAAATCATAGAGTTCACAATTCTAAGGAAGGGTAGAAGAGAGTACAGCAAAATAGAGACTATGGATTTCAGGAAGGCGGATTTTGGTAAGCTCAGAGAGCTGATCGGTAAGGTCCAATGGGAATCAAAACTGAGGGGAAAAACAACTGAGGAGAGTTGTCAGTTTTTCAAAGTGACACTACTAAGGGCCCAAAAGCAAGCTATTCTGCAGGGTAGGAAAGATAGAAAATGTGGCAAAAGACCAGCTTGGCGTAACCACGAGATCTTGCATGATCTAAAAAATAAAAAGGAGTCATATAAAAAACAGAAATTACGACAGATTACAAAGAATGAATATAGGCAAACAACACAGGAATGCAGGGGCAAGATTAGAAAGGCAAAGGCACAAAATGAGCTCAAACTAGCTACAGGAATAAAGAGAAACAAGAAGACTTTTTATCAATACATTAGAAGCAAGAGGAAGACCAAGGACAGGGTAGGCCCGCTGCTCAGTGAGGAGGGAGAAACAGTAACAGGAAACTTGGAAATGGCAGAGATGCTTAATAACTTCTTTGTTTCGGTCTGCACCGAGAAGTCTGAAGGAATGCCTAACATAGTGAATGCTAATCAACGACTTAGATATTGGCATAGAAATTACGCTTATTAAGTTTGCAGATGATAGCAAACTGGGAGGGATTGCAACTGCTTTGGGGAGAACAGGGTCATAATTCAAAATGATCTGGACAAATTGGAGAAATGGTCTGAGGTAAACAAGATGAAGTTTAACAAAGACAAATGCAAAGTGCTCCACTTAGGAAGGAAAAATCAGTTTCACACATACAAAATGGGAAGAGACTGTCTAGGAAGGAGTACGGCAGAAAGGGATCTAGGGGTTATAGTGGACCACAAGCTAAATATGAGTCAACAGTGTGATGCTGTTGCAAAAAAAGCAAACGTGATTCTGGGATGCATTAACAGGTGTGTTGTGAGCAAGACACGAGAAGTCATTCTTCCACTCTACTCTGCGCTGGTTAGGCCTCAACTGGAGTATTGTGTCCAGTTTTGGGCACCGCATTTCAGGAAAGATGTGGAGAAATTGGAGAGGGTCCAGAGAAGAGCAACAAAAATGATTAAAGGTCTTGAGAACATGACCTGTGAAGGAAGGCTGAAAGAATTGGGTTTGTTTAGTTTGGAAAAGAGAAGACTGAGAGGGGACATGATAGCAGTGTTCAGGTATCTAAAAGGGTGTCATAAGGAAGACAGAGAAAACTTGTTCACCTTAGCCTCTAAGGATAGAACAAGAAGCAATGGGCTTAAACTGCAGCAAGGGAGGTTTAGGTTGGACATTAGGAAAAAGTTCCTAACTGTCAGGGTGGTTAAACACTGGAATAAATTGCCTAGGGAGGTTGTGGAATCTCCATCTATGGAGATATTTAAGAGTAGGTTAGATAAATGTCTATCAGGGATGATCTAGACAGTATTTGGTCCTGCCATGAGGGCAGGGGACTGGACTTGATGACCTCTCAAGGTCCCTTCCAGTCATATACTTTTTGGTAGTTTATCCACACAACCTCTAATTTTTTTGTTGGTTTGTTTTGCATCTTCTATGATCCTGCTGTTCATTCTGAGGTAGGGGTTTTTTTTTGTCCTTTTTGTGTTTATTGTGCATCCTTTCTGCTCAGGAGGCAGCATTCCATTGCAAGCTAGAACTATCCAGATCTTCTTTGTCAGAATTGCCATTAGAAGTTTGCACACAGTTGGTAAATATATGATCAATCTGTAATTCATAGGGTCACTTCTTTCCTTTTTTATATGGAGATTTTTTTTCCCCTTTCACCATCCATCTTAGACATCTTTCCTTCAAACATTTATTAAGTTGTTTAAGTAAACAATCATGCAGAGCAGTTAGGTGTTTCAGCCAGAATCCATGTGCCCTGTTTGGCCCAGGTACTTTCCAATTTTTCATTTCTCTCAGTACCTCAGCTATTTATTTCTTATATATTCCTAAGCTGCCTCATGAGGATTTTCAGATCATCTGGGAAGACCGACACAGTAACATCAGCGTTCTCTCTGCAACCAACATCAGCAGTATAGAAGCGCAGGTCATGAAACACCAACTTCATTGGGCTTGCCACTGTGTACACTGTGTGCCTGACACTCTCCTCCCGAAACAAGTACTTTTCTCTGTTAAGTCAGGAAAGAAGGGCTTACAGAGGGTAGCAGAAGCATTTCAAAGACATACTGAAAGTATATCTTAAAAAGAGAGACATCAACCCAACAACCTGGGAGGACTTGGCGCGGAAAAGAACACAGTGGTGCCACACCATACACCAAGCCACAGCTCACTTTGAGGAGACCAGATGTGCTCATGAGACAGAGAAGTGACAAAGGAGGAAAGAAAGGGCACAACACTCCAGCTAACAATTATGTCTCCTCCAAGATTACACCTGTCACTTCTGTGGGAAAATCTGCAGAGTACGGATTGGGCTCCTCAGCCACTTAAAAAGCCACCAGTGAACCCCCTTGACAAACATCATCCTCGCATCGAGAGATAGCCGAAGGTTCTTATGAATTCCTCTATTGTATTTTTTGGTTTTTTTTTTTAAAATCACAATTTTAATCTAGTCTGCTGTTTGATTATGTTGTGAAACCTCGGACCAGATTTCCTTGCGGTAGTGCTGAAACTCTTCCATGTTATTTATTGGGTCTCTATTTTTTCATATTCTGCTTTTAACATTGATCTGATCAAAACAGCTCTGAGGATGTCTCATGAAAAGTCTGTTCTCTTGATAGTGACAACTTTGTGTTGAATATCTTTAAAGCGCATGACTCAGTGTGATCGGCTTATGTTTATATTGTTCCTTCCCAGTTCTCACATTCTTTTCATGCAGCTATTTCATTTCCAGGGTTGTTCACACCTGTTTTCTCTTCAAGTATTTTTTTCCAAATTCATAGGCTGATATCTTGACATAAAAACATAATCTTCTATGTTAACTTTTGTTTCCATGGAGGTTCTTTAATATAGGGAGTTTTCTGGTGGCTCACATTGTCAGCTGGATTGATGTTAAGCCAATGAGCTGCTACTATTGCTGTAGCATAAATTATGTTATTCAACTAGCAAATGCTCACTTGTGTTAAAGCTTACTTGAGCACTTCATTCAATATTTGCTCTATACCATCCAGTCTTTGCTGGTCTACACATTTCATATTTGGTAGCACTAGTCAGTAATCAATGTTTCTTACACTCTGCATGATCTTAACAAATCATTTGTATTTCCCTTCAGATGCTGCTTCACTCATATTTGTCCTTGATATTTCTTCCATTTGTGACTGCAGTTTGTCCTGTATCATTGTGTCTATCAGTATGTTTGTATGTGGTTCAGTACCACTAATCTCCCTTTTTAAGGCTTTCAATTTATATACATTCTCCTCTTGGAATAAAGTCTCAGTTGTCCAGCAGGTCTCTGCTTGGCCATTTCTTTCTCCGTGTTGTTGTTGTTTCTCCCCTTCCAGTGTTGGAACATTTGTTTCCTCCAGCTTTGCTCTTCTGATTTTGCCAAAATCCAACTTTGGCTTACATTTTGTTTAGCACTCTTTTGTTGTCATTGATCTCTGGTTTTTGAACAGGTACCTCATATTCATCTGGAGTTGCTTGCATCTACACAACAAAATCTGCTGGGTGAGGAGCCTGCAGTCCAGCTAAGCTCTTCTGAGGCCCCCTTTACGCCAGTCATAATAATTATTGATTTGTTTGTATTCTCCATATTAGGTTGAATTGGCAAGTGATACTTGTATCAGTGCCAAAACCAGTATTTCTAGGCCTTGGGGCCATATTATTTATTTATTTATTTCCAGATATATTTTCCAAACAGAAAAGAAGCAAGATCCCTTCCCTGAGCACCTGGTATCTCCCCACTATAATTTCAGGAAAAGTCTGTGGTTATTATACATATCTGGAACAGTGAATTCCAAGTTGTAATGCATCTTGCTGCATTATAATTAAGGTTGTTAAAAGGTAAATTGTCATATGTTATTGTTTACAGTAAGGGAAATATTACCTTAGAAAGGAGATGGAAAAGAAGGGACATGACAAAATTATGAGAAATAATGAATGGTCTTGAGAAGCTAGATTGGGAACTTTAACACACAGAGAGTTGCTAGTTTCCCTGTATTTTTCTCATTATACTGTGTTACTTCATGTCTCCAATTCTTTTACGCAGAATATTCTCTTTCTTTAAAGTGACTTGTCAATATTTAATTGTTATATTTTGAATAATTAGCTGGATAACCAAAATTGTGAATGATGAAGTGATGAAAAGGATGAATTAAAAAAAAACATAATTACTTGAGACCCTAGGTAAGGGAATAACATCTTTCTATGGGTACATTGCTCAGTTATCATAGAGAGATTCAATTCCAGACTCCTACTATTAGACAAGAATACAGATAAACCAGAAAGCAGAAGAAAAAGAACCTGCCACATGGGAAAGATGGCCAACAGACTGGTATCCAAAGGAGAGTGGAAGCTTTACAACTCTGTTGAGACTGTAAAAGATGGGATGTGGTGGTTGGCAACACTCTCTATAGGAGATGTCACTTGAAGAAAAGAATGCCTTGAAACTAAATTTTGTTTTTCATTGTAGTGATATGTATCTTGCTTCCATTTATGTCAGTGGAAGTTATCCCATTGGTTTTGTGGGTGTGGGGGAAACAGTGGGGAGTATAAATTTGGGCTACAGGTTTGGGTAGTTTTTTTTTTAATTTCCCATAAGTCATGGGAACTCTGGGGTGTGTTGATGACTTTATAATCCACTCAGAATACCTTGCTTGATCTAGAACTTATCATTAAGAACCTTTACAATTATTTCTAGGGGATTTCACAATCAAACTTCCTCCCTTGTATAATTTATTTATGATTTATTATTTGGATTGTAGTAGTGCCTAGCGGCACCAACTGAGATTAGGGCACAAAATGTGCTAGAAACTCTACAAACACATAGCAAGAGAAGTTCGTCACCCTGAGAGAGTTAATATTCTAAATAGACAAGACAGCTAAAGGTTGGTAGGTGAAACAGACACTGAGCGATAAAGTGACTTCCCAAGATCATGCAGCAGGCTAAAAACAGAACCAGGATTAGAAGTCAGACTTCTGAGTCCAAATCCAGTGCCCTATCCACTAATCCACACTGCCTCTCTTGTTGGTTTATTCGTTTGTTTGTTTTTGACTGAAGATATTTAGCACCACAATTCCTTCATGTCATGCAAATCTAGACTATTTAAATGAAATATTTGGGCAGTCAATATGTTTTTGCTGTTATGCTCTGACATTCATATGAAGGGTGTATGGAAATATATGTATTCCATTGCAGTATAATCCTATCCCATTAATTGTTTTGACTACATTATTGAGTCTGTATTTCCCCTTCAATTTTGTATTAATTTAATCCTTTAGCCGGTCTCTTGTGTCAATTGCAGTGCTATGGCAGTTTCTGTTAGCCTTCTGTTACCCCATATTACCCAACTACCTTTTCCTCTTTCTTTTTATGACAGTAATGGAAAAATGACTGCAAATAACAAGAATGTCTAAGACCATTCAATGTTCTTAATTAGAAAATATCATAGCCAAATAAATTAAAATAGTTCAGTCAGTGTTTTGCATGTTTAACAAACAGCTGACAGACCAGCTAAAAAAATGTATGGCTCTAAATAGGCTAGTTAATAAGGTATATGCCCTAACCTTGCAGTCATGTTGTCAAGATTTAATCAGAATTCCCCACTGAAATCAGGTTGATTAAAAAATTGGTTGGCACAATATGTTCCTTAGTCCTTATTTTGTCAATATGAATTCTGCCTGAGGGAGGGTTTATTAAGATCTGCAGGATTCAGTCCCTAATGAGAGAAAACAGTGAGATATTTAATGCAAAGATGTTGTCAATTTCATATACCGAGAGAGAGCGAGAGAGATGTATATGTTTCTTATAAATCAGCAGAACAACACAGCCAGGATGTGTGCGTGCTAAAGAGGAACAGTGATTTACGTGCTTTGAGGGTCTGTTGGACTGCATGCTTGGATTTTGGAAAGCTGGAAATTGAATACAGATATTGGGGGTGGGGATAGACGGGACTGGTAGGTGTTTGCTGCTGAGATACTATAGAACACCCGTTAGGCTGCATGTTGTAATAATTAAGGCATTTCTTTGAATCAGTTTCAAAATTTAAGCAGATCCAGAGGACCTAAAGAGAGAATTAAGAACTAACTACATTAAAGCAGTGTAGATCAATTTCATGTATGTTGGTAGCTTCACTTTATTGTTGTCTTAACTTGGTGAAGCCAAACATAATAAGGAAGGATCAAAAGTAGTTAACCTAATTCCCTCTGATTACAACATCCCTGTTTTCAGTGCTACGGTTAAAGGCTTGTCAGAATTTCCATAATATCTTAAGAGGTTTACATTTCTGCTATAAAAAATTTGCCCCAGGCTGAAATTAAGCATCCAGGTACTCATATGTAGAGTGAATATCTATGACCTATATAAACAAATGGGAAAAAAAACCCACTTTGGATGTCTTTAAGCTATAAATCCTTAAACGGTAACAGCAGTATCTGGACAGATACCATAATATAAATAAAAACAGTATGATCAAAATAAAATATAATCAAACTTATTTTATGGGCATTTGATTATTTGCTTTCTGACATAAGGATGAAGTTGGCTTTTCAGTAAAATGATCCTTCATAGGAATTTCAGTGTATATGATGAAGTGCCTTTGATTTTAAAGTTTGTATCTGTTTGTAGTGCCTGATATTTCCATATTGGAACTGAATTCCAAGTGAAAGACAGTCCTCTTTATTTGGAGTGGTTCAATGCTGCCTGATACTTAGGTGTTTGGTTTTTTATATGTATTTGTGCAAGTGTGTGTGTGTACATCCATTTGTGGCTGTGATGGGGTTTGCTCACCACTGCAACACCTCCTGCCAGCTATCTCTGGTGGTGTCCCGCTACCATCACTTTTGTTTCAGGACCCGCACCACTCCTAGGACTGCATTATCCTCTTCAGAGACACTGCCCTCTGCTGTGCCACACTCTCTGTTCCCCACTTCTAGGGGAGCCTGAAATCTCTGTCCAGCTACTCGCTCAATGGCAAATGTGGTCCATTATCCTGGGGATGCTTCCCATGTGGCTCCAGCCCCCTCTTCTACCTTTACTTCAGGGCCTCAGCCTGAAGGCCCTAGCAACTAGACAGGAGCTCTCTCTAGCTCCCCAGGTCCCTGCTTGCAGCACTGCTCTGTCCCAGGTGCTGATGCTCCTTCCTCCTGCTAGAAGCCTGGTCTTCTCTCCTCAAGCTCCAGTCAGCTACTCTGCCCAGCAGTTCTTCTTATATGGGCCTTCCAAGCCCTGATTGGCTGTGCCTCTCAGTCCTTCTCTGATTGGCTGCCTCCTAAGCAGCCTCCTTAGGACTCTATTAACTCCTTAGAGCACAGTGTTGGGAAGGCCCTGACTGGCTGCTCCTCTCAGTCCTTCTCTGATTGGCTGCATCCTGAGCAGCCTCCCTAGGGTTCTATTAATTTCTTAGAGCACAGTGTGGGGGCAGGCGACCCATCACAGTTCTCCTTTGTCTCTAGTTAAAGCAAATGGTAGGAATCAAGAGTTCTGAGTCCTATTCCAGCTCAATCATAGACTTCATTCATGACTCTGAGAAATCAGGTAGTCTCTTTATGCTTAAGTCTTCTCATCTGTAAAACAGAAATAATAATATACACCTCCTAAGTATGTTGTGAGCCTGAATTAATTAATCCTTTAAATGTACATTTGGCTAGATTTTTAAAGGTATTTAGGCACTTAATTCCCATTTATTTCAATTGGAGTTAGGCATCTAAATACCTTTAAAAATCTGTGCCCCTTTAAGCTCTGTTATGGAACGCCCTCTCTAGATGTAAAGTAAGGAAAAATATTACAAATATTCTGACTTTTATGGTAATTACTGACAAAAACTGCATGAGCAATTTTTCAGAGTTTTCAGAATAGCTGATTGAATCCATATTATAATATTCATTCAATAATAGTGCATCATTTTCTGTTCAGAATTTGTCCACAGATTATGATTTCCCCATATTTATTCATTATTTGAAATGTCCCTCTACATAATTCCTACTCATAATTAGGGACCTGTAGCTCATTTTTAAAGTGGTTCATAGCAAATATTCAAAATTTGATAACTCAGTATATTTTGATTTGACAGAAAGGGTGAATCATGGCTCTGTTGTTAGTCAATGGGAGTTTGGCCATGGACTTCAGTGGGGCCAGGATTTCACCAATGTGCCACATGCTATGTTTCTGTGCCCTGACTGGATGAGTTATGTCTTAAATCAGGTTTCCAGCATAAAAACTCATGATTATGATGTTCCCTGATCATTATCCAATATTTACCTCAGATTTTCTCTTTCCATCAACAGTATGCCAATATACTCACTAGAGAGGATACTGAAGGGAAGTGAACAAAAAAGGGACATACACATAAACACAAAGAACATTTGTTTTAAAATTTGAACAATTATTTCTGGTGTGTGGGTGTATATTTAGTGTCTCTTCCTGAACCAGCAGACACAGGGCACATTGGAGTAAAGAATGGGCACGTAGCACCTTAGGGAAACAGGAATGCCTACCATTACTCAACTGCTGGCCCCAAGATCCAATGAGGAATAGAGGTTATGGTGAGTCCCATTAGTTCTTAGCCCACAGTTCTGGTATGAAGAGACAAACAGAAAGATTGGCGAGAAGACCTGTAGAAATTTTTGAATTTTGATTTTTTTAGTATACTTTTCATCAACATTTTGAATTTTGATAGAGAAAAGGGGAAACAAATAATCAAACAAGGAAATCAGCATAACAAAAATTGCTTTTTTTCTTTCTTCCTTGCTCGATAATTTTTAAAAAAAAATGATGGGAAAATGTTGGGAGGGGGATCAAGTGGGATCCAACATTAGGCAGGACTTTTTCTGAAACCCTTTCTGGGAGAAGGGGGATGTGCCCTAGTAACCATCCTACTGACAAGGTAAATTCACCCCTGTTGCAATTTTCACAATTCCCTCTCCTTGCATTTTGTCCATCTGTCATGTAGGGATTAAAATTGGGCGTTAGAGGGATGGCGAAAAATCCAAAACACAGTACCTTCCCTCATACGAATAAAAATGCTACAAAGCTAAATGGTAAAGCCAAACCAAGGAAAGCTAAAGATGGCCGCCTTTCCAAATCCTTAGCTTTTCCTACTTCATGATAAGAAATTACTTATAACCTATAATATTACTTCAATACAATTTATAACTGCATGTGCATGTGTAATAGAGAGAATTTTTATTAAGAAGGAATTGTGGGGACTGGCAAGAAAAGATGTAGTGTTGCTTTGTAATACTGAACAGGTACTACTTTCCACCTCAGATATGATGGCTGGAGTAATTCATTGCTTGGGGACGAGGGCTGGGGGGAGCAGGGGCTGCGTGCTCCAGCAGATCAAAGCAAATTCAATATAACGTGGTAAGATTTTTTGGCTCCCGAGGACAGTGTTATATCAGTGTAATACACCTCTACCCTGATATAACACTGTCCTCGGAAGCCAAAAAATCTTACCACGTTATATTGAACTTGCTTTGATCTGCTGGAGCACGCAGCCCCTGCTCCCCCCGGCCCTCACCCCCGAGCACTGCTTTACCATATTATATCCAAATTTGTGTTATATCAGGTCACGTTATATTGGGGTAGAGGTGTGGGTGTGGGTGTGGGTGTGTATATATATATATACGCACACACTTTTTAGACCTTTTAAATGTTGAGTAGCCATTGCTTTTTGCAAAATGGAGAATTTCTTCCACAGTGAATAAATAATACGTCATTTATATGTTGCTTTCATCCTGGATAATCCCAAACCCTGCTATAAAAATATATTTCTGTATATGAATCACTTCACCTACCACTATTAGGAAGCCACCGCTGAACTGGAAAGTGGCAGCTTTTGCAACAGCGCACAGCCAAATTACTGTGGAATTTAAGATAAGACATGTAAAAAATGGTGTCCTATTGGAAGTACATGGAGAAATTTAAATAGCCACAGTGTCTTTACCTATCTAAATAATAAATAGACCATAAGCTGCCTCTCTCTGAACAGGGGTGAATTTACCTTGTCAGTAGGATGGTTACTAGGGCACTTCCCCCTTCTCCCAGAAAGGGTTTCAGAAAAAGTCCTGCCTAATGTTGGATCCCACTTGACTGAATGTGACTGCTGCAAAAGAAACCATTAGTCTTTGGTGGGCACATAATAAGAACGTTCTTAAGTTGCCAAAATATACATTTATTTACCCAATATGTCAGAAGGAGGAGGAAAGTATGACAATTAAAAACATTAAAGAAGAGCAAAAATCCCACAGCATTCTGGTTTCCAATGGCACAAGCAGGAGGATTCAAAGTTCAGGCTGACAGCCTGTTCTTGTCTCCTGCTGTTGTGCCTGGGTTCCTACTTTTTTCCCCTCCCTTTTTTGCTGTGTGATTTAAGACCAGAGTGCCAGCCTTAATTTTTGAATTTCCTGACTTTTATGATTTAAGGCAGCCCCTTGATGTTATCTAAACATGCTTTCTTGGTATTTAATATAAAGAAGCTTTGCCTCAGAATTAGGAGGACTTTCATCTGTCAGGGGTTGTGGGGGAGGGTATGGGGTGTGATTTCTGTTATTTCCTAGCTCTTTCCCACTGTGCTACTTGTGATGTGATTTTTACTTTGCTTGGTTCTAACCAAGCCCCAAAGCTTTGCTGAATGGAATGCAATAAACCTCTGTTACACAGAGGGATAAAAGTGACTTTGTCAGACTGGCTTCAGAGATGTCGCTTTTGCTTCTTTATAGGGTGGTGAAAAGAAGAGAATGTACCCAGGTAATTAGTGTAATAACATAACACTTAGACCCCCAACGCTAACTCAGGGCCAGCTAAGATTTCCTTAGATTTTATTCAGTCCTACCTTAAGCAAACTCCCAGTGAAGTCAACTGTATAGCTGACTGGTCCTCCAGCTATATCTCTGATTCTGCACACATATAATGAGCTGAAAACCAAGTGAGAGGCACACTATGAGCATACCTATGCAGTGCAGTTTCTGAAGCCCTGCAAGTGGGGACAGTTACAATGCTGTATTTTCTGCCTCCTTTGCTGAAAGGCTCCTCCTGAACACCATGGAAACCCAAGAAAAGATAACCACCAGCCTAAATGATTGAGGGACATGAAAGGGATAAAAATGATCAGTTATTTATTTAGATAGCAAAAATATCCATCACAATATAAGTGGGATGGTTGGAGAAAGGATGGCTGGTGAAAGTGGATGGTTGGTAAGGGTCCCTGTTGAAAGGAAATTGCTTTAGGATAAAGAACAAACAACAACAAAAATACCCCTCCTCAAAAAAACCTAAATAAAACAAAAATGTTTGACCGCTCTTCAGCAAGAGAAGGATAATCTCTGGATGATGATGGTCACAAACAACACTGTGCAAGATAATAAATAGACATCCATGAAACAGCTGGATTTGGGAGTGGAAATTAGAATATCATAATCGTATCCTCGATTAACATCACTATCAGCCATAGTCAGAAGGGGATTTCTATTCCTCTGAAGTTTGAGTTGTCCCCTAGAGAATGAATGGATCCTGAAGAAATATTTGGGTTAGTCAAAGCTGATAAAGGAGGGTCATAATCTGTTATTCTATACTGAATGTTAGATTGGGATTATGTTATGGTCAAGAGAACCTGGATGACTACTTTCTAAGAGTGAATTCTAAGTAAAATAGGATAACAGTAGAAATGCAATAGACACTCTCATTAAACTGGTCACTGAGTAGTTGTTGTGTAATTTCAATCTGATAAAATCACTGGGAACTGCAGATGATGAGCCCTTCTGAAAATAAAGCTGCTTATTTAGAGACAAGGGGTGAAATCCTGTCCCCATTTAAGTTAATGGCAATCAATCTCCTTTTGACTTCAGTGGGGCAGAATTTCAGCCTAGATTTTCAAAAGTGCTCAGTTCCCATGTAGGCACCTAAAATAAGTGGCCAGAATTTCATAAGTGCTCAGTGTCCAGCAACTCCCAAAGCGCTGAGGTTTTCTGGCAGTCTAGGCACTTCATTTGGGTGCCTAAATGCGAGCTGTTGGGTATTGAGCCCTTTTGACAATATAGTTCCAGGTGCCTAACTATAGATTTATGTACTTAATTTTAGGCATCAATGTTTGAACAATTTGCTCTTTGCAAACAGAAGGAGGGTTTGAATAAATCACATATTGACACCAAACTTCATGACACTTCCAGCAGAAACACTGGTGTAAAGGTATGTTTGCACAATATTTACAACACTTTCTTTTTCTACACACATTTTGCAAACAAAAAATCCCTCATACAGATGTTCACAGAAAGTGACTAAAAGGTGTTTTCCATAGTGTTAACATCAAACTGCCATTTTTAGTCAAATGAATGCCAACAGGTAGTTGTATTTGATTCACCCACATCTGATATCACCGGCTGTCTGATTTTTTGCCCTTATATTTTCACTGTCTTTGATTATCGACAAGATATAGGCAGGCTAATGTGCCATGCACAAAGAAGCCAAATATCCATGCTTACATACTTGTGATGGTCAGGGCTTGTGTGTTTTTACACCACTGTTCTACTACAATATGTGCCTGGCCTGCCTATGTACTGTGTAAGAGTTCCCTCTACTGGCTGAGCGACTGGAGCTGATTTTTGAGTGCACCAGGCAGAGCAGCAGCTGATGTATAAGACTTTGGAATCATGTTTTGGGATTTTTCCCCCCATGAAACTATCAAACTGATTGGCTTTTGGGCTTGGGAGTCTTCCTAACTACCGCTTCACATGTCATTGGTGTACAGCCTGCCTGCAAACAATTAGAGATACTACAGTGGTGAGGTGTGTGATAATGGTACTGCCTAGAGAAGAGTTGTAGCCAAAGATGGCTTAGAGGCAATCTAGGTCCCTAGGTACACCCCAACACTGGGCACCCCAGGCCTTAACCCTGGATCATGACCCTGCTCCCCTCTTGGAATGAGAATAGCTGGGAGTCTCTTCTTCTCACCCAGAGTGTCAAGGACAATGGTTCCATTTTCCTTGAGGAGAGACAATAGAAGGGCCATCTTCTTACCCCCAGGGAAGCAGGAGTGGCAGGAGACAGAGCCCCAGTACATCACCCCAGCAGCCTAGGTATCTGTCTGGGGTGAGTGAGTGAGCTGAGCCCACTGTCCTTTTCTCCTCTAACTCCATCCAATGTCCTCTGTTGGGGTAGTAATGGCAAGGCACTTCCAGAGCAGTGGCTCTTGGAGTTAACACCCCATAGAGGTCAGTTTTCACCTTAAAGCGCTATAGTTTCAGGCAGACTCCACTTCTTTGATTATGCTCAGCTGACATGTTGAAGCTTTTCTTTTCTAGATACTTATATTTTTCAAATAACATTAGCCTGTAAACACATGACACTAGAACCTGGGTCCTGTAAGATATTATGTCCCAATCTGGCCCTGTTTCTGCCAAAGGCAATTTTTGCAGGTGTTGATTGTAAAAGAACATATCTACGCCCCCCCCCACCAACTTACATCCATATCAAAAACCTGTACATCAAATTCAGACATGACATAAGGAAATACATCCTGCATGGATGACTCTGGCCAAATTCAGAGCAAAACTGTACCTGGCCCTGATATCAGCATGCAGTGGAAAAGCCTTCCCACCTTGACCCCAGCATGGTCTTCATGACAGCAGGACAGAATTGGAGTCCCTGAACTTGCAGCAGTTTAGATATTGCTCCATCTTACACCCCATAGGGGAAGGTGGGATAACAGCAGAATGCTCCTAAAGTCACAGTTGCACAGTGCAGCTCTTTACTGTCCCTTCCTATGGGCTGTGTCTCCAAGGCACACTCAGGCCACCAGTGGAGACATAAATATGTGGTAGTCAGAAAACGGGTGTAACTGGCTGCAAATTCTCCAGTGATGGAAAGCAGGGAAAGAAGGTAGCAGGAAAACCAGCCTAAAGGAGGGTGAAAGATACAGCAACATGCCCCCTCCCTCAAATTCACCCACAAATTTGGACATTTGTGTTAAGAAGGGACCGAAAATTATGGTGACAAAGGTATCAGTTTGTAACCTCAGCAAGAAAAAGCTGTGAACATAAGCCTAGAGCTGGCTGGAAAACAACTTCCCTTTCCACCCCCTCCCCCCGCCCCGTCCCAAAAAATTAAATTTGAATTGAAAATGCAAAAACTGATATTATTTTATTTTTAACTGAAAACCAAAGTTGTTTTGGGCCAAAACCTATTTATTTATTTATTTTCTTTCAAAAGCCTTTTTTTCCACTTTTGGACAAGGGGAAAAAAAGTTTTGGATTTTAGCAAATAAACAAACATTAGACCATGCTTCCTCTCCTGTCAGTAAACTTTTAAGGTCAAATGCTTTTAGCTGTAAAACTGGAAATAAACTCTGCTTTCCCCTAAGTACAGTGTGGGCCATATCCACCACTAGTGCAAATTGCTGTAACACTATTGAGGTCAAAAGAGCTATGATCATTTACACTAGCCGAGGATCTGGCCTCATCCTCTAGGAAATAATATCCTGCTAGGAAACTGCTGCTGTTGATGTGAAGTCTGCGTATCTAATAGAGGTGACTGAATTAAAAAAGAAAATAATCACAAATAATTTATTCAGAAAAAAATCTCAACTAATTTCTTTGCTTAATTTTATTCAGCCATCTGTAAAGCTGATCAAATAATTAACACATTTTGCTTGTAAATAAATTAATTCATCAACTGCTGGGGAAAAAGGAATCAAATAAACAATTCACAAATATTACTCAACCGGCTCGAGTATGGAAATTTCCTGTTACTGAATAAGTTGTTTAAAAATGGATACAACATATGGTGCAGATAATTAGAGGATTGTCTTGTAGAAATATCAACAAATCCCTGACACAGTGGCATGCCATGACATTTTTAGTCAGGTATGCAATTGTACACTTGCATGCAAAATGGCTTCCTCCAGGTGATCTGACCTTGCATGTATGTTATTCTACAAAATGGCATCTTCCATATGCATTCAGGGGCCAGATGGAATCATCCCATTGGCACAGCTGGTCCTAGGGCACACAGTGCATGCCTCACATACACCATTAGCATGCCACTGCACTGACATCTTTGTTGTCCAAGTAAACCTAAGCAAATATCCACAAACAAAATGAAATAAAATACATTTATGAGAATTAAAGGGAAAGACACGGTAAGAAATCTGAACCAGATGCTTTCTCTCCCTTTGAAGAAACATATTTTCTAAGACTAGAGTTTCTTAATTAATCTGAGAGAAGCAGTCAGGGTGTGCTGCTGATGTTAATCACAGGAAATAGATATGAAACGGAGGACATTTTTTTTCTTTCCGACAGCAGCATCTGGCTCATTGGCAGGTTTTGTCAACCTTTGTATTGACATCTCTGGAACTGCCTCTGGATCTGTCAGTTTCACAGAAAGCCACTGCAGGTTCTGTCCTATTGTAATCATTATCTTTTCAACTCACTTTCAGAGCTTGAAGGATTTGAGCTATGTGTTCATTTTTTTTTAATCTATTGAAATCCCAGGGGAGATTCCTAAAGCAGGCCATAAAGGAAGTAGGCTGTTTAAGAATCCTTCTGCATACATTTACATTCTAGTCTCAAGCCCCAAATCAGCAAAGCACTTAAGCACATGCTTAACTTTAAGGATGTTTTTAAGTCCCATTGGGACTGAAGTATGTGCTTAAATAGTTGGCTGAATAGAGATGGCCTTAACCAAGGAAAGCATGTGCTTAAGTGATTCAGGTTATCACAGGGTGACTGCTCCTTTAAAAGAGATAGTGCCAACCCTACCTGTGCCATAGTTAGCTGCTTCCCAGCCTGAGGGAATGGGATTAAGGGGTCAGGTGGTAAATTATGGGATGCCTGGGCCTCATATGGGGGTTGATAGAGATCAGTCTGGAGGTTAACTACAGGTTTGTTCATTCATTCATTTGGAAGGCTCTGAGCCAGGGACTTCAGGAAGCTGAGCACTCCAGAGGAATCAGCCTGGGGACTGACTGCTCTATCCCAGAGCCAGAAAGACTCAAAGATAGCCCAGAAAAAGGCTGGGAATAGGGACCAGAGGGTGGGTTGAAGAGAAGCCCCTGAAGGGAAGAAATCAGATCTTAGGGCTGCAGCGACTGCAGCAGCTGCAAGCAGGGTGCTGCGCCTGCAAAGGGCGCGCGCGCAGCCCCCCCAATCTAGCCCCCCCCCCGCCCCAAAGCGCCCCAGCGCGCTGCCAGCCGCTCCCCCACCCACAGGAGCTGGGGGACAGCGCTGAGAGTTGGACAGCGCCAGGAGAGCTTGCGCACACGCACTAGCCTTAAAAGCGCCAAAGCGCGCGGCTAGCTGCAGCGGCAGCGCTTGAGTTAAAGTAGCCCCAGCCTTAGGAATGGCATAATACAAAAACCTGTAGGAGAACACTTCAACCTCCCTGGCCACACAATAGCAGATCTTAAGGTGGCCATTCTGCAGCAAAAAAAACTTCAGGACCAGACTTCAAAGAGAAACTGCTGAGCTTCAGTTCATCTGCAAATTTGACACCATCAGCTCAGGATTAAACAAAGACTGTGAATGGCTAGCCAACTACAAAACCAGTTTCTCCTCTCTTGGTTTTCACACCTCAACTGCTAGAAGAGGGCCTCATCCTCCCTGATTGAACTAACCTCGTTATCTCTAGCCTGCTTCTTGCTTGCTTATATATACTTGCCCCTGGAAATTTCCACTACATGCATCCGACGAAGTGGGTATTCACCCACAAAAGCTCATGCTCCAAAACATCTGTTAGTCTATAAGGTGCCACAAGACTCTTTGCTGCTTTTACAGATCCAGACTAACACGGCTACCCTTCTGATACTTGAAGGGAAGAAGAACCATTTTGTTTGTTGAGATTTATTTGTTGGACTTTTGCTAACCTGAAAAAAGATAAATTTTGTTTGTGATTTGGCCAGAGAGTTAAGCCACATCTCCAGTGCATGTGTGTGGAGTTGCTAGGGACACTGAAGGAAGGAATCTGAGGTAGGGAGCAAGTGCAGAGCCACGCATCGCCAGAGGAGGCACCAGGCACAGCTGATGTCAAGGTCTTAGAATTAACAGGATATTAATGTACATATTAGGAAGAAAAATTGTAACCTTCATGTGATCCTCCCTATTAAGTGCTTCAGCATGATCAGTGTCATCAGTGTGGCGACTGAATGCTGATTGATAGCCCTGTGGTCTCAAAAGTGACTCAAGCAACAATCTTCAGCTAAATGGCCCTCTTCAGGGCAAACACGGAAACATAGGACCATATCTACATTATGCAAACTCAATTTAGACGGCTTCTACAAAATGTGCTTACTTGATCAAGCTGTTATGTGAACAGAAGATCAATATCCTCATGCTACAAGAGATTCACTTATTGGATAATGGAAAAGTATCAAAAAGTTGCATTCCAGGATACCATTTTGCAGCAAGCTTACACCACCCGATACATCTGTTCTGAGAACTCAGACACTTCAAAACCGCCCACTACCAACATGCATGCCCTTGGCCAAACGCCCAAGGTATGGCAACAGGCAAAATTCACCACTATCCTGAAACCTGTGAAAGCAGTGGACAATCCAGAAAACTGCCAGCTAATATCTTTACTATGTGTAACATATGAGCTCTTGAAAAGGATGGTACTCCAGAGACTTACACCCATCTTTAAAGATTACATTCCTTAGAAAGCAATCTGAGTTTAGACTGGGACAAAGTACCTGCAGTCAGGTAATTGCATTGATGGCCTACATCAAAGCTGGCTATCAACATGGGCTCAAAATAACAATGGTGCTTGTGGACCTGTACATCATGGTTTGGTGGAACAGTCTGCTTTTGAAAGTATCAAAAACTGTGTATTGTGGAACACTGCACTTACTGACATTTATGCTCACCAACTGTAAGTTCTGTGTACATCTAACAGACCAGCAGACCTTGTCTACTGAATAATGGGCTCCCACAGGGGTCTGTCTTGGCACCATCATTCTTTAATATTTATATCAGTGACATGCCATTGACCCAGCCACAGAAATGTGGATACATAGATGATCTTGTGTTTGTCATCCAAATGGAATGCATCCTCACAGAAGATCTGAAGATTGAAAGTGTGTTATTGATTATGGCAACTCCAACCAAACCTTCCAAACATGGCTGGCTCCGCAAACTACCTGAGCTGCCAATGTGCAAAGAAGTGCCTGACTGTTACTAAACTCTGTGACACTGAACTCAGGCATGAGGATTTCCCAAAATATCTTCAAGTGGTTCTGGATCATAGCCTCATCCACCACCACCATCTGATGAAAATTACCACCAAGATAAAGTCTAGGAACACTAAATCTACAAACTGTCTGGTGTGGAGAAAGTAAATAAGGAAGTGTTATTTACTCCGTCTCATAACACAAGAACTAGGGGGTCACAAAATGAAATTAATAAGCAGCAGGTTTAAAACAAACAAAAGGAAATATTCCTTCACACAATACACAGTCAACCTGTGGAACTCCTTGCCAGAGGATGTTGTGAAGACCAAAGTTTCAAAAAAGAAATAGATAAATTCATGGAGGATAGGTTCATCAATAGCTATTAACCAAGCTGGGCAGGGATGGTGTCCCTAGCCTCTGTTTGCCAGAAGGTGGGAATGGGCGAGGGGGGATGGATCCCTTGATGATTACCTGTTCTGTTCATTCCCTCTAGGGCACTTGGCATTGGCCACTGTCAGAAGACTGGATACTGGGCTAGATGGACCTTTAGTCTGACCCAGTATGGCTGTTCTTATGTTCTTATGTCTGTGACCAGTTTGGGAACAGATGCTTACAGCTTGCAAACAAGCATCTTGGCTTTCATCTTTTCAACAGATAAATATTGTGTGCTATCACAGGCAGGTAGTGTGCATAAGAAATTTGCCAACATGCAGTTGTACACATCTATGAACATTGTCATGAAAGTGCTGAAGTGCACACTAACAGTGTGACTTTGAGTCCTTGCACGTGTCTTACCACCATCCCTCTGAAGAAACACAGCAACAACACAACCACACAATAATGAACCCAGACTGACCCATCTATGAAGATCTCCAAAACCTGCCCCACTCCTCACCACCAAGATGCAGCCCTAAGTCCAGGAACTCCTTCTGGTTAGCATCCAAAGCTCTTAAAGCTTCAGGATTGTCACCAAAGGCAAGTGGTAGGGACTGTGGGGAAATAGTAGGGTCATGAATCAAGACTGATATGGATCCTACAAATGGCTCAACCGTGCTGTGTAAGATATGAATCACAGTAAACTGCATGAGAATTTCACATGGATTGCAATTACCTACTACACAAATGGAAAATGAAGGATGGCCTGGTATGTGAATGAGGAGAAGACACCTAAACCATGGGATTGCTACCCTCTAAAATCCTTCTCTGGAGGGACAACTTTAATTCATTCCATGTCACTAAAAGTCAGAGTGTGGATGACAAACATGGATATCGACCTTTGATGCTGCTTTTCAAGTTGCCATATGAAAGAAGAATGTACATAATTCTGAGCATGGCAGTGAAAACTATAGGTAGTTCAGGGAAATGTAACATTATTTGAAATTTAAATGTTTTTCCTCCCATGTATTTCACTTCGTAAGTGGACAAAATATGGACATATTTTCCAGGGTAAATCATCCACATGTTGAGGAAAATTGTCTATTTCTGAGGGAAAATTGACCCATTTTCTAAGTGAATTTTAAAATGTGCTTTAGATGCTAAAATAGCTTCTTTTTCTAAAATTACAAATAAAGTTACATGTTGGGTTGCAAAAGAATATGTAACAAGATGCTGAATATTTCTATATGAAATTCCATTGAAAAACTTGTGAAATTTGTTCTGAATGCCACTTCGAAGGAGAATCATTCTTTAAGGTGGTACAGCTGGGATAAAATATTAAGTAAAAGAATGTCAAGAATGAATGAGCATAATTCCAATATTTTTTATTAAACTGTGGAAAAATCTGTCCTTAAAAGTGTTTGGAAGTGAAATAATTAGAAATGATTTTAACAAAGCAATGGAAAATACAATGGAGGGAAAAGTCGTGATCTGGGTTGGGTTGAGCAGTTGACAAAATGGCCATGATGTCAAGTTTAGGACCCTACCCAATTCATGACCATGAAAAACGCATCACCGAGCGTGAAATCTGGTCTTTTGTGTGCTTTTATCCGATATAATAAAGATTTCATGAGGGAGAAAAGCATTTTTCAAATTTGGGGTCTTGGCCCAAAAGGGAGTTGTAGGGGATTCTAAGGTTATTTTAGGGGAGTTGCAGTAGTGCCACCCTCACTTCTGTGCTGCCTTCAGAGCTGGGCAGCTGGAGAGCAGTGGCTGTTGGCCTGGCATCCAGCTCTGAAGGTAGCGCCCCATCAGCTGCAGTGCAGAATTAAGAGTGGCAATAACATACCATGCCATCCCTACTTCTGCATTGCTGCCTTCAGAGCTGGGTGACTGGAGAGTGGTGGCTGCTGACTGAAGGCCCAACTCTGCAGGCAGCAGTGCAGAAATAAGGGTGGCAATACTATACCATGCCACCCTTACTTCTGCGCTGCTCCTGGCAGAGGCTCTGCCTTTAGAGCTAGGCTCCCGGCCAGCAGCCACTGCTCTCCAGTTACCCAGCCCTGAAGGCAGTGCAGCTGCCAGCAGCAGCACAGAAGTAAGGGTAGCAATACCACAACCTCCCCACCCCGCAATCACCTTGCAACTCTCCCCCCGACAACTCCTTTTTGGTTCATGGCCCATACAATTACAACACCGTAAAAATTCAGATTTAAATATGTGAAATCATGAAATGTATGATTTTAAAAATCCAATGACCGTGAAATTGACCAAAATGGACTGTGAATTTGGTAGGGCCCTAGTCATGATGCAGTACAGCTGCTTTCGACTCTACTGACATTGCAAAGTAGCCACAGAGCCAACATGGGCGGGGGTGGGGGTTCCAGTCCAGAGCATCATCCCATTTTAGAGGGCTCCTTGATGATATAAAGCTGGTTCAGCAGCTCCTGATCCAGCTCCTGGGGAGGTGAGAGGGCAAGAATGAGGGTTATCATTTGGTCTTTCTTATAGACCCCAAATTCCCATCTGTCATATCAGCCCCCAGGATCAAGAAAGTGCAAATGCCACTTTTGCATCCCTTCTGAACTGTGCTGTGCTTTCTTGGGTGTAGCCATGGATCTAGGCCAGTTGGTTTTCTCAGTCTGTAATTGTTACAATTATGTGACTAGGTATTGTGATGTTCAACATAGTATTGGATTTTCAGTCTGATAGAGATGGGAGACAGATCTCCATTGTGCTTTAAAAGTGTCTTCTTTTTTCAAATATGATGCTCATGATCAGTTCCCCACTTCACAAACACTTGTAAGATTGTAAGATCCTTGTGATAGGGAGTTTGTCTAGGAGTGAAAGTAAGTTAAAGGACTTAACGATATGCTAGAGTCCTGAGCAGGGGCGTGGCCTCAACCAGAAGAGGCGGAGCATTTAAATCAAGATTTAAAGGCCCTGGGACTCCAGCTGTGGCAGGGAGCCCCAGGGCCGTTAAATCACCCCCGGAGCTACCAGCTGCAGAGGCAGCTGGGAGCCCCAGGGCTCGGGGCAATTTAAAGGGCCAGGAGCTCTGGCCGCCGCTACCGCAGCAGAGCTCTGGGCCCTTGAAAGTGCTGCCTGAGCGCCACTGCCAGAGCCCTGGGGTAGCTGCAGCAGGGCTCCGGTGGTGATTTAAAGAGCCGGGGCTCCCCGCAGGGTTCCGGCGGCAGGACTCAGGAGGCGATTTAAAGGGCCCTGGGCTCCAGCTGCTGCAGAGAGCCCCAGGCCCTTTAAATCACCGGCCTGGGGAAGCCAGACTGGTCCAGCTCTTGCCAGAACGCTGTACCAGCTTACTTTCACCTCTGGTTTGTCTCCATCCTGAACCATAAAATGCCTAGTACGCTCAGAATATTATATAAATAATAAAAAATAATATTTTCTCCTACGCATCCTATCACACCAAGGACTGAACATTAAATTGAATGGCTTGTTGATGAAGTCTAAATTCAGTCTAATGCCAATTTGCCAGTCAGTTGAATCATTTCTGAATGGCTGGCATGCACTTCAAATGTGTATTGACTTTGCTTTGATAATCACAATACAAGCATGCTGGCTGTGTGTCATTTGTTGTTAAACTGGAAGTTGTTTCCTCCAACCCCAGCAGTACAGTTGCAGTATTTAAAGGTAAATACATTGAACAGTTTTATGAATGATTTAAACATTAAATATATAAACCAGAAAAATCTTGTTGCATCAGTGTATTAAAAATAAATAAAGAAAGGAATTCAGGAAATTTGTGTCAGAGCAATCTAAGCTGGATGAAATTAAACATCAGTCTGCAGCTGATGGTGTGTGCTCACATGTGTGCGTATGTGTTTGTGGGAGCTACAGCAAACCCAACAGCCATTTTACCCCAAGGAAAAACAATCCGGAACACTTTCAGTCCTCTGGTCTACCTCAGTGTTGCGCCCAGCAATTGTGATTTCCTTTGGGCTTGGAAATGTGAAGCAGAGATGGGCTGATCATTTAACAAAAGAAAACAAAAGGAAAAGGGGCAAATTTCATATCTGGGTGTGGGTGACCTAAACTCACCAGTTTTCAATATCTGAATGTGGATGTCTTGCAAAAGTTCAGGTTAGTTCATAGTGTTATGGCTTAACTAAGTAAACAGGTGCAAATAAACAGCCAATTGAGTAGTAGTCACAGGTTATGCTGTTGAGAGGTTAGACTGAACTTGAGATCACTGGTTGGTTAATAGGCATGTTGCAAGCTGTGCGGATGCCCAAGGGTCTGAATGACTTTTTTCCCTCAAAACATATTATTGTTTGTTCTTTTCTCTCAAATGGACAGCTGCTTTTTGAGGATATTTGATATAAAATGAAGCCTGCAAGTGCCTAAAGAACAGATTTGCAAGATGCTGCTATCTGTGGAAGAGGGATGAGAGCGAAGTTGGAAGGAAAGGGTCCAATGGTGAAATTAATCATGAAGCAAAGCAGGGCCGCCCAGAGGGGGGGGCAAGAGGGGCAATTTGCCCCAGGCCCCGAGCCCCACGGGGGCCCCCACCAGAGTTTTTCGGGGCCCCTGGAGCGGGGTCCCTCACTCGCTCCGGGGTGCCCGGCAAACTCTTGCGGGACTGGGCGCAGGAGCTTCTGCCGCTCCCGGTCTTCGCCGGCGGGGGGGGGGTCCTTCCGCCCCGGAGCGGAAGGACCCCCCTGCTGGCGAATTACCGCCGAAGACGGAGCGGGACCCGCCGCCGAAGTTCAGCCCGGTCTTCGGCGGTAATTCGGCGGCAGGGGGCCCTTCCATTCCGGGACCCTCCGCCGAAGTGCCCCGAAGACCCGCGGCGGGGGCCCCCCTCCGCCGAATTACCGCCGAAGACCGGGCTGCGCTTCGGCGGCGGGTCCCACTTCGGCGGTAATTCAGCGGTGGGGGGGGGCCCGCCGCGGGTCTTCGGGGCACTTCGGCGGAGGGTCCAGGAACGGAAGGGCCCCTCGCCGCCGAATACCCCGGGCCCCCGGAATCCTCTGGGCGGCCCTGAAGCAAAGGGCCCATGCAAGACCTTATGGGCTGCTTAATCCCTTAAATTCCACTCTTTATTAATATGCTAAATACCAACAAACCTACAATGTACCTTTTCTTTCTTGGTTTTTGGACTTCCTTTAGCCCCTGCCCAATCTGATCCAAATCTACTTTGTCATATTTTATTATCCCTCGAATAAATCAATTTTATTTTGCTTATTTTCGCATAGGCAAGAGATTTTGAGTGAAATTAGATTCATGAATTTATGCACTAACTGGTATATGTAACAGCATGCTCTTCTCAGTGCTACCTTCCTCTTTGTTCCCCCTTCTTCCTCCGAGTGCTTGTCAACCATACATGTTGCATCGGATCTTATGTTCAGGCTTCATTGCTACAATCTGATTCACCAAGAAGAAATGTGGTTGAACTCAGTGTTCCATGCCTTCATAGATCCAGACCTGATAGGGCTTTCGACTGTAAACAGTTTGGGGTAGAGATTGTCTGTCATTATATATTTGTGCAGCATCTAGCACAACAGGACCCTGACCATGATTTGAGGCATCTAGGCACTGGTGATAATTATTTAATGAAAAAACACAGTAAAGGGGTTGGAAAGGATCTCAGGCTGAAAGTGCTGTTGATGACAGGTTGGCCTAGGGTACTGATAAAGGGATCATGAAAGCTTTCATCTATAGCACATTGGTTCAAACCAAGCCTACACCGATAGTCACCAGAAGTTGTTACCATTTGATTGCTGTTCAGTGGCCTATGTGAAATAAGTTTAGCACTCTCAGTACCATTCTTAGTGGAAAGATGTCCACATCTAAAAAGCTAATACCACAAATGGCACTGTAGCAGGGTGGCCCCTGCTCCTGCCCTAAAGGGCTTGAAACAGTGCAGGAGAGGGCTGTGGCTGGGGCAAGAAGCCTGGGCTGATTAGGGAGGGTAGGCTCAGCTGTGGCCATGCTCCAGTCAGGCCCAGATGGCCCCTATAAGAGGCTGTGAGCCAGAAGCCCAGTCAGGGAGAAGGGCCTGGCCGCAGGAAGCTAGACACAGGGTACCTGAGTAAAGCAGGGCTGGGGAAAGGCTGAGGAGCCAAGGAGCTCCAACCTGGAAAGCCCCAGGCTGCGGCCTAGTATTGGGCTAACAGATACTGGGGATTGCAGAGGGCAGCCCAGGGGTAGGCAAAGGCAGCAGGTCCAAATCCTCCTTGCCAGTGATGAGTAGGCTGATACTGCAGTCTGCCCCAGGACGTGGGGCTAGATGATGACTGGCAGTAGCCTTATACCAAGGCAAGGTGGGAATAGTGGGTGGGGGTTCCCCAGGGAGGGGAGACTCTAAGACTGAGGGAGTATTGCCAGGGGGGCAGCACCCCAGGTAAAAGGGCACTGGGGTCCAGGGAGGGATACGGGGGGGCCAGAGGACAGGTGGATCACTGGCCTGAAGAGGGCGCTCTGAAGGCTGGAATGAGCTAGTTCCCTGAGAGACCAGCAGGAGATGCTGCAGGAGTGAGTCCGCAAGTCTACAGGCACTTACTGGAACCTTTGTGGCAGTCTTAGCAGAGAGGCCTAGAATGGAATAGGTTACTCAGACCGAACTATCCTTTTAACTTTTATACATCATAGCTAAGGTACATTGATGAGACAGTGTAGGAAGCTGTTACTGTGCCTCTACTATAGAAAATCAGAGGACTTGGTCTCTACATCTGCCAATCAGTCACTTTGCACAAACACAAAAACAACTAAACCCCCCCCAAACCCTGAAATTTAAAAAAACGGACTATGCAAAAAAAAAATTACAGAAGGAGAGAGAAAATCACAAATTAAATGCTAGTGCTTGTACTGCAAAAGCTTGGGCAGTGTGCTGCAGCAAAAAAACCTAGGCTCTCATTTGTAGAGCAAATTACTAGGAGATGAAAAATAAAAGGCATGCATAATCTAGTTACAGCTGACTTGTTCTGCCAACTTCGATGGAAATAAGGGTGAAGCCATGGCAGGCTAGCAAGAAATAAGAGACATTCAGGCACTAAAATGGCTGCTACTCACTGCTGTCTGAGAAAGAAATATTGCTATTTTGGCTGTAGCAAATTATTATTTTTTCAGTAAGAGCTTGAAGGGAAGGGGTAGTAGGATTCAGGAAAACTACAGCAGGGGTAATGTTGAAAATATGGAAACCAAATTCATTTGTTCTTCCTTAGGCAAACCTCAATTAGGGCTGACTGACTAATTTCCGTGACCCTGACCCAAAGGGAGAGCTTGCCTTCTCAATAACTTCCAGGCGATCACTCTCCTCCGAAAGTTGAGCTCTGTGTTTCACTTCCCAAAACTAAAGCAACCCATTTGGATCAAATTATGCATGACGATTTTGGGATGTAGGTGAAATGAATGGAAACCAAGTTAAATCTATTTCTTTTAGCAGCACTGACTGAGGTTTCACAGGTGAAAATGTGTTTTGTTTTATTTTTAATTTCCTCCAAGATTATCCATTGTATTTCTCTTTACACAGTTGCTAGGAATTAAGAGAATCTGGGATCTAAGATATTTCTTAGATGTGTAGTAACAACATGCAGTATTCAGGGATAGGGGATGTGACTTTGTGTGCCAAACTGGCAGTAATAGGAGTAGGTATATCTTTTAGGATAAAAAGTTTACTTGAGCCTTCACCCAGAATGCAGACTGTAACTACCTGCACAGGAGATTCACTTAACTCTTCATTCATTTTTCAAATACTTACACCTCTGCTGCCTCCTAGGTTTCTGCTGAGACAAGTTATAGGAGCACTGAAATCAGGGAAGGATTAAGAGAGGAAGGATGGTCCAATGGTTAGTATGCACCTTGGATAACGATGAAAGTCACACAGGGGAGTGGTTGTCCCTCCACTTTTATGTGGAGGAGAGCTTTAGTGGTGATCCATAGAGGTGCAAATAGACGAGAAATGAAAGTTGGAAGGGAAATTAGGGATATATTGCAATAAATTGTGGGCTGGGGAAAAGTCAGTCTGTTTCAAAGGAGGGATTAGAGCTCACAGTCTTCTGACTATATTTAATCAACTAGACCAGGTGGATTTTGATGGAAGCAAACTTTGGTAGTGTTTTCCAAAATCCACCCTTGTGAATTTTCCCATGCACTTTTTACATAAAAAGGGGTTTCTTGAGTTTTTTGCATGGCTTAATATGCCAGCATTTTATGAAACATCTAAATGTGGGGGCTGCAAAGCCATAAGCCATGAATTAGAGAAACATTTTATACTGTTTTTTCCAGAAAAAATTGTATCCATTCCTTACATCTAGCATAATCAAATACTGGCCAATATAGACCCAAATGGACACACAGAGTGACCATATATGGCAAATCCCATTTCCCTAAAGTTGCTTGAGAAGGTGATATTTGCCTCTCTTGTATTATTCCTAGAAGGTCAGGCTTGAAATATCCCTGCTTTTTTGTGGTGTAAAAATTACTCTATTGTAATAATACAATATGATGACTTTTAACTGATGCATAAGCCCCTTCATTTTCAGTTTAAACTGATTTTTACCAAAAGAATCCCAGGTTTTACAAAAACCATTATTAATTTTTTTTCCAATTTTCATCCTACTTTTATAATATTCAGATATATAAAAAAGAACTTGTTTTGCTAGGAAAATACAATACATTGCATGAGATATATGTATTACGATAATACATCAGTCTGTGTGTATATGCAAAGCTGCCCGCTGAAGCAAGGCTGTGTGTTAGTCTAGAAGATACACACAATAAACAAACAGGCACACACACATAAGTGCGTGCACGTCTGAACATACTGACGAGTCTCATGCCCACCATGCAGGGCCTCCCAGAGGATTCAGGGGGTCTGAGGCAAAGCGGCGGAGCTGCAGTGCTTGTACTCACCCGGAGGCAGTCCGGGTCTTCGGCACAGGGGCGGCTCTAGGCACCAGCAAAACAAGCTGGTGCCTGGCTGGGGCCCCAGCTCTAGGCAGCAGGCTGGGCTGTCTGCAGTCATGCCGGCGGCATTTCGGCAGTGGGCGGCCCTTCAGTTGCTCCGTGTCTTCGGCAGCACTGAAGGGCCCCCCACTGCCAAAATGCCACTGAAGACCCGGACCACCACCGGGCCAGGGCTCACGGGGCCCCTGCTGGGCCCGGGACCTGGGGCAAATTGCCCCACTTGCACCCCCCTCGGGGCAGCCCTGCCACCATGTACACATTTCAAGCTGTTACCAGATAACGGTGTAAATATTTGACACACTAATATGAGAAGAAAATGAAAATTTGTATCAGAATACATTTCAGAACACAAGGAAGTATTTGAAAGTTTTTAAAAAACAAAAACAGGAGAAAAGGATGAAGTTGAGTGTATGTACTGCAAATGGTGTGGCCCAATTATGAAATGTAAATATTTATAGGCTAATAGTTCTAAGTTTACAAGAGTAAACTGTTTATTCTAATGAAAATTTTTATTTGGGGATTAGAGCTATATTGTTTTCTTAAACTCAGAGGTGACATGTTTTTAGTTCTGCAGCAGACATTGAATTCCATTCATCAAAGCATTAATCTACTGAATACTTTTTTTCCCCAGTCCTCTGTCCACCAAAATAAACCCTGGTACTTACCTAGAAAAATTGTTAATAGTTTTTTCCACTGATTTTCATCTGTTTTTGTTGTTGTGGTAATAAACACTGATAAATTCCTGGGAAAAATTAAATACAATAAAAACCAAAAATGAAGGACTCTACTGATGCACAATTTTAGTTCCATGATTTTTTTCAATGTAAAAAAACAAAAAACAACTAACTCTTAAATGTCAACATTTAACTGAAGGTAAACAGAAATATAAATATATTGTCATTGTCATGCAAAGAAGCCTAAACATTCAGGTACCTGCCATAAAGGCTAGGATGCTGCATAGCTAGAAATGTACTATTACACAGTCCCTATGCTAGGGTGAGGAGGTTCCTGAGCTGGCTGGTTTGGCCTATTTAGTGGCCCCTTTGCACTACTACAGCAGAACAAAGGGGCTGTAACAAAGGCCAGAATCTGGTCTAAAGTACTGTCAAAGAAAGCTGCATTGCAGCCTGGCTGGGATGGTTAAGGGAATCCCAATAGCTGGCCCATACTCAGTAACTCCTAAGTATGGGGAAGTAGTGGACATTCTCTGTGTGTCCTCTGCTTTATTTTTAGCAATATGGCCTGGATCCACAAAGAGTCTTCGGTGATGCAACACAGTGCATTGCAACACCTAATATTTAGGAGCCTTGAAAATCACTGTTTCCGCAAACCCTGGATTAGGCACCTTATGCAATTAATGGGCACCTGAGAATGGGATCTACAAAGGCCAGCACACTAACTGGAGAGCCACCTAAGACAGTTAATGGAAGATGGTGACAAGAGGGGTGTGTTTTATGCCCCACCCCTTTTTATAAGAACATAAGAATGGCCATACTGGGTCAGACCACAGGTCCATCTAGCCCAATATCCTGTCTTATGACAGTGGCCAATTCCAGGTGCCCCAGAGGGAATGAACAGAACAGGTAATCATCAAGTGATCCATCCGTTGCCCATGCCCAGCTTCTGGCAAACAGAGCCTATGGACAACATCCCTGTCCATCCTGGTTAATAGCCATTGATGGATCTATGTTCCCTGAATTTATCTAGTTCTTTTTTGAACACTTCACACCATCCTCTGGCAAGGAGTTCCACAGGCTGACTGTGTATTGTGTGAAGAAATACTTCCTTTTGTTTGTTTTAAACCTGCTGCCTATTAATTTCATTTGATACTCCTAGTTCTTGTGTTATGAGAAGGAGTAAATAACACTTCCTTATTTACTTTCTCCTCACCAGTCATGATTTTATAGACCATTATCATATCCCCCTTATTTGTGTCTTTTCCAAGCTGAGAAGTCCCAGTCTTATTAATCTCTCTTCATTTGGAAACCATTCCATAACCCTAATAATTTCTATTGCCCTTTTCTGAACCTTTTCCACTTCCAAAATATATTTTCTAAGATGGGGCGACCACATCTGCACGCAGTATTCAAGATATGGGTGTACCATGGATTTATACAGAGGCAATATGATATTTTCTGCCTTATTATCTATCCCTTTCTTAATGATGCCCAACATTCTCTTCACTTTTTTGACTGCTGCTGCACATTGAGTGGATGATTTCAGAGAACTATCTGCAATGACTCCAAGATCTCCTTCTTAAGTGGTAACAGCTAATTTAGACCCCATCATTTTATATGTTAGGGATCCAACACATCCCTCAGCCCACACTGATTCTTGCAGCTCCCATTGGCCTGGAACAGTGAACTGCAGCCAGTGGGAGCTGTGATCAGCCGAACCTGTGGATGCTGGAGGTAAACAAACCGTCCCGGCCCGCCAGCAGATTTCCCTGATGGGCTGCATGCCAAAGGTTGCCGATTCCTGTTATAGATTCCTATATCTATAGTTGGGATGATGTTTTCCAATGTGAATTATTTTGCATTTATCAACATTGAAGTTCATCTGCCATTTTGTTGCCCGGTTACCCAGTTCTCTGAGCTCTCCTTTGTAGCTCTTTGCAGACTGCTTGGGACTTAACTATCTTGAGTAGTTTTGTATCATCTGCAAATTTTGCCACCTCACTGTTTACCCATTTTTCCATATCATGTATGAATATGTTGAATAGGACTGGTTCCAGTACAGATCCCTGGGGGACACCACTATCTACCTCTCTCAATTCTGAAAACTGACCATTTATTCCTACCATTTGTTTCCTATCTTTTGCATCCGAAGAAGTGGGTATTCACCCACGAAAGCTCATGCTGCAAAACGTCTGTTAGTCTAGAAGGTGCCACAGGATTCTTTGCTGCTTTTACAGATCCAGACTAACACGGCTACCCCTCTGATACTATCTTTTAACATGTTACTGATCCATAACAGGACCTTCCCTCTTAACCCATGACAGTTTAGGAGCCTTTGGTAGGAACCTTGCCAAAGCCTCTCTGAAAATCTAAGTACACTGTATCCACTGGATCCCCCTCGTCCACATGCTTGTTGACCCCCTCAAAGAATTCTAGTAGATTGATGAGGCATGATTTTCCTTTACAAAAACCATGTTGACTCTTCCCCCAACAAATAATGTTTATTTATGTGTCTGACAATTTTGTTCTTTACTATAGTTTCAACCAGTTTGCCCGGTACTGAAGGCTTACCGGCCTGTAATTGCCAGGATCACCTCTGGAGCCTTTTTTAAAAATTAGCGTCACATTAGCTATCCTTCAGTTATTTGGTACAGAAGCTAATTTAAATGATAGTTTGCAAACCATAGCTAGTAATTCTGCAATTTCACATTTGAGTTCCTTCAGAACTCTTGGGTAAATACCATCTGGTTCTGGTAACTTATTATTGTTTAGTTTATCAGTTTGTTCCAAAACCTCCTCTAATGACACCTTAATCTGGGACAGTTCCTCAGATTTGTCACCTAAAAAGAATGGCTCAGGTTTGGGAATCTCCCTCACATCCTCAGTCGTGAAGACCAATGCAATGAATTCATTTAGTTTCTCCGCAATAGCCTTATTGTCCTTGAGTGCTCCCTTAGCATCTTAATCATCCAGCGGCCCCACTGGTTGTTGAGCAGGCTTCCAACTTCTGAGGAACTGAAAAAAATTGCTATTACTTTTTGAGTCTTTGGCTAGCTGTTCTTCAAATTCTTTTTTGGCCTCCCCTAATTGTATTTTTACACTTGTTTGCCAGAGTTTATGCTCCTTTCTATTTTCCTCACTAGGATTTAACTTCCACATTTAAAGGATTCCTTTTTGTCTCTCACTGCTTCTTTTACTTTATTGTTTAGCCATGGTGGCATTTTGTTGGTTCACTTACTATGTTTTTTTTAATTTGGGATACACATTTAAACTGAGCCTTTATGATGGTGTCTTTAAAAAGTTTCCATGTAGCTTGCGGGGATTTCACTTTTTGCGCTGTACCTTTTAATTTCTGTTTAACTACCTTCCTCATTTTAGTGTAGTCCCCCTTTCTGAAATTAAATGCTGCAGTGTTGGGCTGCTGTGGTGTTTTCCCCACCACGGGGATATTAAATTTAATTATATTATGGTCACGATTACCAAGAGGTCCAGCTATAATCACTTCTTGGACCAGATCCTGTGCTCCACTTAGGACTAAATAAAAAATTGCCTCTCCTCTTTTGGTTTCCAGGATTAGCTGCTCTAAGAAGCAGTCATTTAAGGTGTCAAGAAACCTTAGTTCACCCATCTTACTATTTAAACATCTAGCATTTGTATATAATCACTTTAATTTTTTTTTCACTTTTTAGCTGTCAGCCATTACACAATATAATTGAATGGGACTCTCTTTCATTTGACTGTTTCTCATCAGATCATACCCGTATGTTATCATCTTCCATCCTCTCCTCCTTACTAGGACATAAAGAATCTCCACTAATAGATCCTCCACTAAGAGATGTCTCCGTCTGAACCATGTGCTCCTCCTCACCTGTCGGCTTCCCCCAGCCTTTAGTTGGATGCATAAATTCATGCTGCAGGAGGCACCTATCCACAACTGGAAACCTTTCTCTTGAAGTCAGGCATCTTAGGTGCTGAAGCTGTTTCTTGCAGTAATAGTAAGGGAGGCTAAATCTGGACTGTAGGCATCTAAGTCCTTTGTGGTTCTGTCCCTAGGTGAATCCACTGAAAGCACTCCCAACATTCTTATCCCCTCAATCCTCCGTTGCTTTGTGGAGATCTGCTATGGAAATCATGAATTCAGAGATGTATGGAGACCTGTTGCATGAGTTGGCCACTCAAGCATAGCTTGCACAGAAACATTGTTTCCAATTTTTTGACTCTGACATCCACATAAGGAAGCTCAGTATTTGAAATATTAGTAATATAGTAATCATAGAATCATAGACTTAAGGTCAGAAGGGACCAATATGATCATCTAGTCTGACCTCCTGCACAACGCAGGCCACGGAATCTCACCCACTCACTCCTGTTTCAAACCCCTAACCTATGTTTGAGCTACTGAAGTCCTCAAATCATGGTTTAAAGACTTCAAGGTGCAGAGAATCCTCCAGCAAGTGACCCATGCCCCGTGCTGCAGAGGAAGGTGAAAAACACCCAGGGCCTCTGATGGTGGGTCCTGAACAGATGGGGTGAATGCTCGGAGGGTGAACTGAGGGCAGAGAGGGTCGATGGGGTAGGAGGACTGAACTGATGGGGTGGTGAAAATGCGGCCTGGGGGGACTGAATTGAGGGAGGTTGGGTCAGAGGAGAGAACTGATGGGTAATAATTGTATTAAATTTTCTGAAGTATTTTTGCTTATCCCACAGTACAAAACCCTTGGATAAAACAATCAATAATAATAATAAAAACCTAAACAAACATGTTTTTCTTGTATTCTGAAATATATACTAAGAAAAACGCTTTTTAGTCCCATCTTGATTCATGCTGAATTTTATGGAACACTGAAGTTTTTTAAAAGTGCTATCTCCTGTTCCCACTTTTCTAACTAGATTCTCTGGCAAGTTTTCTTGTTCATTAACCTTCTTAAGCCACTTAAATGATTCAATGAAGTAAATGTTCATTTAATGTTAATTTACTATGGCAACTGCAGCAGTTGAGCATTTTAATCTTGTGGATTTAAGGTCCTGGAAAGTCATTGGGGTTAAATTACAAAATCTCTTTATTTTGCAGCTCATACTGCATTCTGATGACTAGAAAGTGTAGTGCTGCAGCTAAATGTCAGTCTATTTGCATAAGTAAGATTCTTGTCCAAGTCTAACTAAACTTTTAAAAAAAATAATTACACTAGGTCAGAAAATTAGTAAACTCAATTTTGGGCCAGATCCTCTAGTGTTGATCAGCATAGTGCTACTAAATTAAATTGAACAACATTGATTAATCTCAGCTAAGGATATAGCCCCCCTTCTATAGCTGTAACTTCCAGTCAAAATAGATACAGCAATAAGGATGAGCTAACACCAGATCAAGATTTTCACCTGAAACTCAAGCATGAACTTTGATGAGACTCAAAAAATCTGGCTAAACTTTTTGACACAGCTTTTCTTTTTTGTGGGTTCTGAATGGAAGTCAGAAAGCCAAAATAACCCCCCAAAGGCTCTTCTGTACTATTTATACTCTGATCAAAATAATGCAGTACCAGAAGTATCACAAGAAACCCTCTGATAATATTTAAATAAATATATTTAGTATTGTTTATGTAAGCATCATATGAGTGCATGACGCTTTACAGAGCACGTGATATGATTTCTTCTTAAAAGGAGGATTTAGAATTCAAAGGTTTCATTTTCCTCTGTGTGGAATAACCTGCCTAGGCAAAAAGATGAATGAGTTCATGCTTACAGAGTTATAGTTTCTTCAGTTGGATGGGGAGAGGTAACATTTTGCTCACTAATTAAATAAATCAAACATTATGGTGAGGGTAGGAGAAGTATACTTGGGCAAAATAATCCCCTTCTCATGGGTGTAGATTCTTTTGATTAAGCATGGATGAAGATCCCATGTGTCTTGGAGGAATTTTGTTTTGTTTTTCTTTGGACTCCAGCAGGATCAGATTGGCATCGTCTGTAGGTCATCATGTCCCTTAGAAACTTTGCTGGAGTACATTGTCATGTTCATTTATTTCAACTCTGATTATTAAAGTTGTTGCAAATACTGACAGCATCTAGCTGGAACCAAGCTGCCTCATAAGTGTTCCCCAAATTCCTCACCAGCACTTATCTGATCAGAATGAGCTATACATTGCTCCCTTTTACATGAAGTAGAGCAAATAATACAGAAACCGGACCAATGTAATATAGGTATAAGTATCCCAAACTTGTTGTTTCCATTAAAGAAAACTTTAGCCAAAAGAGTTTGTATCTTACAAAAATAGTAAAACATAGCCTTGCTCCTCTTTTTAAAAATAAAAACTTTACTGACCTATTGGGGAATTTGCAAACAAGAACTGCTAACAACTACCTATGTAGACATAGAAACTGCCTTGACTCCAATTTCACACTGGAGGCACAAGCAATCTCAAAATGCCTACAAAACAACACGCTATGAAGGATTTTCTCATCAGATCAATACTGATAATGTGATGGAAATCAGTATGAGCTATGTTATTTCAGAGACAGATCCTGACCTGATCTCAAGTGCATATTGATCTTGTATAATAGGGTATTATGTCCTCTAATTACTCTGCAGTATGCAAGTTTTATAATGTTATCTACTTAAAACTGCTCTGTCCTGTTGTTTAGTTAGCATTGAAGTACATTTGTCTTTCTGAGGGGAAATATTATATGGGGATAAATACTTCATTTTAATACCAGGGCTTAAAAGAATCTTTTACCTCTTTAATTTTTTTAAATACATGAATTGAGCAGTTCAAGCTATAGTACTCAAGACAAATATCCTGTTTTTAGTGGCTTGCTGTTTAAATTTTCTCCCATGTAATAAATTTTCAATCAAGGCATCTGGCAGGCACCTTGGGGACTGGTAGGTATGAAAGTGCTCAGGTTTACAAAGTTGAGAATGTCAGACAGCAGTTTATCTACCTCTTGATAATTGTTCAACAACCAATCAGAGTGTGTTCTCAGTTCACACCATTTTATCATACTTACCCAGACCTTTCTCTTTCCATTCTGGTTTTTTTTAACTTCCTTTCTTGGATTAATATCTGATAAAAGATACAGAGAACTGGAGTCTCAGCTCCATGTATTTAACCCATTCAAAACCAGTGTTCTCAATCAGCGGAATACGTTCACAGGAAGAGAGGGGTAAGCTGGTGTAGTGAATATACCCTTTAGATAATATGATGATTATCTTTTTACATTGTTTAATGGTTTGCTAGGTGCTTTACAGTACACAGAGAAATTATCTGCCTCAAACTAAGGCCCTATTCCAGTGAAGCACTGAAGCACCTGCTTAATTTTAATCAGCTGAATAATCCAACTGATTTTAATGAGACTGCTCAGATGCTTAAAGTTAAACGAGTGCTTTGCTGGGTCATGAAGATACAAGGTTCAAGGCAGTGGAGAATCAGACTAATGTGCATCTGTCCATCCATCAGATTCTGTCTGGCTGCTTAGGCGCTAGGAAAGAGGAGTGGAAAAGGGTACTTTTCCCCAACAACCCATCATCCCTCTGTGCTGGGGATGGCCAGTATCCACTCTGAAGCACATCGGCAGGGATAGTTCTGCCCACATCCAGTCAAAAACAGCACAATGAGCAGATGGGCACACTGAAACTTCCCTCTGAGTGGCAGAGATACAGCTGCATGATACACATTCCTAGAGCCTCCAGATCCAATTCTGACTGAATTCCTCCTGAATCCAGCTGTAGAACATCCCATTGTGGAGGGGGAAAGATTTCCCCTATATTCAATTGTGCAAACAACAAAGAAAAGAAGTATTGCATGTGTAGAAACAAACCAATTTTGGTCTCTCAAGATGTACATATATCCAAACTGAGCACCCACGGGATCCTATTGGTGTATCTCTATGGCAGTTATCTGCCACACAATCACCCTCTACTCTACTCATTTGTTCATAAAAGAAATTAAATAAAAGCTAGGTTATTGGAAGATGGTCTTAGCTTGAGCTGGCATGTTTTGACTAATGTAGCATGCAGATATACCTATATCAGTGTACAAAAAATGGAGTCCTGAAAACTCTTTTCTGGGATAAATGAACTGGATATGACACCAAATAAAAATAATTCATCTAGAACTTCATGCATCTCCCATGCAATTAAGAAGAAAAATCAGAATATAAATGACCCCCACCACCACCTTCCACACACACACCACCAAGTCAATGTGAATCTTTACAGCACTAAAATCAGGAAAGCCATCTTGCTCAGTATCCATCTCTTTGGTCTAGAGGCTGCTCTTTGCAAACAGTTGTAAACCCAGAGTTTGTTGTTTTCCTCAGCCCATCCTTATCCTCCAGCTTGTCCTCGCCTCATGTTTGACAAGTTGATTCACAGCCAGAGACAGCTAAATCAAACTGCAGAGCAGTGAAGCACCAGGACTTACAAGTAGATAAAGGAATTGCCTCTTACTTGACCCAGCTCATTATAAACTCTCCTTTGCTCTTAAAATAAATAAATTAAAAAAAACTGTATCTGGTGCTCACAAAAGTGAACACTGCCTGGAGCCAGGTAGACACCTCAATATCTTTAAGGATTGTGTCTATACTGAACGGTTGCTGTGAAAGCTTTCCCCTAACTCTGCCAATGTCATTCCTGACCTTGCTATTCCTGTTATGGATCCTCACACACCTTTCATACTGAACCTCTGTCCTGACCCAGCAATATTCACCCTGCTATGGCAGTTCCCCAGACTTGCTGACCAGTTTACCTTAGTCATGATTCCACAATGACCTCTGCTATTCCAGATTGCTCTCTGCCTGTCTCTCTAACATACACTAAATTAGAACACATCATCTCTGATTTGCAACAATCTTTGCTTCGCCAGTCCTTGATCTCAAGAAAAAGGGCTGTAATATAGTAAGTAAAGTGGTGATTTTGTCAGTTAAATAAATGCAAATTAATGTGTGAATTGATCAGGGCCACCCAGAGGATTCAGGGGGTCTGGGGCAAAGCGGGGGAGCTGCGGCGCTTGTACTCACCCAGCGGCGGTCTGGGTCTTTGGCGGCATTTCGGCGGTGGGGGGCCCTTCAGTGCTGCCGAAGACACGGAGTGACTGAAGGGCCCCCGGCTGCCAAAATGCCGCTGAAGACCCAGACCGCTGCTGGGCCAGGGCTCGCAGGGCATTTCGGCGGCAGAGGGCCCTTCAGTCACTCTGTGTCTTCAGCATCACTGAAGGGCCCCCCACCGTCGAAGACCCAGACTGCCGCCGGGCCAGGGCTCGCGGGGCCCTGTGGAGTCCGGGGCCTGGGGCAAATTGCCCCACTTGCCTCCCCACTGCCCGGGTGGCACTGAAATTGATTGAACTTAGATCCACTGGAGGAAATTACCATTTTTATGGAAAATGAGCAGTGCCTTTGTCCTGGCCCTTTAAATTTCCTCCTGTTACACAGGATAGGGATGTTTCATTTCCCAGGAGTCAGAGACAGATTTTTAAAGATATTTAGGTGGCAGAAGATGCCAATAAATGCCTACTGGGATTCTCAAAAGCTTCCATTGGGAGTTAGGCACCTAAGCACCAAAGTGGGATTTGAAAAAGGGCCAGGCATCTAAATACCTTTAGAAGTCTGCTACTTAGTGCTGTTCAGTGGAATTCACCACAGCGGACCAGGAAGAATTTTAAAGAATTTTATATGGTACAATCAAATCCTATATGAATAAAAGTCAGTACCAGCCTGTTAACAGACTATAAATGCAAATACCAGCTATATATTGCATAATACAGAGCCCCTCCCCTTTAATACATTTAACTAAAGGCCTCATGCCATAATGAATTTACCCACAACATATTATGCTATAAAACTTGTTTGTGAACTTTATCCAGCTGGTGAGGAAAGAGCACTCTAATTTAGTTGTGGCTTCACCACTCAAGTTCTGCTCGTTCTCTCCTCTTCCATGGCATGGTGTGTAATCTCCTACAATACATCTGTTTTCTGTGTGCAGTTCTTTCCACATATTGGATACAGTAACATCCAAGTCACCTCTTCAAACTGCAGTATTTAAGCATTAGTGACTTAAACAATCTGTATTCTTTGCTTTTCTCTACATCTAAAAATAAAGCTCTAGCACTAAGTAGTTATGCAATATGTATAAATCACAAGAGTAAATAGGGCTGGTTTCAAATAACATATCCTTGAAAGGAGTTTCTATTTTCATACTCAAAAGAACTAGGAAGGGCTTGGACTATACCCACTCATATTGGTATGCTTGAAATCCATATCAATACCCAGCTCCAAATTTTATGAATTCTCCTTTCTTTCTGAAGGGCCAAATCAAAACCTCAGATCCAAAATTCCCCAAGCTTGGGGTGTCTGAAACCTAGATCTAAATTTAGCATCTTGATGACATATCTGCTTGACACACAACATACATGAACACACCATATATACACATATATTTTGCTAAAGTTTTGTTTAACCAAATACCTTGAAAGGAGAATCTCATCTTGTAATTAATATGGCCAACGGCATATTTATCAAGTTTGCACAGCATATGTTTGAGATTATTTAGACTGCAGCTTTCTGTCTTTTCAATATATGTGTATATGGTGTCAAATAGCATAGAGTCCTGACCCCTGACTGGGTCTCTTAGGCAACCCCCACCCCCAAAATGCAGCAAAATTATAACGAATCTATAAAATGCTCAAAAATCCAGCAACATTAATTTAACATACACACACACACACACGCACACACACACACACACACACGTTAGTCTCTAAGGTGCCACAAGAATTCCTCATTGTTTTTGCTGAAACAGACTAAAATGGCTACTACTCAGAAACACGTCAAAATTGAAATTTAGAAAAATTTCTAAACAAATAATCATATCATAGAATCATAGAATATCAGGGTTGGAAGGGACCTCAGGAGGTCATCTAGTCCAACCCCCTGCTCAAAGCAGGATCAGTCCCCAATTAAATCATCCCAGCCAGAGCTTCATCAAGCCTGACCTTAAAAACCTTTAAGGAAGGAGATTCCACCACCTTCCCAGAGCCACGTAGTCTGCAGTGATGCACTGGTCATTCTTGGCAGTATTTTTGGTGCCCATGTGGAGAAGCAGGAAGGGGTAGCAATCCAAGGGCTTGATGAGTCTTGATGAGTCTCTCCATCACATCATGAATCCTAGCTCCTGGCAAGCAGCACACTTCTCAGTTTTCCCGGTCAGGACAGCAGATAGATGACTCAGTCCCCCCAAGGAGAGAGTCCCGGACCACCACCACCCACCTCCTTCTCTTGGGAGAGGTGGTCGTGGAACCCCCATCCCTAGGACAGTGCATATGATGCCTTCCAATTGGTGGAGTCTCCTTCTGCTCCCCTCTCTCAGATGTATCATCGAGTCCACTCTCCACATTAGTACCTGTGGAGAGAACATGTAAATGGTTGCTCACCTGTATCTGCTTTGCTGGTACATGGATGCTCCTTTTTCTTCTTCTGGAGGTCACATGCTGCCAATTTTCTTCACCGTTCTTCTGTCCCCGCTGAGCAGCTTCTGAACCCCATAGTGGGCAGATGTAAAGTACTCTCCCCCCGCCAACTCATCCTTCTGAGACTCTGTTATTGTTTTCTTAAGTAGCATCCATGCTACCTCTATGAATTTTACTCCCTTTATTTTTAACTTCAGGACTTTTTTGAATAATCTTCTCATTTTATTGAATCCCCTTTTCTAAAATTTAATGTCACTGATTTGTTATAGTAGCCTACCTGCCCCGTGGATGTTGAATCTAATTATATTGTGGTAATCCTTATTTAATGGCTCAGCTACTGTCACTTATTGAATTAGTGCCTATGTGTTTCTTAAGTGAAGCATAATCTCTCCTCTTGTGTACTCTAGAACTCTGTTTACTAAATAAACACAACAAACATGCAAGGCCTACCTACATACACATCAAAGCTCTGGCTGGTTTCTGACAGCCAGATAACAGTGAGCACCACTAGAGGGATCACAGACTGCTTAAAGGGATTCTTCTCTATTTCTACAGTTACTTACAGTGATGAGCTGCCAAAATTTTAACAACCGGTTCCCTATAAAAAGTTCTGATTTAAGGGGGCGGAGCGGGGGAGGGGCTGGGGCAGGCGGAGACATACTTGTGGGGCCGGAGGCCCCTGCAGGGCCTGGGGCAAATTGCCCCACTTGCCCCCGCAGCAGCCCTAGAGCTTGCAGCCCCCTCCCCCATTACCTTGCTGGCAGCTCAAAGCAACTCCGGAGCTCAGCTGAGCTGCCCAACTGATGCTGGTGGCTGGCCACGCTGCAGCTGGGGGGAAGCGGGGGAAGGGCTGGGGGAGCCTCAGCCTCCCCAGCTGGGAATCCTGAGAGCAACAGGATGGTCCGGCCCATGGACCAGAGTTCTTTGTCCACCCCCTGGCCCTTTAACAACCGGTTCTCCATGGAGGTCTAATTTTAGCAACCGGTTCTTGGGAACCTGTGGGAACCCGCTCCAGCTCACCACTGGTTACTTATATACCAGGAAAAGTAAATACATCTGATGCAAGAAAGCATCCTAAATTACTAAACCGTATGGAAAATTAAAGTGATCTGAGTTTTGAAAAAGATATCCAGGGGAAGATATTTTGGAGAAATCATTACATTCTCTGATTAAATTTTGTAAGTTTGTTATGCGATTTTTTTAGTTAAATATTTTTTCCTGAAACATGATAGTCACTTATAATTATTCAGAACTGGTAACTTTCCATATTTATTATTGGTAACTTTATATCTGTATTGACTTTACCTGGTATTTCGGTGACAGGGCAAATATTCCATCCATGGGACTTATTTATTTTGGTACCCAAAAATGTTTTTGAAATATAATTCTTTGTTACATTGAAATATATGCCATTACTTTTTGTGAAAGTACAATGTATATATTATTATGGTAAAATACAAATATAATTAAAATTTAACAGTTACTAGTTTGACAAAGCACTGTAATTATTGGTTAGATGAGAGGTAAAAACATAATGACAGTAAAATACTTAAATTTTCAAGACGGAGTAACAAATTATAAAAGTGGGAGAGCAGAGAGGAAAAATTTGTCAAATTAGCACAGGTTTACTATTTTCTTTGGATTCCACTATACCGTGATTCAGCATGAAAATGACTGCATACAATTGCAGAACAAATGAAAGTATTTCTAAATATTCCATGAGGGGTGTATGTGTGTGTTTATTTTGTTGGAAAGGAATCAACAAAATGATCCTCTCTTTTTGAGCATATTGCTGTTCTATTATAATTTAATATAATTTATAAAGAAATCTTTGAACCAAGGCAATGTTTATTTAGGTTTTGATCCAAAACACACTGAAGTCAGTGGAAACCTTTCCATTAACTTGAATGGGTTTGGATTACGCTCAGACTCTATAACTCTCTTAATAAAAATGTGCCTTCTGGACTTTTAAAATGACATTGTGCATTTGCTGTATTGTGTGCCCCTGTTTGTAAAATTCTGTTGTTCTCTCTTGTCCATTGTTCTACTATGGACCTTTAGTCAAGAAGGACAATAGGAAGGGTTGTTTTGATTTTGCAAAATTGTCTTTATTTGGAAAATCAAAACTGCTCTTTGTTGTGATTCAGGACTCATTTATATCTAACCTCAACAAAAAGTCATGTTTCTGCAGTTGAAATGATAGTTACAATTTTGTGTGTCTATTTGTTTAAATAAGGACCTTGGTCTTAATTGGCCTGAGTTTAAGAGCACATTCCTTGTTTATCCTGGAGCATTCCACAGTGTTTACAGAAAGGGAGTAGCAGTTTCATTAACATTAATTCATTCCCACTCTTTCAAAATGAAGTATAAACCCAATACCCCAGAATCCCATGAATGCACAATAGCAACTGCTCAAACTAATTGGAATAAAATGAAAACCATTTTGTCACAGTATGAAAAGCTGATGGACAGTTGCTTCATGAGTGTTCTTTTCATCAAGCCATTGAATTTGGCTTTGAATCGTGCTGATTATTTCTCCAAGTTAAAGCAGCTAAGTGAGAAGCAAATCTCTTAAACATATGGCAGGCCTGATTATCATATGAAAAAGCCAGGCATGCCAAAGATTTGGAGAATATGTTGCTCTAAATAAACCTGAAAAGTAAAGTTTAAAGCCAGTTTTAAAACACCCTGAGGAAAGAGATACAACTTTCCTGAGGACACCTGCCAAAAAAATACCTTATGCCTCGTAAACATTTTTGCTTTCATGTTTATTAAGCACAACAATGAAACCTTTGTCTTTGTAATCAGTTACTTGCTTTGGTAAGCTCTGAATTCCAACAGCTGTATCTGCTGAGCTGACAAAATAATAACAAGTATTATACTGTTCCATCTCTCCATGGATGGAGCCAAAATATCAACAGAACCTACTTCCGTACAGATGCTCTTTGGATGTTGTAGTACTGTATATATGTATCTGTCTCTCTGTTCTGTACATACTTAGAGACTTACCATTAGGGATACATTCTCTTGTTTATTGTGACATGTTTCACAATGAAGACAATGACCCACCAGTGTCAGGAACTGTCCCATACAAATTTGTGCTTTAGTTACTCTACCAGGATTTCTAAATTTAGGACCTTGTTAAAAAAAATACATCTTTGATCATCATTAGCAGTTTACTTGTAAGATAAAATAATGAAAATAATAAAAATATAGGAATTTATAAGTAACACTAAAACTGTAACAATTATTCAAAATCAACAATTTATTTACCATTTTGAACTCTTTTTCCCCCTTGAACATGAACTATGTTCAAGCAGATGAGTATTTTCTCAGACCTGTTCATTTTTTGTCATTGCCCTTTGGAAAATTGGTCTGAAATCTACAGACCACTAACAAAATGAACGCTAAGATTATTTGTTTTTCATCATTCATTATGTGTGACTGGTCACCTAAGTCACACGATTTTGTTCCTGATCCCTGATATTGATTGAACCTTTTGAAAAAGGAGAATAATGAATGGCAGTTAGCAATTAACCAATAAGAATTATTGATTTAATAGAAGCATATGTTTGCACACAGATATCTTTATTCAACACATGAATGCAGGGTACACATAATAATACTGCCACAAACTTCTGTATGAACAGAACTTCCCATCCAAATGCTCATTGGAAAAGAAACAAATGACCATGAATACAGTCAAACTGAATCACAAGACAGATTTTGCAACCGTATTTGTGGATATATTTTTCCATTATTTGATCAGTGGCTCACAACATGTAAAAGAGGGAGGGCTATGAGGATATTTTTCTTAGAAAGTAGATCAGCTGACATGTCCAGGCAGAAATATGTCAGCCTAAATGAGTCATGTGTGATTATTGGGTGAAATCCTGGCTCCTTGAGTCAATGGGAGTTGTACCATTTGTGACAGTTCAGGGCTAGCTGTACATTTAACCCTCTTCAAGTCTATGAGTGGAAGAGGTGATAGGCCTCTTGCTTTCACCTCCCCTGGGGTAGAATCCTGCATTTTTTCCCACTCCTCAACTGGGGTGCTGGCCTACAGCACCCTGTGTATTAACTGTCATTGATCAGCAGGTCCTACCGGGTTCAGTTCTATGCAAGTCTTCTCTACAGGAGCTGTGACCAGCATTCGATACAGTGACCCAAACCAGCTTTGTCAAACTAAAGTGTTGGTTATTGTCTAAAGAGTAGGAACAAAGCATAACAAGAGCAAAGAGTTTTTCACACAATAAACAGTTTACATCCATATCTGTCTTATCTAAAGTTTAGATAGGCCTAGTTTATCCCACTATGCCCCTCTCCCCCGAGGCTCCACCTCTCCACACCTATCTCTCTCCCCCATCTCCCAACATTGCCTCCCACCCATCACTGAACAGCTGATCAGCAGGTGGCTGGTGGGTGAATCACAAGACAGATTTTTTTTCCATGGGTGTTCCAGGCCTGGCGCACCCACAGAGTCGGCACCTATATAAGGCACACTGACCTCTGGGAACTGGCTTCAATGTGCTTCCTAGCAGTCTATGACTCTCTTACTGTCTCCCCCTTTTAAGGAATATATTCCTTTATAAAAATCACTGAATTCTTTGTCTTCTTTGCTCCTTGCATCTGATCAAAGTGGTTTGGCTGGCTGGCAGGCTGGCGGTGGGAGAACTGACCCCCAAAGCAGTTGGTTTTCTGCATTGTCCTTTGGATATCAGTAAATGGTGCAATCCAGGGCCGCCCAGAGGATTCTGGGGGCCCGGGGTCTTCGGCGGCAGGGGGCCCTTCCGTTCTGGGACCCGCCGCCGAAGTGCCCCGAAGACCTGCGGCGGGGGACCCCCCCGCCGCCGAATTACCGCCGAAGACCGGGCTGCGCTTTGGCGGCAGGTCCCGCTTCGGCGGTAATTCGGCGGCGGGGGGCCCCCCCGCCGCGGGTCTTCGGGGCACTTCAGCGGCGGGTCCCGGAACGGAAGGGCCCCCCGCCGCCAAATTACCGCCGAAGACCGAGCTGAACTACGGCGGCGGGTCCCACTCCGTCTTCAGCGGTAATTCGCCAGCGGGGGTCCTTCCGCCCCTGAGCGGAAGGACCCCCCGCCGGTGAAGACCGGGAGCGAAGAAGCTCCTGCGCCCGGCCCCGCAAGAGTTTTCCAAGCCCCCCGGAGCAAATGAGGGACCTCGCTCCAGGGGCCCCGAAAAACTCTGGTGGGGGCCCCTGTGGGGCTCGGGGCCTGGGGCAAATTGCCCCTCTTGCCCCCGCCTCTGGGTGGCCCTGGTGCAATCTGAAGTTTATTGTGTCTGTTCTTGTATTTGTGCAAATCAGCTCTCACTGAAATTAAACCCTGGTAATCATGTTGCAAACAACACAATAAAAAATCAGGCAAATATATCATATAATATTCATAAAATATTATGGGCATTCCTACATCCTTCATGCCATTAATTACAATGGATCCAAGATTTCACCTTCAGACTGAATATGGTTCAGCAGACATTAGGGTACCATGCTCTTGCTAAAAAGAGTTTGATGTTTTAAGAGCTAACTGCAGCCTTTCAGGGAGGAGGTTGAAAATGCTGGCTACTTCTCCACAGCCAGATTAGAAGAAACCTGCACTCCAGAACCCCATCTCAGGTATAGTTCAAGTTCTGTGAGTTTATGTAATGATGTAGTCTGAAGTTGTCATAGGTTTATTCCCCACTTTGAACTTTAGCGTTCACAAGATGGGGACCTGCATGGACTCCTCTAAACTAAAATCCTAGTTTAGATCTGGTTCTCGCTGCCACCAGTCAAGTTTTAAGTGTCTGACACACTCCCTGTTCCCCCAAAAACTTCCCCTGGGGAACACAGATCCAAACACCTTGAATCTCAACACAAAGGGAAATAATCCATTTCCCTCCCCCTCTCCTAGTACTTAGGAGAGATACCTGGATTCAAATTCCTTGAATCAAACAAAGAGGGATTCACTTTTCCCCCTCCCCTTCCCCTGAAAATCCAAACAAGGGAAGAAATCACTCATGTTCTAAAAGAAAAGATTTTATTAAAGAAAGAAAAAAAGTACACTCTCTCTGTATTACCAGGATGCAAAAATACAGGGTCTAACTTATAAAAACTGGAGAGACTTCCCCTCCCTCCTCCTCAGCATAATCAAAGTAACAGCAAACAGAAATAAAGAATTCTTCCAGCAAACACACAATTGCAAATATAGAAAGCAACTCAAAAGATTAATCCGCCTTTTTAACTAATACTCACTATACTGGATAGTAGGAAATACTCCAGGAGAACTTGGAGACATGTCTGGCCTCTCTTAGATCCAAAGAGAGCACACAGAGCAAACAAGGAACACAGATAAAGCCTTCCCTCCACAGAGATTTGAAATTATCCTGTCCCTTGATTGGTCCTCTGGTCAGGTGTTCCTCAGGTTACTGAGCTTGTTAACCCTTTACAGGTAAAAGAGACTTTAACCCTTAACTATCTGTTTATGACAGAAGTAAACTTCAAACTTTTCTGAGGTGATCACTCCCACTGTGAAGATCAATTGTGGTGAGGTTCATTCCTCTTATCTGTTCAAGTTTTTGTACCATGATCATCCCCGTGGTGCCTGACCACCTAATGGCCACGGCGAGGAAAAATCCTGCACTAGCAGAGAGAATGAACACATAATGTAATTGTTTTTTTCTATCTCTGACTTCTGTAATTACAGTGAAATTATGTAGTTGTTTTTATTTTAAAAATAAATAAGCAATAGGCCACATTCTCATTTCAGTTACAGACATGAAAATCAGGAGTAACTCCATTGAAGTCAATAGAACAGCACCAACATAAAACCAGTGGGAAATGAACTTTACAGGGATCTTGCTATATGATATACACTTAGAATTTGGAAGAATGTGGAATAGTATGTTAAATGCTGAGGTAGCAGTGATAGCATTATAAGGGATATTCTCAATTTTTAATGGTGACTACAGTTTTTATTATGTTTCTTTTATTCCAAATTATTTTTTGTGCTCCCTCTGCATTATACTCACACACAATTTAAATACAGTCAGAGAAACTAATCCCTATTGGCTATACTTGTCTATTTAATTTAAGTAACAATGTACTATTGTCAACAGTTCAGGCTTTTCCAGTCTTTTCCAAAAATAGATTATAGAAACACCAAAGAGTTGTAGGAATTAAAATGCTCCATTTAAGATCCTTCCTTTTAGCCCTTGCCATGCCAGCTAAAAAAGAAATCCTGCTTGCTCCTGGATGATCTGGAGGTTATTCAAACTGAGTGTTTCATTGAGGACACAGGTGTTTTGATTTTTTATCTTTCTGGAAGCTTTTAAACAGCACTGCGGAGTTGTTGTGCAATCATTTTTCCTGTACCAGAGATTACCCAATTTCGATGTGGCCAGTTGTGCCCTTTTCTTTTTGTTATTCTGAGGTGTGCATTGCACAAACAGCATGATTTTTAATGAGATACAAAACCAACGTCTGGAACATAAGAATATTAACAACACTTTAGAACAGGGTGTAAAGAAGAAAACAGCATGCAAGAGAAACAGAAGGAGAAATTCAGGTAGGCAGAATGGGTGGGATCTACAAAGAGACTTAGGCATTGCAATGCTGAGCATCACAGCACCTAACCTTTACGCACCTAGAAAATCATAGGACAACACTGTGATCCACAAAGCCAAGTTAGATGCTCAATGCCTCCTAGATGATGAATGGGGAGACTTAAGCACCTAGACATGTGATCCACCAAAACCAGCATGCTGAACAGGGAACCACTAAAGCTAGCTAATAGGAGATGCCAACTAGAGAGGTTTTTGCTAAGCCCTGCCCCTCTCTGAGACATAGGCACCTAAACCTGGGCCTCAGGGAGCACTTAGCTGTGCTAGTGATCCATAAATGGGAACCCCTCTCCTGGAGCCAGGTGGCTAAGGTGTCAGTCATTTCTTGTGAGAATGAGTTAAGCGCTTGCCTTGCTCTACACAAAAATGGGAAGGGGAGGGGGAGGCAGCAGGCCAGGGGTTAGAACGCTCATCAGGGATGTGGTGGACCCCACATCCATTCCCCATTTTGTACCAGAGGGGAAGGAAGGATTGGAACAGGGGTTTGCAATACCTTTCAGGTTAAGTGCTCGAACCATGGAACTATGGGATATTCTGATGTGGGGCTCCCTCAATCTCTCCTGATGAAGCTGTTTCCCTTAATCTTTCCTGATGAAAGAGTCATTGGAGTAGGGGGACTAGACTTTGGGTTTCCCTCTCAGGTGAGCGCTATAATCACAGTGCTACAGAGCCATTCCCATCTCTCTCTCTCTCTGGCCTGATGACTGTTCCACTGTGCATAAAAACTGAAATAGCCATTGGGCCAGAGATGAATGTCCATGAACATTAATTTGCCATTGCACATGACCATCATGTTCATTATGTATGTTTGATATTGCCTTATATAGGCATGCAGGACCACACCATGGTTTCCTGATGGTGATGCATGTTCCAGCGACAACTCCCGGCACACGTGGGAATGTCACAATCCGATGGAAGTTGACCAGGTGGCTGGGTCAGTGAGGAAGTCAATGTGCTCATGTCTGATTATAGCCTCCTGAAATGGTTCAGGAACCTGGACATTGTAGTCTGGCTGCAGCTGATAGTGCAGTGACCTGCTGAATAGACCCAGATGCCGTGATGGCCAGGGCTGTGTGCTGACCCATGAGGCAATGGATAGTGCTTGGCTCCTGTGCCATCCAGCAGCATATCACAAAGGTGCTGTGTCCAGGTCCAGTATATACCACTGCATACATGCACTTGAGGAGATCCCTATGAAACTGCAGCTGGCCCGGTATGTTCTTGAAGTTGGCTACAGATGGTACTGGGCTCGGGTTCAGCCTTAAATGTGGGCTGGGGCTCAGGTTTCTTCAATTACTACCCCAGTGCCTCCTCTTCCTCCTGCTGCTGATGCCACAGCAGTGTTGCAGCATGCATATGCTACTTCTTATCATGATTGACCATGCTCAGTGGCCTCCCCATCCCTTCCCAGTAGCTGCTTCTCCTCCCTGAGTCCACCCTCTTCCACCCATAGGCGTCCCTTCCAACTCCCAAGTCCTTCTTCTCCCTCCCCAGAATACCCTCCCTGCCTCCTTGCCCTAGTTATGCGTGGTTCCCCTTCCGCCCTATCAAACTACACAATCTGTCCCTGACCTCAAATCTGAGCCTCTCGAGATGCCCCACTAGCGACCCCCCTGCTTTGCTAACCCAGTCCCTGTCCCTGTAAGCTATGCTACCACCTAAACCTAGTTCTGCCCAATGATTGTGTTCCCAAATAGAGCTCCTTGCTTTTTTCTGGCCCATGCTCAGCACCTGGCTCATGCTTGCCCTATCTCCCCTGTGGCTCACATGAGTGTTTTATGCATGGAGTGTGGAGCCTTGCACATTCTGCCCTGTGTGCTACAAGGGCTAATGATAGGATACCTAGAGTGGGATAGTAGTGCCCCACCATCTAAGACTTATGTGCCTACAGAACTTTGATGGCAATAAAATAGGCATCTACAGGGCTAGGTGGCAGCCAAGCAGGAGTTTCCTAGATCACAATGGTGCCACAGATGGGTCTTAGGCACCTAAAATCAGAACCTCAGTACCTAAAAATGGGAGTTAGGTGCCCAAGTCTCTTCATAGATGGCACCCAATATAATTATCCCTATTGGAATATGGCCAGAACACAGGTTTTACAGTGTGTGCGATACAAATGACAGTGAGACATATTTTTCATTCGTTTACTCTGGATTTATCTCGTTTAGGTCCAGTGAAGCTATATCCAGTTTATACAAGTAAGCAGAATTTACTCAGAATTTCCAACAGCCTTCTTGCATTTTAAATAGTTTGGTCAGTACTGATTTAGAGGGTCTCCTATGGAATCACCAGTACTTGGGTTTACCTGGGAATTCTCCTATCAAATACTGACTTAATTAGCTTGTGAAATCAAACGAGATCACATCTGTGGAATGGCTGATGCAGTCCAATACAGCTGACAAAAAGGAAATAGCACCTTAGGTGTTAGCTTCAGATGAAAAATTAATAGCATTTTCTCCTACTCTTCAACATAACAACCTGTTCCTTGCCTGTGACAATTCATCAATGGTGACTGAACTTCTGCTTTCATTCCAGCATCCACTAGTTTAACAATTAAACAATCTGAATCCATGACAGCAACACACTTGTGAAAGTCCTGAGAAGATTGCTCTGTCACTTTGACACTTTGTCAATGGCAAAGTCTATACAGCTGTGAATCAGTGGCAGGGAAGGCATTGCATTTAGTTATAAAACCTACTTGATATGGAAAGAGAATTTCATGGTCCCTTAAGCAGGATGCCCAATGAACCTGAACCAGACTTTTTAAAGTAATTTCAAAGGCAGATGGGAGTACTGAGATTGGCTGATAATTATTTGGGTCAACCATATCACCTGCTTTTGAAAACATAGATTGCCTTTGGTGTAGAACTAAATGGCAGGACATGCTTTTATATGTGGGAACATGACAAACAAATGTAATCCAGGAGTTACAATACTGCTGAAATGCAGCACAGTGTGGCAGTTTTAAACAAACAAAATATAGCAGCAATTGCTGTGACATTCTTGCGCTTTGTGTTATCATTTTTGTTGCCCATTTCTTGTGTTGATGAGCTTCACTCTCAATTTCCTCCTCACAAGTAACTTCACTAGCTCCCATTTGAAAAAAAGCTGCCATTTGGCCACAGAACCTTTCTGATAAAAAAAAAGATTACCTCTTACAGAAATGCTTATGGAAAATACTGGACTGCAGCGTTGTGTGATTGCTCTTAAAAGTCTTAAGAGAATGGGGCAAGGAACTGCCTTTATTTATTTATGTATTTGCATCCCAATATTTTCCTAGCTTTTTGTCATCTTTGTGAACAGTAAAATATTTTGCATGAACATCTCGTTTTTCTGATTTTGGGAATATGGAGGGGAAAGAGAGAGATTTTTGCTTTGCTTTTGTTTAAGATAAAACCCTTCCATTTATGCATGCTTTAAATATTAGTTTTCAAGTTCTGTGGTCATAAGTTTAAGTCTTATAAAGTGTTTCCTGCTGAAATGTCACGCTGGCTAGAATTCAGCAGCAAATAAATATTGCTGTCCTCACTAATTTGAAACAGTATGAGTTTTAAACCTCTAACTGCAGGAGATTTATTAAGATTGCAGATTTCATCACCCTCCCTTCAGTCCATCAAGATAGGTCAAAGCTGCATAAACTTTTCTTTTTTTAGTTTAGCTGCTGTGATTTGCATTTCTTTAAACTATGCCTTAGAAGAGGGCAACAGTGTTAGAATCATAAGACTGAAATAAATGCAGCATTTATCTTTGTAAACACTTTAATCTTACATCCATTATTGATTGGAGGGAAAAGTATTGAATATGTTATTGAATTGTGGTTATATGAACAGAAAATAGATTCTTGTTAACGGCTGTACTTGTTGCATTTTGCATTACTACTGTGTTTGGGATATATTTAGGAGGGATCTGTGCCTCTGCTCTATACATTATAGTTTTTATATACCAGAAGTACTGTTTTTAACTGTTACTTAACGAAAGCTTCAATAGTTTCCCATCATTTCTATCTTTTGTTGATATACTTATTACCTACAAGTTATCTAAAGATTTAATACACTAGAGATCATTTGTCTATGACACAGGAAAGCCCAAATTAATGCTATGATTACTTTAGTGCTATCAATTTGGGGTATTTACTGTGAAGCTCACGTATAAATTCTTCCCTTAGGGCACTGCTCAAGTAGCTGTGTTGGGCTAGAGAGTGGGATGGGGCTCAGCCAAGGTCCAGAATTGGTGCTGAACACTTGGAGTGGACGATTTGGTTCCCCACCACACGTCCTTTTTTCCCTGCAGATGGAGTCCCCTTCACAGAGCCCTTTTACTTAGGCTGTGGACAGTGACTGGCATTTAGCCCTACAAAGCCAAAGAAGTTATAAAGTGGAAATAAAATGCTAGATGTTATAAAAGAGGAGGTCAGTGGGAGAGTTCAGTGAACTTCACTGGAGCCTTTTATCACAGATGGAGGAACATGAAGCAGATCCCCTGATATCCTGAAAAGCCAACATCTATTTCAAAACTTTTTTTTTCACCAGACATGAGCTTTACTCTAAAGAGCACAGAGAGAGCTTTTATAAAAGGACAAAATGGCTCTAAATCATCTGTTCACTGCCTCCCAGTACCATCTACTATATATGCCCTGATTAAATGTAGCTCTGGCTAGATTACTGGTGCATTAGGCAATTTTTAAAGTAAACTTCCTTCATCATTTGAATTTGTCTATGTCTGTCTGTCTATATGTAGGGGACTGAATCTGCAGGAGATCAGATATGTGTGATGGGGAACCAAACTGTCTACTCCAGGTTACCAATCCTCTTCTTGACCTTGGCTAACTCTCCCCCCACCCCCACCCCATAAACACCGTGAAGCATAACACACCAACTTGAGTTGAGCCCCGAGGGACGAATTTACACCTATATATGAGTTTCATTGTAAATGCCAAAAATTGATATCACTAAAGTAACTATATATATATATATATATATTATAGTTACATTATTGTATACATGTACAATAGCCCAGAGTAGGTTAATCTTCTTTTTCTCTAAAATTTCCTCCTCACAAGAGACAACAAAAATTCAAATCACAATCCAAATTATTACATCATATATATTTAAGACAGAAATGACTCATTTGGTCATTTACTTCCTCTCACTGGCCCTGTGGGATTGTTTTCTGTAGTATATTTTCATGGGGGTTCCCTAACTTTTAAATTCAGGATATTCTCAGTCTCCTACCACTTGCCCACAGTATGTCTAATGTTGGCTTCTTGCAATATTTCCTTTTAAAATTATTGCTGTACATTTTATACAAAGGAACACAATTCTGAGAAACTGTCAGTTACATGTGACACCGTGAAAATAATTCCAGTCCAGTTCCAGTGAAAACAAGAGTCTAATATACAGCCAAGAGACATAACTTTCCCTCATGTCACCGATTCTGCATTCTGTCTTCAGTGCAACAAAAATCCTAAAATCCATCTGTTGAACAATAGATTAATCCAATTCATCAGGACTAAATTCAGCAGCTTGGAAGCAGTTTCTTCTAGACACGTTTCCTTTTAAAGTCCCACCATACACAGAGAGGGATTCAGGGGGTATTTGTTTGTAGCGTGTCCAACAAGGTTTTGCATAAGTTTTTCCAGAACCTCTGTATTGGCTCACAATAAAAAAAGCATGTGCAGACTATTTCCCAGTTCCTTATTTGTTCTGCCAACACTTACTGTGGAGATCTCCAAAGAACATTAAGTATCGTGGCACTATATAGTCCCATTGCATCCAGCTACAATTAATAGTTTCAGGGGGAGATTTTCAAAAGGACAGAAGACATTTAGGTGCCTAACTGCCACTGGAAATCATATAGTGAAATTTTATGTAGCGAAAAGCAATGGGAACTGGGCAACTAAATGCTCTATATGCCTCTGAAAATCTTCTCCCTTATTTATTACTCTTTAGGAGGATGAGAATAAGCCATCCCATATTATTCCTCAGTGATTTCTATCAAAATACTGTTTCATTTACTTCCCCAATGTAGGTATTTTAATGATATATATTTTTCTCTGTAGCAACAAAAATACTTAGCTCTTATGTAAAATTTTTCATCTGTATCACTAAGTGATATGGATAAGTATCATGATTGATATTTAACAGATGGGGAAACCAAGGTCCAGAAAGAAAAAAATGACATGTCCAAGGTCCCACAGCAATTTAGAACTGTTGTAGCCATGTCAGTCCCAGGATGTTACCCACCCAACTTGCACCAGCAATTTAGAGGTAGAACTGGGAACAGAACACAGGTCTTCTGATGCTCAGCCTAGTGTCCTATTAATGCAACTATAAGGTCTCTCTACAGCATACCAAAGAGGAGAGCTGGGTCAGGGTTGCCCCTTTTGGACAGTAGACTGAATGCCACGGATGTGGTTTGTGGAATTTGAATCAGATACAGTGGCCTTCTTATGTTCACTTGAATAGATTTGTAAGGCTTTCTGATACCAGGGAGAAATAGGCATGGTATAAGAACATAATCAGAGAGAGAAGCAAAGTGAGAAGCTCTCTCATTCTTCACTATACACGGACCAGAACATACCAGGAGAGAGGTGTGGAGCCCCTGACTGAGCTAGGGGAGCTCTGGTTGCTGCTATGTCCTTTATTTTATGGCACCCATGAGTGTGTGAGGTGCTTCACAGAAAACACCAATAAGACAAAGAATTTTCAGTCTCCATGATAGACCTGATAGGTCAGTGACTATATAGCATACACTAGGAAATGGAGGAGTGAAGAATGATACAGGTTACAGAGATATAAATACATGGTTGTTAATTTTAGATAGACATGGTCTTGGTGGTTATTTGTATTTTAAGTGTGAAACACCTTTTATTTTAGTAGATGCTGTTTTCTTCTCTTAAAAAGTGGTAAATCATTTTTCTTTATTGCACAATTTCTCACCCTTAAAAGTGACAGATTAACCACAGACACTGACCAGTAGTTTAGGGCCTGCTCCAATGGAAAGACTGCCATTGACTTTAATTGGCTTTGGATCAGGCCTCTAAAGGACAAAGAAAAAGAGCAAATGGATCCAAGCTGCAAAATTTCACATCTTCATTGTCAATAAGCTTTTCCTGCTATTCACTCAAATCATAGGATGAGGAGTCTTGATGTGATACAGAAGGAGGCTAGAAGCCAATGCAGAGTTTCAAAGATGACAAATGTCGAGATTGTTCAAATGACCCAACTTTTTCCAGACTTGGCCAACCTATGCACCATTAACTCTGTCAATCCTTCCTCATATGTCAGTCCCTCCAGCCTCCTGATCATGTTAGTTGCTCTTTTTGCCTCATATGCATAGCATAGGAAGGAAAGCAGTATGAAAAGCAAGGGGCCTCAGGAAGTGTTCTCACTTGCTCAGCAGTTTAAACTCTGCTCTCATAACACAGTGAGTCAGAGTTTGATTTACTCCGGTCAGAAATGAGTAAATCAATCAGTAACAAAACAGAATCCCCATTGTACAGCATTGGCTTGTTTTACACTGAATTATTTTAAAATAAAATTAATTATGCATCCTTTCGTTTTTTAACAGGTACTTAATAAAGAACATCCTTGGATGGCCAAGCTCCAGCTTTTGATGGGCACTTACAATTTTCTGAAGTTCAGATTACACAAAAGTTAATATTATCTGTTAGAATCCTTGATAAACATTTTCCTTTGGCATTTCTCCCCCCTGTATTCAGGCGTGAGTAAAAATGAAAAATAAAAACAAAACTAACTAAATAAAAAAAATCACTTTGTGACTATCACAATATATAGATTCTTTCTTCTTTATTGAGGACTCTGTCTTACTTTTTTGTTTCAGCCTAGCAGAAGGAAACCCAAAAGATGTGAGACAGTGGACCAAATTCTGATTTGATTTACAAATCAAAAGGAAAGTGAAGTAACCACAGATTTACACCGATATGACTAAAATAAGAATGTGACCGACTGAATCTGAAGATAGCTGCCAGGCTGAACCGATTCTCCGTGTAGTGTGGCAGATGCTGGGCCCCTCAGGTTTCAGCCCCTGTTGCCCTCTCCATCAGTCAGGAACACCTCAGCTTGATCAAACACCAGTGTTCTTTATTTACAGTTGTTTTCCCGCCACCACTTTCCACTTATGTACAGGTTTTGCATCTAACTTTGCCAAGTGTGACCCTGGCCAACAACAGACCAGAACACTCCCACCTCCCTCTGTGCCTGGCCTTTCTCTTCCCCTCTTCCTCGGGCTTCCTCCCAGTCTTTATAGCCCTAGATAATGAGGCTGGCAGGTGCTACCCATTACCAGGCAGGCACAGGGCTATTCACCCAGCCCCAATCCATTTCCCTTGATTAGGACTGGAGTGGCAAGGGCTGATTAAGTGCTTCTCACTCAGCACCCTGACACACTCTGAAACAAAAAAAGCTCTCTATGTGCATCACTGAACCACAGGAAACTATGATATAAGCCCAAGTAATTCAGTAAATCGTGCATGTGAAAATCAACTACCTATTTATTGTTGCCTCATAGAGAATGCCACAATATCAAGAACAGTTCCGTTTGCGTTTTAGGTGCAGTTTCAAGTAAGGTCTTGCTTTATTCATCTCTGATTATTTTTAGAATGTAACTAATTCACTCTCGTTATCCATCTCCCAGGTTTTACGTCTATAAAAAATGTATTATAAGTACTAAATCAAAGCGCAGAAACCAAATCTCACCTCTGCAGCTTCTGTTTTTAAGACATTGAATCACCTACTTAGTCAGTTTTGTCAGCTGATTTCTATCTGACGCAAATGGCATTGTTCTTTTATCCCCTAGCCAAACTGAGTGTTTTATATCCACTCAACTACTGTCACTCAGCTGGTGTTCTCTGCTACCTTTTGTGATCTGGTATTGCTTCATTCCCTTTCTTGGCTAGCATTTCCATGCTCCTTCAATATTCCTAGCCTTGTGGAAAGCCATCACAAGCAATAGATCTTTTAGTCTTTCTCACTGCTGTGTCTAGACAGGCTTTTACTTGCACACTGCTTTGGCTTTTCATAATCTCAGCACTGCCTCAATACTGAACCAGATACAGATGATTCTACAGTCATCAAATGGTCAGTATTACAACATCACAGCTTGGTAAAGGGGACCATTTCCTCCGAGAAGATGTACTTCCCCCCGACTTTAATGGAGAATTTGCCCGCTTTACCATTTAGCAATGTAGAAATTGCCACAGAGGACCAGAACAATGGTCCTTCTAGTATGGTATCCTATCTCCAACAGTAGCCAGTGCTGGATGTTTCACGGGAAGGCATAAAGACCCCACAATGTACATAAGTTGCCTATATAATACTATGAAGGAAATATCTTTCAGAGCCCAGATGGTGATCAGCTTATGTTTCGACAGCATGACAATTGATAACGCATGTAATTCTATTCTAGTTAGGGCATCTGCCATTGCTGTTCATGAACTTCTATATGACTAGGGTTTTTTTTCTTAAATCTTTCTAAGCTATTGCTCTCAATAGTTGTCCATATCAGTGAGTTTCAGAGATTACTTACTGCATAATTATAGCCTGAATAACTCTAGGACAACAAAAGGTGAGATGTGAGAAAAAAGTAGGTGCCAGGGTGTGAAGAACTTTCAAGTATGTTTCCTTTAAAATTATGTGTATGTAAGCAAGACACAGAGAGAGAGACTATATATATGGACAGTACACATTCATTCAAGGTACCCATGAAGACTGAAAGATCCTCGGTCTTGGGTTGTGCTCCAGCCACCTTGCAATTCTCTACTAGGACAAAGTAACCTTGAGCCAGTGGATCTGTCCATGAGGAATCTCTCTGTGTAGCTGATCATTGGGTATCTCCTCTACCAAAGTAGCAGCTGCGGCCTGCAAAAAGTGTGTGGCTGAGTCCCCTTGTGCCCTCACTGATTCACAGCTTCTCAAATGGCTATGTGAGAATGCTGGCACAGGTTAAAGCAGCATTCAGGTATCTCTAAACTGCACCAGTATAGAGCAGCCTAAGAATCCAGGGAATGCAAAGCACTCTTTTGCATCTCCCTTTTTAGGTGGGGCAAATTCTCTTGACCTGGTGCAGAAATGTTAAAAGTAGAACTGCTCAGGAATTTTCCATTGGTGTGATTTTAGGACAAAGAACACAGTTTCTTCAAAAACAACATTTTCTGTGGGAAAATTTTGATTTTGATGAATATTTTTAATTTTTCATCAGGAAAATCAGAATGAAAAATTCCATTCAACCAGAATCGGAATATTTCAGTTTTTTAACTGATCCAGAATTTCTTATTTTGAATCAGTTCAACAAAACATTAAACACACTTTCCTATCATTTTTATAGCCTTGTGGGAGTTGTAGTTCCAGCCCACATTCTCTTCTATGAACTGGGCTCCCTGGCAGATTACATTTCCAATAACACAATGTGCATATTTCACTCTGAGTGAGTTTTGTGGTGCATCATAGGAGTCTCATGACTCTGGATTCATTTAATATGGGGGATGTCATTCAGCCAGGGATCCTGGCCATAGGGGAGAGTGGGGGCATCTGGATGCTGAACTTATAACTCCCATAAGATAATTTGCCATGATAATGGAATGCAGTTTAATGTTGAAGATATTCAGCATGAAGTGTTTCAGGTTAGTTCAATAAACTGAAATGAAATATTTTGTTTTCGGGAAAGTGTTAGCTCAAAATTTTTCATAATTTTTATAATTTTCATAATTCCAATTCCACAAAAAATTTGAAATTTCAATGTTTCTATTCCTTTTTTAGATGAAAAATAATGTTGAAATGTTAAAATTTCCTATGCAACAGAATTCCAGATTTCACCAGCTATAGTCACAAGCATTATATATAGTGAGAGAGAGAGAGGTGAAGGGGCCAATTTCTACATGAACATAACATTCCTAACTTGCAAACAGTAATCCCCCCCCAATAAATACGTTATGACTGCATTTTATTATCTTTTTCTGCCTCTTTATTGTAGGTAAGCTCACTGCTCAGCCGGATTCATCTGACAGATGCTGAACTCCCAAAGAGAGTGCTGTTAAGTATTCAGCCAAGCTAGAGAATTTCTGGTTCAAACCTCAAAAACATGAACTACATAATCACAGACAATAATTACTCCTACAAAAAAACAGAGGGTGTTTTCTGCCTTAAATGCTTTTTCACTCTGCTATTCAAGTAAAATAATTTGTGCTGTCCATGGTGACCGTAATGTGGTATTACACAGTGTGCACAGAAATTGTGTCTAATCAATGGTTAGATGTCAGGAGTGAAAGACCCTGAACTCCTGGATTCTCCTTCTGGCACGGCAATACAGCTATAATAAAATAACTACAAATGGGCAAAGTATGCACTGGGAATAAAATTCATCACAAATTATCTTGACGATTTGTTTATGAACCAATCATTATTTCTCTGAATGCAACATTAATCACAAACATTTGTTAGATGAACAATTTTCAGCCTATAGGTTGTTTCTGAACTACCATTCATTATTCATTAAATGTGATTGGTCACCTAAGCCACATGGTCTTTTTTCCTGCTTTCTGATGTAAACATTTTGCGGAGGAGAATTATGAATGGGGAAGAGAAAATTACTGATACTTGTGTGCAGTCACAAATGCTTCTTCGAATATCTCAGATTCATTTCAGTCAGGCTTCAAGTCTTGATACGGTAGAGATAGTGCTGTTTGTTCTAAATAGATGGTTTCCGATGAACTGTATCAGAAGAAACACATAGAGGGAAGACTGGAATGTTGGTGGTACAAAACTCACTCTGGATCCAGTGCTAACTGCACAGAGCCTTCTTAAAGGAGTACACCACTATAGATAAAGAAACAGAGAACCTTCTCCACTGCAACCACTTCCACAAAAGTCACAGTCCATAGAGCTGTTCCACACACTGAACTGACTAATCACTCTGGCAAAATAATCCAAATGTTGGACCTAAGCACAGAGTACTGTGAAGAGCTCTTTCTACTTTGCAGTAAAAATCAAGGAATTTAGCAAGGAAGAAAACTCTAAAATAGGACAAGACTACATAAACCATCCCTTCTCCCTCACCCAGTGGAATCTGGTCCCTTGAACAGAAATGTTTGAAAGGGGTGAGAAGTTGGCAGAGATTTTTTAAGTTGGATATTAGGAAAAACTTTTTCACTCAGAGAGTGGTGAAGCACTGGAATGGGTTACCTAGGGATGTGGTGGAATCTCCTTCCTTAGAGGTTTTTAAGGTCAGGCTTGACAAAGCCCTGGCTGGGATGATTTAGTTGGGAATTGGTCCTGTTTTGAGCAGTGGGTTGGACTAGATGACCTTCTGAGGTCCCTTCCAACCCTGATATTCTATGATTCTATGATTTTGTATAATAGAAATGGACAGAGTTTTAAAAACAAAACATAATAATAGAAATGTGGTTAATAAAATGTAAAACCCAAAGAGAAATGAGCAGTTAGTATGAGTAGTTTATAACTCTGTCCCTGATAAAGATCTAGTTACACTGATCCATGCATTCATCACAACCATACTAGATTACTGGTATTAATTGTATCTGGGCCTGCAGATGGCAGCATAACAGAGACTCTGGAGGAATCAAAGTTTTGAACCCAAGTCTGTGGCTCTCCAAGCAGCCTTCAGACTGCAGCCACCACCCAGGCTGGTAGCAGGCTGATACCAGAAGTGTGTGTGGGCTGGTGGACCCTAGCTCACTATTCACCCACGAAAGCTCATGCTCCAAAACGTCTGTTAGTCTATAAGGTGCCACAAGACTCTTTGCTGCTTTTACAGATCCAGACTAACACGGCTCCCCTCTGATACATGATTTCAGCGTAATTGCAAATATCACAATATACTACAAGGAAATGTATTCTATCTCCTTATTATTTTTTTTTAATCTGCTATCAGCTGAAAGCAGAAAATACTAGCAAATGAGAGCTTGTAAACCATAATCCATTGTCAAAATATTTTGGAACTTCACAAAAGATTGAAATGTGATTTAAATGGAGGGAAGATTCAGACTGTATCTGAAGTTGTTCACTCATTTCTACTTATTACATAGTGTGATAGACCCATGCCAGTTGGGTACAGCAGAATAGCAGAAGGCAGATATACTGGCCACTGGATTAACAGTTTTCTGTTCCCTGACTGACCAGAGCAGGGGCTGCTCCAGACTAATGAGAACACCTGACTCTAATTAACCTGCAAAGAGTCAGGTGAGGCCATTCAATTAATGTGACCACCTGACTCTAATTAAGGCCCTGCTGATACTATAAAAAGGGCTCACTCCAGTCAGGTAGAGCAGAGCCAGGGAGCTGGAGGAGAGGAAGTGTGGCTGAAGGGCTGGTTACGGAAGACACCATCAAACCATCGTTAAGGGAGCCCTAAGGTAAGGGTGAAGAAGGGAGAAGCAGGAGATCTGTGGGGAAGTGGCCCAGGGAAATGTAGCAACTCTGGCAGTGAAAGGTTGGCTGCCAACAGCTGCTACCATTAGGGGTCTCTGAGCCGGAACCTGGAGTAGAGGGAGGGCCTGGGTTGCCCCCAACCCACCACTACAGGAACATCTCCTGGGAGGGGAAGTCAGGCCCCTGTCAGGACAGGAGGCTAAACAGAGACTGTGGGAGTTCTCTCACCAACCGCCTTGCTGGCCTATGATGAAAAGGGCTCAGTAGACTATAACCCTGGCCCTAGAGAGAGAAGGGCTACATGGAGGGTCAGTGAGCCACTGAGGCTAAGCATAAACTTCCTAGAAGTGCAGGACCCACGGGAGCAAGGTCAGAGCTCCGCCACAGTAGTCAGAGGGGTGAAATTCTTGTCCTATTGAAATCAATGGTAAAACTTTCATTGACTTGTGTGTGGCTTGGATTTTACCACTGGTATTCTTTTTTTTATTCATGCACAAATTTCCAAAGTAGAGCTGTGCAGAGGACAGAAATTTCATTTCATGAAGGAGTTCCAGACTACAAAAAAAAATGTCTTCCAATTTGGAACAAAACCTGAAAATTTCAAAATTCTCCATGAAAGGAAATTCTCCCTCTCTCCCAAAATTAATTTCAGGTCAATTAAAATGTTTTGTTTCAACAAAATTGTTTTGTTTTGATTTTGACTCATTTTACAATATAATACAAAATTGGAAAATCAAGACAAAGTCATTTAACAATGAAAAATCAAAACATTTCATTCTGAAAACGTTGAAAGAAGGCATTATCTTAAACACAGTTTCACTCAGTGTTTCAATTCTGATGGAACTGTGTTTTCTGATGGAAAATGGTTCATTCAGAATTTACCCAACCAAATACTTAGCCTAGACCCATTTACCATAGATACTTATCCTTACTATGTGATTTAAGAACATCAGCTAGCCTTACGGAGCAGAGTTTACTGCTTCTTGTTCAGCATCATTTGTTTCCCTCACGGGGGAGATACTCCTGTCCTGAATACAGTAGCCGTGTTTCCTAAAATCTGCAGTCTATTTAATTTACAAGCTATATGTCTTAGGTCTTGAATCATGCTGGAACTTTTCAGAAATAATCCAGTAGTACAGTATTTCCCAAACTTGGGACGCCACTTGTGTAGGGAAAGCCCCTGGTGGGCAAGGCAGGTTTGTTTACCTGCCCCGTCTGCAGGTTCGGCCAATCGCAGCTCCCACTGGCCGCGGTTCGCTGCTCCAGGCCAATGGGAGCTGCAGGAAGTGGCGGCCAGTACATCCCTCCGCCCGCGTCGCTTCCAGCAGCTCCCATTGTCCTGGAGCAGCGAACCGTCAAGTTTTCAGCTCTCATAGAAAACTCCAGAGGACTTTTAGTCTTATTTTTGGATTAAACCAAGAAGGACTGATAAGAAAAAAATGAAAAGGGAAAGTTAAATGATATTTTCCAAACTAAAAATAATTCAGATTAAATCAAATTTAAAAAATCTGGCTATTAAATCCACCACTGACCTTTCAGAAGCTGCTGAGTCCTAGACAGTGGATAAACGTGTGATTCACATGAAGTGTGCCTGAAATGTAACTCTGTTTGTTAATAGATTACAAAACATAGAATTCCTTATAGGGAAAAGGGCTTTAGTTCTAGCAATTGTTCTCTCTCTCTCTCTCTCTCTCTTTCTCTCTCTCTATATGTAAACCCAGCTTATTTAGGGCTAGGTTGAGCCTTTGGGCTCAGCAATGCATAGAAGTCTACCCCAAGAGGTTCCCACAGTCTAGTAATTTTCTGCAGCCCTGAAAAGGGTACAGTTTATCTCCCTCAGCAGCTGCCTTGTGATGGCTTAGCTCCACTGCTCGGCACATTGGTGGGGCAGAGACAAGGATTTGTCTCCTCTTTCCTTTCTCTCCTTCCGTTGATTTCATGTTTGGTGGAGGGGGGTGTGGGTGCACGGAGAAGCACCAGGACCCTGACCCCTATTCTCTCCCTCTAGAGTCCTGAACCCCAGTGCAGGGAGTCCAAATGTGATGGGTGGTCCCCTGTCTGGTCATGACAGGGCCAGTCACTTTCATCCTTAGAGACAAATCTCCGGTCGTGGGAATACTAAAGCAACATTTTCTTTTCAGAAATTTATAGTCAGATGGTTTTTTTTCTGTGTGTTTATAGCATTGCCTCTTTATTAAGAGCACTATACTTATGGGTCTGTCAGGGCAAACCATAATTTACGGGGACATATATCGCTCGGCTGGTTTAGATCACATAAAGCTGATGCTAAGCCAGATGTAATTTCTCTTTCATTCATTTAAAAAAAAAAGTGAATTTAGTTTTCCTAAAAAGTTCTGCCTGGACAGTCCTGGTGACTAAAATCCCCTCTCCAAAATGCAGGTATAGCGCAAACCAGTAGCTTCTTTTACCTGGCCTCCTGCTAATGTGCAGCCGAAGAAGTGGGCTGCAGTCCACGAAAGCTTATGATCAAATAAATTTGTTAGTTTCTAAGGTGCCACAAGTACTCCTGTTCTTTTTGCAGATACAGACTAACATGGCTGCTACTCTGAAACCTGTCTTGACCTAGAGAGACAACCTCTAGGGTGAGAAGGTTTGTTGATAACTATTCCAACCCAGTCATTGGTTTCACTGGTGAAAATTACAACAAGGACTTTTGTTCACTTATAACTTGATTGAGATCACCAATTCATTCCACACAGGTTTCAGAATGAACATTTTCCTTTCAAAACAGAATTTCTCTCAAGATCTCAGTTGGTCTTTGCCTTCAGTTGTGACATAAATGCCTTGAGAACAACCAGAATTTCTTGCTACATTCCAATATTAATTACTCATCACTTTATTTGTATTACAGTAGCACTTATCAGCCCCCAACTGAAACTGAGGGTCATTGTACTAGGTGTTGTACATACATATAGTAAGAGAATATCCCTCCCTGAATAGCTTTCAGTTTAAACAGAGAAGCTAGACAAGGATGGGAGAAAGGAAGTATTAATACCCTTATTTCACAGATGTGGAACTGAGGTACAGAGAGCTCATGTTACTTGCACATGACTGCATGCAAAGACTAAGGCTATTTCTACATTAGCACTTACTGGAGTGTAACTTATGTCGCTCAGCGGTGTGAAAAAGCCACCCCTTTAAGTGATGTAAGTGATGTATGACATAAGAGCCGGTGTTGACAGTGCTATGTCGGCAGGCGAGCTTTTCCCACTGACATAGCTAGTGCCACTTACAGGGCTGGAGTAGCTGAGCCAACAGGAGAGCTCTCGCCCATCAACTTAGAGCAGTTACATTAGAGAGCTTACAGCAGTGGAGTTGCTTCACTGCAGCTCTGCTGCTATAAACTCTGTAGTGTAGCTATAACCTCAGGTATTTCCAGACATTGAATCAAGATTTCCGGAGTTCTAATCTGGTGCCTGATAGCAAGGCAATCAGCTGCCTGTACCAGCTGGAACCTGGAAACATAGATGCAAAAGAGAAAATATGTATTTTTAAAAAGGTATCCAGAGATTTATAACCCCCCCGCCAAAAAAAAAATGGAGAGAGGAAGTCAGCCTCAGTGGAATTAGTTTGATTTGAAATAGTTCTGTTGTTCAGGCTAAGAACGGAGAACAACATATGAATACAAAAACTAAATGAGATCTGCCTAACCAGTTTCTGGATAAAACAGACGGAGCAGGTTTGGGTTTGGTTTAACTTTATCCAACTGGGTAAAGTGGAATTATTTCGTATTAGGTATTGGCCTACCTCTAAAGCAACATTGTTGTGTTTTGTGTTTAGTTCATTCCCCCTATGCTTTAGGAATTTAAGATTATTATCTTGTGGACAGGGCTTTGGGAAAAACATTCCCAACCTGGAATATCCAGGAACTATTATTCATAGTCATTGCTTTGTCACTTCAGACCAGAGAAAGGTAACATTACTCTTGCATTTTTTTTCCCTTGCAGCCTGAATTTTAAGAGTATCCTGTAGTACTGTTAATGCTTCATACAATGAAGCACCTTCCTCCTTTGGAAACACAGTCTCTGTTTTTACAATCTCTGACAAGTCTCTCATAAGCCCTCACTTAGAGTTTAAATTCCTGGGGTGAAATTCTGGCCACACTGGAGTCAATGGAATTTATAATATAATAAAAATAAATAAATTATAATTATGGGTCAGAAACAGTTTGTGGCACCTCTTCTGCTACATGGTTAACTCCTTTTCCCTTTCTGTCCATACGGATACAGCAGATTGCCAAGACGGGAGCCAGCAGAAGAGGCATTTAATGGTAAACTGGAATTGGGCAAGAGGAGTGTGAGAATGCAGTGTGAGTCTGAAAGTGTAATAGAAATTATTTGTAGATTGGCTTTCCTGTTGCCATGCTATCTCCCACCAATATCCTGCATGCAGGGGCGGCTCCAGGCCCCAGCACGCCAAGCGTGTGCTTGGGGCGGCATGCCGCGGGGGGCGCTCTGCCGGTCGCCAGGAGGACGGCAGGAGGCTCCTGTGGACCTCCCACAGGCACGTCTGCGGGAGGTCCACCGGAGCCGCGGGACCAGCGACCGGCAGAGTGCCCCCTGCGGCGTGCCGCCATGCTTGGGGCGGAGAAATCTCTAGAGCCGCCCCTGCCTGCATGCATCACCAGATAGTGTCACTTCAGACCTTTCAAGAGGAGCAAACTTCACAAGCACTCCCTGCAGAAACAAACTGCTTTGTTTGTGTTATTTATTTTGTTTGGCTTCCAGAGTGTATGCAAAATGAAGCCACTCTTCTTTATGAGTCAGAATGGATTCTGCTAGCCTGTCTATCCTTTGGCTCAGCCTATCAGGAAACCCGAATCAAGAACCAATTTATCTGACTATTCAGAACCAACCAAAACCATTCACATTTTTTAAAAAGTTAACTGAAAAATAGTCATACAAAATTCCCAATCACCCCGCTAAGAGAAAACAAGCAAACAAACAAAGAACACCTGAATGATGTTTAATCAAAGAATTTGGAATGCTTATAAAATTACTTCTACTTTTATACATCTTTACTGAACCTAATAGCAAGCACATTGTAGTGATTAAAACTTCTGTTATTAATATTTCACCTAATTCTAACATTTATAAATGGATGTTGATTGGGCAGAGGTCACCCATCACATTTTTTTTCTTTCCTTCGTGGTCCTTTTGTAGTGTATTAGACTGAGGCAGCTTGCAGCCATTATTCTTGTATTCATGAGTGGATTCATGTTTTTTGACTTCAGTGGTCAGTCTTATTAATGTACACTGCTAGGAAAGCCTTCCTATTCTATTAGATCCTCCAGAGGTTTGATTTATCTGAGCTAATAGCCTTTGCGAATATGAATCTATATGAGATTACATATAAAAAAAACTACATTAAAACAACACTGTTTGCAAAGACAAACACTCAAAGGTTAGAAAATGCCAGAAACAAGGTTTCCTCCACAGCTTTAATTCACCCCCCCCCCCCCTTGTGCACAAACTGCTCCAAACCACCTTGTGGCTGTGCCTCCAATGAGATCTGGGCAGGCCCCTTCTGTCAGTAAATGAGTAATTTGGGCTTCTTGCCAATTTAACTTTCCTACTAAGATTTCATGGGGTTGGGGATAATTAATACTGGAGCTGCTTAACTATATTCACAAGTAAACAACATGACAGATTTGTTTCACAAGTTCAGACTTCAAGCTGGGCATTTTTAAATTTTTATTTTATCTTTTCTTTTTTTTACAAAAACCTTTGTTGTTCTAAAGTGGCTTTCTTCAAAAGTAAAAATTTCCATGAAAAATGTGTTAACATTTTCAAAATGTTACATTTCTTCACAGAAAAAATTGTGACTTTTTAATTGATTTTTAATTATAATTTTTATCCAAAATATCAGTAAACAAAAACAATTTCTATAACTATTTCAATAATGTGTTGGATTAAAAAAATCAATTAAAATAAATACATTTCAAACAACGTTAAAAATGGGTCTGTTTCAAAGTCCTTAAAATAAAATCACTCCAAAATGTAATGTGTATACGTAATCATAAAATTATGCTATTGCTGGAATTTTCAGGCAAACTAAGCATCTCAAATCAAGCCTGTAGTTTTCTGGTGAATGTTCTAGTGGTTGGCAAATAAAAAAAATCATTTGATTTCCTATTTGAGCACCCATTTGGACAGGTGACATTAAATCAGAAAGAGTGAACAAAGATAACATATAATTTATTGAAACAGATAACTTGTAAACTTGCAAACAGGAAGACATGCTAATGCATAGTGAAAGCAGATTGGAGTCAAATCTTATAGTATTTCAAGGTCTCTTTTGCTTAGGCCTCTGAAAACGGACATAAAACCTGACAAATTTGACTGCAACAATTTGATAAGTTGAAAACAAATGTGAAAGAGGTTAGCAGTTGTAAAGACATAGTGAGGAAGGAAAGTTAGACCTCTTCAAAGTTTTGAATGAATGAAAATTGAGTTTGACTTGTTACAACATTACAATGGGAATAGGAGAAGAAAAGAGATTTTGAGGAAAGGAAATATTAGAGCCACGTAACTGTTCCTTCTGATTTCAATAAGGCAATTACTTAAGTTCTTTTTTTCTCCTGTCCATTTTATGGAAATAATAAGAAAGAAAGTGTCTGCATTTCTGCCATGTAGAGATCTAAATTTACAGCTGTCAGTTGTGTGGATACAAGGTTACTTGGGGGACTTAAATTAGAACATAAGAACGGCCATACTGGGTCAGACCAATGGTCCAACTAGCCCAGTATCCTGTCTTCCAACAGTGGCCAATGCCAGGCATTTTAAGGTTCTGTATTCTGTATTAGTACATTAAGAATCTGTATTGAGGATCAGAAACGCTTTATTGAACATATCCAGTGGGAAGTGGCACGGGCCGAGGGATGTGCTGGCCACCGCTTCCCACCACCCCCATTGGCCTGGGACGGTGAACCACAGCCAGTGGGAGACATGATTGGCCAAACCTGCGGATGCGGCAGGTAAACAAATCTTCCTGGCTCCCCGGGGGCTTATACCTTGGCGGGCCACGTGCAAAGATTGCCAATCCCTGGTCTAGATCCATCCTCTTTGGAACCCCGTTTCATGTAGTTGAAAGCAGCTATCAAATCCCCCCTCATTCTTCTCTTCTGCAGACTAAATAATCCCAGTTCCCTCAGCCTCTCCTCATAAGTCATGTGCTCCAGCCCCCTAATCATTTTTGTTGCCCTCCACTGGACTCTTTCCAATTTTTCCACATCCTTCTTGTAGTGTGGGGCCCAAAACTGGACACAGTACTCCAGATGAGGCCTCACCAATGCCGAATAGAGGGGAACGATCACCTCCCTCAATCTGCTGGCAATGCTCCTACTTATACAGCCCAAGATGCCATTAGCCTTCTTGGCAACAAGAGCACACTGTTGACTCATATCCAACTTCTCATCCACTGTAACCCCTACGTCCTTTTCTGCAGAACTGCTGCCTAGCCATTCGGTCCCTAGTCTGTAGCAGTGCATGGGATTCTTGCATCCTAAGTACAGGACTCTGCACTTGTCTTTGTTGAACCTCATCAGATTTCTTTTGGCCCAATCCTCTAATTTGTCTAGGTCCCTCCGTATCCTATCCCTACCCTCCAGCATATCTACCACTCCTTCCAGTTTAGTGTCATCTGCAAACTTGCTGAGGGAGAAATCCATACCATCCTCCAGATCATTAACAGTGAATGATGGATGCGAAAATACAAGGTAAACCACAGAAAATAAAGATGTAGTGAAGAAGGGGAGGAAAGAAAAAAGTGCAGAAGAAATATATATACACAATAAGCTACTTTTTAAAAACAAATACTTGACTAGAAAATTGAATGCCAGTAAAACACACATGTGATGTTAGAGTGTAGATGTGTGCACTGAGTTGGAATGTGTTTATCCAGTAGGTGATTGATTTCTCTGACTCCAGAGGAGTTAATTGCCTTTCATCACCCAGTACTAAACTCTCCCTGTGAAGGCAAAATGTTATCCCCGGAGCTTAAAGTTACCTGAAAGAGCAACTTTTTGGTTTGTTTTGTTTGCATTTGGAATGCACCACGTGACAGATATATTCAGAACATTATCTTATGTGTGAAGGGATACACACTCCTCCCACATCCCCGAACCAAGAGCTATTCCCCTTACAATCTACTGTTCTGGAGGCTTGTCAGAAGATATTCTCCAAGCCATGTTGCATCTGCTATTACAGCCCTGTAAACAGTCTAGTGAGTTTCTGACCGCTCACAGCAGAATCAGCAACACCGAATTGTAGGGCAGGCAATGAGAGAGCTCTGTTTTGCTTAATTAATAAATAGTTTTCATGGGGAGGTGATGAGGGACTGCAAACAGTGGAGAAAAATTGCAAGGGGTTAGTGGTTTTAAAATATTTGGAAAAAACTGGACAGTACAGTCACAAAGTATCTTCTTGCAGTAAACAAGGAAAACCTGGGAGGGATGATTCATAGTTCTCTCTAATTTGGTTATCTCAAAGTGATGCTGCAGACTATAGACAGAACCTTTCCAAAACAATAAAGCAGATAATAAGAGTTCTTCACAGGTCGGATGCTCAGTCTTGGTGGAAAAACACTTGCTTGGAGGGAAAACACTTTGCTCATAACTCACTGAGACTGACTTCTGATCCACAGAGCCACATTTACTTGTTTTGCACCTTGATGGCAGTTGTATGTCAACTGACCATAGAGGTGCAATGCAAGTGGGACCTGGAGTTTCACTTAACAATGAGTCTTCTCAGGGGTCTTGATTGTAGAAACATCTGCACTAAGTAATGACAGACTGCTATGCAAATTCTCCTCAGGGGCCTGATTCTTCAATACACTAAGGTCACTTTAAACTGAAGCGGTAGTGCACACGGACCTTAATGTCAGTGCAAATGTAATTTACTGCTGTGAACATAATAGTCCAAACTGCATAATTATTGGTAACTCTCTCTTTGCATTATTTTGACCATTAATTTAATATACAAAAGAGATTTTTGACTTCCTTATTTTTAAGATGTATCATTTTCTGCATGTTTAACTCTTTATAATTAACACGAGGAAGCACAAAATACCCCAAGGACTATATTATTTTCCCCTCCTTGTTACTGAAATGGCCTATCAACCTCTTAAACTTCTGAAAGCATTATTCTCCTTTGTTTAGTATCAAATCACTTAATGTGCATTTAATATAAACACTACATTATTGGTTTAATAACCGTCAGCTCATGCAGAAGCACAATGAGAAATATTAAGCATCTTAAATCCTGGCATATTTTTCTTTTATTCGGTGATTGCAGTATATTTTCCCCTCAATGTGTGAGTATAATAGCCAAGGGCACACCTCAACAGCTTCAGACTTCGTGGTCAATTCAATTAAGAGTCCAAAATATTGGACGTTTATGTGAACTAGCCTGAGCATTCATTTGGCTGGCAGACACAGACACATCAGGCTAGATCTTGACTTTAGCTATAGCCCTGAGAAAAGGGTGGTGTGTAAACTGGAATAATTCCAGGAGGGTTTGTGCCACAGAGACATCCCTTTGTATCACCATTCCTTTCCTGCCTCCTCCTTGATCCCAAGAGATAGTAATTTACTGCAGGCCTATGTTAGGGATTTGGAGCTGCTCTGTAATATTTTATTAACGTGGTTGCTGGGATGTTTACTGTATGAATATACTGGCTTAGCTGAATTGCAGGCCCTAGTGAAAAACAAGCAGGAAGGGAAAGAATGGCTCAGGATTAGTTGAGTGTGTGGCAGTAAATGGCTGCTTTCAAGGTTTACAGCTCTCTGTCTCCAGTGATTTCTTCCTAAAACTGTTGCCTCCAAGGATATAACACAACCCCTCAGCAAACATTGAAGAGTTGTTAAGGACAATGCCTGAACTATTAGCTTTGATGATGGCACATGAGCATCGAAGAGCCCAAGGACTTCAGTTGGGTTTAAAAAGGGACTGTCTCAACAGAGGAGGGGTAGTTTTTGCAATTTGGGGGAGCCAGAGTGGATCACAGGTTCCTGCTGAGGGAGTTCCTGAAGAAGTTAAGTCTGCCTAGATTACTTTCAGGGGATGGTAAGACTTTAGGTAAGATCGATTTTGTGTAGACTGTTGTTTTAAACCTTTTTCTCTCTGATAGGCACCAACTCCCCCTCCCCGTCCCTCCCAGTGCCTGCCAAGATCAGCTGTTCTGCAGGGTGCAGGAGGCACGGGGAGGGAGGGAGAGAGTAAGAGTGAGATGGAGGGGGAAGGAGAAGGGGTGGAACTGCATGGGAAGAGCGGGAGTGGGAAGAGATGGAGCGGGGTGGGGGCTTGGATGAAGGGGCAAAGCAGGGGCTTGGGGCCTGGAGGAAGCCAGAGCCTGTGTTTTTCTCTAAAGGCTTTGTTCCTACTGAAAAAAAAAAAGCAAAAATAAGCTTTTTCAAAAGACTGTCTGGTTACTATATACCACTATTCTCAGACTCCTGAAGGGAGGAACTGCACGTCTCTGAACTCAGTGAAACCTGCAGAGTAAGAACAGTTGCTATACAAGGTACTATAGCCCAGGTCCTGGTCTAACAGTGGGAGAATTGTGGAGTTCTTGCTTCTGGGTAGGTTAAGGCCTAGGACTGGAGGAGGTGAGGTATAGCTAGCCTTCTAACCATGCCAGGCTGTACCAGCAAGAAATTACTACTCTGCACCTCACACTGCATAGGCTTGGCTACTCTGGCCAGTCAGTTGTGGCAGGGAGGGAGAAGGGAAGTGTAGCCAAGACTCTGCCCATTCCCCATCCATCTGCTTCTGGAAAGAAGGAAGTAGGCATGTCACCCCACTTATTCCAGTGTGCTTGGACTCTAGGTAGCCAACATAAGAGTGTAAGGAGGGGCTCTTACCTCCTCTTGCTCCCATGAATGTCTGTGTAATCCAAGTCACAATCTAGACCACAGAAACTAGGATATAGCGTGGATAATGGTGCTGTGGTTAGGGCACTAGTCCAGCAGTTGTGGCCCAGCTTCAATCCCTGCTCTGCTACAAGATTTTAGGCAAGTCACTTATGGTGAAATCCACAAAGCGACGTAGGTGTTGCAATGCTGAGCGTCACAATGCCTAACTTTTAGGCTCCAAGGAAATCACAGGAACACCACTGCAATCCACAAGTTCTGAGTTAGGTGCATAGGCTCCCTGTACAATGAATGGGGAGAGATAGGTACCTATGAATGCTATTGACAAATGCCAGCACTCTATGCGGGGAATTGCCCAAGCTAGGCAATGGGTGATGCCAATGACAGGGGTGCCTGCTAAGCTCCACTCCTTTCTCAGAGATAGGTGCCTAAATCCAATCTGCAGGGAGGCAGGAATAGGAATCTGCTTCCCAGAGGCAGGCATCTTAGGCACCTAATGGATTTCTTGTGTGAATGAGTTAGGCACTTGCCTTTCACCAAACAGAACACCCAAGGAGGAGGAGGAGGCAGTGATGGTGCCACCCTCATAACTTTTAGCCCAATAATTAGAATGCTCACCCAGGATATTGGAGATCCAGGGTCAGTTCCCCCCACCTGCCTACAGGATGAGAAAGGGTTTGACCGAGGTCTCCTGTCTCTTAGGAGGGTGCTTTAATCACTGAGTTATGGGTATTGTGCTGTGGGGCTCCCTCAGTCTTTCCTGCTGAAGCTGCTCCACTGTGGATAAATAATGAGAGTGATTGGAGCAGAGAGACTGGACCCAGGGTCTCTTTCTCTCTCTCTCTGGCCCAATGACTATGAATGATCATGAGGCCAGAGAGAGAGAGAGGCACTACAAGTACTATAGATGACTAGATAGACTGATCTAATCCTGCCATAGCAAATTGGTTGGATATTTTCTAGTATCCTAGCCTATCTACTGTCCAGTATCCTGTCTAGTGTTCTATTTATGAATTGGAAGGCCTTCTGGTTATTAGTTAAGCAGCTTCATCACAGGCAGAGCTGCTTAAAGAGTGATTTGGTTTATTTACACAGTATTCACCAAGAAATAAACATAGTAGACAAGTCAGGAGCTGAAATGTGATCATTCTGGCTCAGTCTCTCCCCATTTTCTGCTCACTTGGAGGTATATCTAAATGTTTTCCTCATCCTCCTTTTCCATACCCATGTTGAGATATACACCAAAGACTGCTGGCCGGCAACAATAATCTGAATTAGATTTTTTTGTGGCACCTGTCTGTTAGAGGTATTCCAATACCTGCGTATTCCTGTGGGATGCTAGCTAAGAATAAGCCATTTTAAGGACTAATTTTTCTGGGAGAGGAGCCTCTAGTGCAAAATGCTGTGAAACATCAAGTCCCAGTGACTTCAGTGGGAGCAAAGGACCAGGGGCGGCTCTAGCTTTTTTTGCCACCTGAAGCACGGCAGGCAGGCTGCCTTCGGCGGCATGCCTGCGGGAGGTCCGCCGATCCCGCGGCTGAATTGCCGCCGAATCCGTGGGACCAGCAGACCTCCCGCAGGCAAGCCACCAAAGGCTGCCTGACTGCTGCCCTTGCAGGGACTGGCAGGGCGCCCCCTGCAGCTTGCTGCCCCAGGCACGTGTTTGGAGCACTGGTGCCTGGAGCCGCTACTGCAAAGGACACGCTACATCTTACAGGATTTGGCCTACTGGGGCAAGGGCCCAATCCAAATTCCACTGAAGTCAATGGATGTTGGATCAGGCCCCAAGTTTTCAAATGTGGTTTACTTAACAATATCCAAATATCACAATAAATCAAGATCAGTTTGGACATCCAAACACGTAGCCGATATATGAAAATACAGCTGTGTACTTTTATATTTTGGAGCTTATTTTTTTTCCTACTTGACAAATACCGTACCATCAGGCCAACTGTGCTTAGACTAGAAAAGGCTGCATTTTTCATTTAACATAAAATGTTAACTACATAACAAAAAGTGCTTGATTTTTTTTAAATGACCTCTCCTCCAGTAGAGGTCTATGGAAAATGAAGCGTTACCTGGCTTAATAGGTTTCAATCTCCTGCATTGCCTGCTTGAGTGATATTTTGGAGTCTATTAAAAGGGACTCAAGATTGCACAGCAGGAAGACACAAAAGCAGAGCACTAAAGATTTCCTAACAGCTCTGTTTTCTAGATTACAAAATGCAAAATGAGTTACTTGTTATTTGCCTCGGTTATGCTGCTGTATTAATGTAGCATTTGCCCCATTCCTGACATGGAAATTATGCAGATTGTGTGTGTTGCCAGTTAAACAGCAAAAATAAATAAACGAGTAAAAGAGATAAGACAGAACTAAGAAGCAAAACATAAAAGTGGCACAGATAACTATTCTACAGTTTTCAGCAAGCTGGAGGATTCTGCAAGGCACTGAAATCTTTGGTGACAGCAGAATTTCTTTATTTTCAAAGAGTCACTCCTTGTTATCTAGACAGCTAAGCTTGAAAATCCCTTATTATTTTGTCTTGTTAGTCTGGCATTTATATGCTTTTAAAAAGAATAAAAGTCAATAACTGCTTTAAAAAAAGATTAATATACTTTTAGGTTGAAAGAGGATGCCAGCAGACATGAAATATAGCATTTGACTGGTGTTCATTTTAACTTAGTTGGAATGCACATATATCTGTTTCATTATAGTAATTATTGACATCTGATGATATAGGGCATGATTTCTGGAGTCTCTTCTTGATTATAACTGTACAGCTACTGGGAGAGGCAGCCTCTCTCCGTGTCTAGAAATGGAAAAACCGAGAATATCTATCTAAAGAGAAAAAAATACTTTTAAAGTGACTTACACATGTTATCTGAATGTCAGTAAGGTCCATAGATCTTTAAATAGCATAATTCCACTCTTTCAAAAATTGTTTAAAAATATTTTTTTTGTTAAATCCAAGTTTTCTAAGGCTTGGTTTCCCTTTCACTGCATATTGGATGTTCACCTATGGTCAGTAAGAGGGCCTTATTTACAGTTCTATGAGAAATATTGTGAAGAGTCAATATCCTGCCATGTATGCAGCCCTCTATATTGAGGGGAGGATGCAAAGACATTTCTATTTCCATGATAGAGTAACAAAGTCATCCAGAAAAGAGGTTGGAACAAACATAAGTTATAGATATTCTCTTCTTGGAAGTAAACAAAGAAATTGAGATGGAAAATAAAGGTGCTTATTAAAGCAGATTTGGCAGATTTGGTGCTTTTATTAAAGCAGATTATTTGCTGGGTATTATTTCTGCAAGATAATACTAATGGTAAAAATATTTTCCTCTTATTTAGTCCCCTTCATCTGAAGATCTTTATGAACATTAATTGAGCCTCATCACAATATGAGGTCAGTGTTATACCACTCAATAAACGAAGAGAAAAAAAGATAAATTAATTTTCCTAGCAGCACACAATGATGTCAGTTCTTTTCTAGTGGCCCACATGAGTTGAAGTACTCAGGAGTTCTCTGTCTCAGTCCCCTCTCCTGCCCATAACATACATTCCTTCCCTTTTCAGAAATTCATGCTTTTCTGCTCCAACATATCAACTGGTTTATTATTTACATTGTATTCATCTGAACTTTCATCAACAGAATCAGGGACTGCTCTAGCCATTTTGCCGCCCCAAGCACGGTGGCATGCCGCGGGGGGTGCTCTGCCGGACACCGGTCCCGTGGCTCCGATGGACCTCCCGCAGACGATGCTCCACCGAAGCCGTGGGACCAGCAGACCCTCCGCAGGCACGCCTGCGGGAAGTCCACTGGAGCCGCCTGCCGCCCTCCCGGCGACCAGCAGAGCACCCCCCACAGCATGCCGCCCCAAGCACGCGCTTGGCGTGCTGGGGCCTGGAGCCGCCCCTGAACAGAATATTGAGACTGGTCTACACACATTTACTAGTGTAATTAGTAGTGTGATTTTTTTTACCAATATAGTTATACCACACAACTGCTAGTGCGGACACACTTATACCAATATAAATACCAGTATAGCTTATTCCCATCCTATACAAGAAAAAGCTATACTAGCATAAGCAGACTTATACTGGTTTAACTGCATATACAGTAGGGGATTTGTTCCACCAAAAGATGCTCAATTCAAACATGCTAAGAAACACTTTTAAATAATTTCTGCTACACTACAGTAGGTCCTATTCCTTATTTAGAATTAGATGCTAATAGTAGTAATTAAAATCTAGTAGTGGTTTTTTTTTTAATGTTTTCCCAAAAGCAAATAAGTATGCAGAAGACCCTAGAAAAATGAAAGCACAGTCTCAATGCCTGCTTCTTAGGTGTGAGACAGAAACTGTATTTCTAGTAGCAGTCAGTTAATATACAGCAAATTCTGTCCAAGTAGAAAAAGAGAAAAATAATTGAAACAAACAGAAAACATTATAAACAGAAACAAAAGCAATGCAGATTGTTCAATGACATATCTGTTACTAACACTCTGAAAAGCTAAGGGAAAGGAGAATGGAATCATATTCTAGTTCCAGGAGCAATATTAGCATTGGAAACAGGCTGGTCTAAAATGGACTACAGCGATGACTATAGTCTCAACAAAGACAATGAAAATAAGATTTACAACATTGGGCTTCATCATATTGTTCTTTATTTATATAAGCAACAGTAATCTTTCAAATCCAAACTTTTATTCAGTGCAATGGATCAGAATGAATTTGTTTAATGTTTCTGTCCATTTGCTTTATTTGTATACCAGGGGAAGAAGGAGGAATTTTACCAAAACCTGGGTTTCCCAAAATATTTGGAAAGTTTTTCAGACCTGTTTGGAACTTTTCTGGGAACTAGCTAGTTTCCATGTTTGTGCAGATCCTTTGGTCTGCAATTAACAAGCTTAGCACAATACTCTACTATATGTGGTCAATATGGGCCAGATTCTACAACTCTTACTCATGTTGCAGAGTAGTTGGTCCCATTGACTTCTTGAACAAATAAGTGGTATATAATATAAGATTTACAGAACCTGGGCTTGTGTGATTTTTCACATGCTCATAAACTGGTCAAGTACGAACCAATTTTCTCTAGAATAAGGCCACTCCCTGCTCTTCACTGAGGACTATATGCATGCCAAAATGCATTTTCCAGACTTCAACTGTTTTTGCTACATGCCTTTATTGTTTGGTTTTTAAAAGGCCCAAATCAAGAGAAAATCTTGCCCAAGCCCTTTGTGTAGAAAGCAAACATGGAAAATGTCAGTCCAAAAGAGGAACTGTTTATGACACTAGACTGATTTAATTTTGTGTTGTCAGCCTAAGCAGGGATCACACTGCCTCCTCATCCCCCTTTCTGTAGCCCTACATGAAAACCCCAGGTAAGGGTTCTCTTCTCAACTGCTCTTCAGTCCCCATGCAACTTGGGCAGAATGCCCTCAGCCTTCCCCTCCCCTTCTCGTCATCAGTGCCAGACTGCAAACGTTTATGTGTTCCTTCACTCATTGAGGAAACACCCTTAAGAACAGGTTTGGTAGTTTAAAACATTATAAGTCAATTATGGTGGAGCATGTGAGAACACCCAGATGTTGTGCATTCTGGCCATTTGTCAAGGACTTTGTGTCACATAATGGCAGGTTTGAACGCTGAGAGGAATAACTGGAAAAAGTTGTATCTTTAGCTATCCTAGTCAATGCCACTCCTACTATAATAATTGCAACTCTTGTAGTCTTGCTTTGCATTAGCAAACTGAGCCCTTACTAGGAAGTTTATGTATTTTTTTCTCTATTTCTCTCCTTGTCTACCTAATATAATGATTGCGTGAGACGCTTTCTGTCCTTCATGGATGGAAAGTGAAATTGTGTGGGAAACAGCTACTTGTGGTACTGCTTCTACTAAAAAAAATGCACCTGCCACCGATCGGCCACAGGTTGGATCTACACCACTTTTCATATATTTCATGTAATCATTGTATGTTTCTTATTCATGATTGAGTGAGGACTCTAGACTTTTGTTAATAGAGTATTTTGATAACCAACATCCTAACAATGTTAAATGCTACAAAGATTCCTAAACTGAATGAGATTTTTCAAACCTAAAATGGAGCCAATATACCTAATGGAATCCTATAAACTAGAGGGGACACTTCATTTTGTGACAATGCAATATGTGTAATCTACCTTTGTGCATTGCTGAGGATATATAGATTTCTTGCGTCTCCTGTGGGTGACAATGTGGAATTGTAAGTATTTTTGCAAATGTTCATGTTTCTGCGTAATGGTGTGATGCAATGAAAATGGCAGGTATTTAGGCTCACATCATTTCAAGTTGCAGTAGTGATTAATATTATTGTTTGAAACATTTTATATTGCTCCATTCATGTGCATTAGGCCTTTGTATACCAATGTAAACGTCATCAAAATCACTTTGATTGTGTTAAAGTTAATCAAATGTATCTGTTCATATGATATTCCATATGTAGTGATATGCATTTGTCTGAACTTTGTTTATCTAATATAACTTTAAAGAAAAGAAATTCCTTCCTGAAACGACATCTTTCAGAATCTCCCAATACAGAACACATAATATAGATGTTGGGCCAGATTCACTGGTATGTCCTATAAAACAGTGCAACAAAATATTATAAATGTGTTTAATCTGGTGACCAAATTAGCCTCTGTTTTCATCTCTTCTAATGTCTTTCTTCCATGATAATGAGCTTGAGGCCTGACATGCTGCAAATGTCTGTGGCAGCTATAAACACTGTCCCCGGGAAGGTCATCCTACAGTATTTAAACGAAAAGGATGGCAAGACTGCGGGGACTATATATTTCCATCCATGTTGGGATAGTCATTGGATCAGGCATGGGAGCACAGCTCTTGCTACAGAGGCAAGTGAGGAAAGTCTGCAAAATTGGGAAGATTTAGAGCTATCCCAAATATTTTGCTGTTTTCAGCAGAATTAAAATTTTTATTTTAAACAAATATGTACCTAATATTCTAGCTGAAATGATCCTTTAAAGTATGAACTGGCATTGATGTATTTTTTGATCCTGGAGAGGCTGAATCTACATATCAAAAAAGAAGTGAAATTTCCCCTATTCATCTTAATGGGCTGTTAACGTTAAAGTTGAATTATAATCACTTAAATGTGAACATTGACAGGTTTTTCACTGCTGAACATTGTACTGGATGCATGCAGATAACTTGCTCATTCAGTGAGGCTGGGTATACACCATTAGTCCCTTGAAAGGATGTACAGGAATAAGGGCTCATCAAGTCTGTAACCTCCTGATATGATCCATTAACAACATGGTTAAGTCACTTGTCATCAACACTACATATTATTTTTACCATGATGTAACTGGCTCTGCGGGAAACAGTGTAACTGGGGCCCCTGATTCATTTTGTTTTGTTTAGTATCAATGGCCCTTTGGCTGCAAGCTCTGAATATGCCCATGGGCATTCATTCTTTTGTTTTAATTAAGATGGTTGCTTCTACCTTTGAAATGAAGGGTTTGTCTTTACAAATTGGCAAGTAGTGATGGAAGCCCCATTTCAGCAGACATTTAAAACTAGACTGAACAGAACTCTGCAGAATACACTACAGAGAACAATTCTGCATTGGTAGGGGAGCGGACAAAATGACCTAAAAGGTCTTTGTCCCCCTGCAAGTCTATGATAAAATTTTATAGCACTCATGAATAAAGCCAGAGAGACAATATCTGCTACTGTGTACCAAAAAATGCAGTTCCTTGGAAACAGAGCTGAAAGATTGAGGTCAAAGTGACTGAAATGATTAGATGATTAAGTTGGACTAAATTTAAATGTTGGAAGCCTTTATAATTATTTTCATGCTACATTAATGGAGGATTAAATGTTGGCACTGGTGCTTGTCTTGTAAATTATAAGCTGGTCTCAGTGAACCCGTGCTATATTTTACTTTGTTGAGCGTGTACAATATTTATGAAAGAGGAGAGAGTGGAGCTAACAGGTTGGTGGCATTTTTGAAAGCATCAAAACACTTTTGCAGAGGGTATGATATCATTGTTAAGGAAGACTGACATTGTTTGAAATAAGTCTCCAAATGCCAGAAAGAAACCCAAACTTGAAATTTCCAGGTGACAGCTTTGGAGACACGGGGCCAAATACTTCTCATGCTGTGCCACCTGGAGCCAAGAAAAACTGGGACACAACAAAGACATTTTTCATGCTAACTCTACTGATCCAGAGTAAGAACCATTCAGCCTCACAGGCCATCCAAAATACCATAGATAGCACGTTAAAGCATGCCATATATTTGGCTACATTCACCTATCCACCAGCTGAACCGAATTTCTTTTATGCTTATCTGTACTTGTTTTGTACTTTTTATAGCCCCAATTAATTTGTTAAATTTATTGGGTTCATAAAACTGAAAACAAATCTATGTTAAAGTATAAGACACACATTAAAAATGGGGAAACATCTGAAATATATTAAAAAGTGCAGTGTCAGCCCAAATGTGACAGCTGTGACGGATCACTGCTGATGCTTTTGCAGTAGAACTTTGAACAGCTCCAGTAACTGGGAATGACCCCAGTGTGGTTGTAGTTAAGAAAACAAACAAACAATCCTCCTCCATGCCCTCCAATTACTTTGATGGCAGGGACAGAGGGTCACTAAGATTTGGCAGAGAGAAGGAGTTATATAGAAGCAGGAATACACCAAAATATTCAGTCTCTATTCCAATAGTAATATTTCCCTAAATTAATAGCTTTCCAAATGAAAATGAAATCTTTGTTCAAATACAACAGCAGACAGCTGATTGAAAATGTGAATGTTTAAAGTACTGGCTGGCTGAGGTTCGACTGCCTTGCTTAGACAAGCGCTGATTATTTTTTCACCCTTTTCCTTTCACTTGATACTTCTTTCACATGCATTATAGTGAGATGTTTTAGGCTCTGATTCAAGGATGCTGACAAAGTAGTTGTGTGTATATGGACGTATTACCTTTTAAAGTTTTAAATGCTACCATTAAATTAAATATATATTTCAAGTACACTCAACTATTGCAATGTATATTTAAAACATACTTGAATATATTATGTTTTATGTGGTATTATTTTAAACCTTTAGGTGTACTGACTGAACTACCTTTTCATAATAGATCAGACAAGGGTGGCCCTGGTATCTAAACCAAAACTCATGGTTACACATTTTCCAAACTTAACCATTTTCTAATTTCCATAGAAATAGTCACTTAAGATGCATTATCAGCATGAAGTACAATATGATATTGATGCATAAATAGGGGGTAAAGGAATATTGAAACTTCTGGACTTTTTTCTCTCTAGTGCAGGGGTCGGCAGCCTACGGCACACATGCCAAAGGTGACATGCGAGCTGATTTTTGATCAGCCCACCGCCGCTCTGGGGTTCCCGCTGCTGGCCCCTTGCGAGCCGGGGTCCCCTTCACAGCCCCACTCACTTTGCTTCCAGTTGGATTTCCAGGGCAGGCCCCCTGCCAGACAGGGTCCAGGCTTCTGGCCCTGCTTAGCCCTACCAGCCGCCAGCTCCACTCACCTCAGCTGCCAGTCTGGGGTTCCAGCCGCTGACCTCCTGCCAGCCAGTTATCAACTTATAACCCAGAAGCCCGTGTGCAGCTTTAAGTATCTAAATACACACCAGACATTGGAAAACCCAGCAAGGAAAAGCAAGGGCAAGGATCACACTAAACTAATAAGATCTGAATTTTAATTTAATTTTAAATAAAGCTTCTGAAATATTTTGAAAACCTTGTTTACTTTACATATAACAATAGTTTGGTTATATATAGACTTATAGAGAGACCTTCTAAAAAACATTCATATGTATTACCGGCAGGCGAAACCTGAAATTAGAGTGTATACATGAAGATTCGGCACACCACTGCTGAAAGGTTGCTGACCCCTGCTCTAGTGTGAGAAGAAGAAATTATAAGACTAAAGGCATCCATGTTTGTAATGTAAAATGACATTTTAGTACACTTTTTCAAAATATTGGTTTCTATAAATCAATATTGTATTTCTCTTTACATATTTTATTACTCTAACTCTAGATATATCTTTTTACTTACCTCTTTCCTACTCAATTTAATTAGTTGCTGCAATATTTATGGTACAGCGTTATCAATCCAATACTGGTAATTGCATAATCTGTAAAATAATATGACATGTTTTCAGAGCAGTAAAATTAACTGCTGTAAAATTAATTCACTTGTGTGTGAGTGATCTTGAATTCATTGCCAGCCGACTATTCTCTACTTTGTTTCTTTACTACTGCTGCATATTTTTTTTTCAAATAAACTGATTTGTTGTTCCATATAGAAAGTAGTCCTTCTGAGAGATAAAAATACATGATACTGAAGAGAAGCCTGGTTCTCTTTTGAGTGATATGATTCATCTAAATGATGCATTGTTTATTGAAACATCACAGGGGATGATCTGAGGCAAAACTATATGTAAGTAAATAAGTGGCTCACTCGGTGATATGTTCCAACATGTTTCCCTAAGGTAAAATTTCACATTTATTTTTTAAATTGTATAAACATTATTACTGACAGCTTTTCCTTCCCTGCTGGAGGACTATTTACATGTGCATGCATGCACACATATGCACACACACATGTACCTAATCATCTCTAATCTAATCTATCTAGTCTTTTAGGTTATTTTTATCCACTGACATTCAGAAATCATGATGATTTGCTTGATATAAATACCTAGATAAATATTCATCTTTAGAACATTCAGCATGGATGGTGCTAGACAAATAATAATAATTGAGTTATAATTAATTGCAGTTTATAGGCCAGATCCTCTGTTGGTGTAAATCTGCACAGCTCCATTGGCTTCAGTAGAACTATACCAGTTTGCAGCAGCTGAGAATCTGGCACATAAATATTAAAAATAATGTATAAAATAACATTGTAAAATGTAGTCAAACTTGTATTTAATTTAAATTGATTTGCACATTTTAGTGGTGACTAGATCTATAATATCATCCTTTTGAATAATCTTGTTCTTTTCTGTATGAGTTTATTTAGCACTTGGCATGGCTATTAATGATTTATTATTAGTCAATCAATGTTGCTTTCATCTTATTAACACATATGAGCAAACAATTATTTAGATCCATACTTGTCCCAAGGTAAATTATTGCTGAATGTTTTTTCCCATTACTACAAAGGTTAAACAGAAATATGTCAGGTCAGTTGTGTCCTGGAGACTCAATTAGAAGACCGCCTCATTTCTGCTTGAAACTGAATTAACAGTTTTGATAAGAAAGCAAACACCCTTCACACTAGGCATTAGTTTGAGTGTGATCTGCCAATTGTTTTGGCTCGCTTTCCATTCTAAGAAGTAAAGTACTGAGAATCCAATTGCCTTTGCTGACAGTTTTCGATTGTGTTCAGGATTTTAATATGGGTCTGAATATTACTTCGTATACAGGTCATGAGTCCATTATTTGAAATCCAACTTTTTGGTCTCCTTGGATTTGTGGCTGCAAATGTGTGGGTGGGGAGTGGAGTGTGGTGTAACAGAGAGAGCAAAAAGATTGGAATCAGGCCTCTTTGTTTATATTACTTTGCACTGGCCGAGTTACTTTTAGCCGTGGGTGAATCATGAAGCTCTCTGAGCCAAAGGGTATAGATCGGCACTTGCAATCAAAACCCCGTGGCTGACCCATGTCAGCTGACTCAGGCTCAAGGGGCTCAGGCTACAGGGCTGTTTAATTGCGGTGCAGATGTTCAGGCTTGGGCTGCAGCCTGGGCTCTAGCACCCTTCCCCCTCATGGGGTACCAAAGCCTGGGCTTCACCCTGAGCCTGAACTTCTACACTGCAATTAAACAGCCCCATAACATGAGCCCTGCAAGCCCATGTCAGCTGACCTGGGCCAGCCATGGGTGTTTAAGTGCAGTGTAAGCATACCCTTAGAGACCCTGCAATGGGAGCAGGATAGGCACCTATAATAGGTTGACTTTCCCAAAGGCTGGAGAACCTGGGGCTAAACTAGCCCTGATTACATGTTGAGCCCTATGTGACAGGAATCAGGCGATTCCCATACAAAAGGCAGCAAGAAGCTGCAGGGAATGGGTAGTTGAGAGGGTAGCTGAGACTACCAAAGACAGGAGGCCTAGCAGTAATCTAGAGACGCTAAGGAGACTGTGTGGCACATGGACTGGGGAAGATGACCCAGCTGAGACAATACCACATGGAGGAGGGGTTGTGCTGCTTAAGGCTGGGTAGAAGATTTGTTTTGTTCTGGAACTTTGTGAATAAAGAAACCAGACTCCAAGAAGAGTTATGAATGTGTGAGAGACTTTGGGGGGGGGGAGCTTGTTTAAGGAGCCCCAAAGAAGGGGAAAACAGAGAAAGGGCACAGCAGAGTGACCACCGGCTAGGAGAGGGCTTTTGAGTGGCAGCCAACATTGTTATATCATCCCTTTGACTGTAGGCAGTTCAGAGTTTAACATGAAAAGAGGCATAGAAAATTTGCCATATGAAGAGATATTGAAAATATTAGGATTCTTTATTTTATTGAGGAGTAGAATAAGAGGGGACATGATAAAAGTATGTAAAATAATTAATGGTACTAAGAATTTGATCTGTTCTCCCTGTCATATTAGAAAAACAAGGGGACAGTCAATTAAATTGAAAGGTGGTAAATTCAAAATTGATAAAAATAAATACTTTTTATTGGCACAACACATAATTAGACTGTGGAACACATTGCCACAATATGCCATTTGAGTCAAGAATGTAGCAAGGTTTAAAGAGAGTTTGGCCATTTTTCTGGATAACAAGAATATCCAAAGTTATAATAGTTATTGCTAAAAATAGTTTTAGAAGAAAGATCAAATGTCTTATTTCAGATCTTAAACAAGTCTCTAAAAGGGGCGAGGATGAGATTTTATTGGGAACACAATATTCCACATTTGCCTACTGTGGGCTTTCTTTCCTTCAAATATAGTTGATTACTGGACTAGATGGCCCACTGGTCTGATTCCCTAGGATAATTCTTATATTCCTGTGATTCTGCCTGGATCAGGTAGGGAAGGGCCTTTCACAGGATGGATCCCCTCAGAATACACAAGCAAAGAGCCCAATTTTGAGGTGGGAGGAGGCAGCCATATCTGTTCTGCATCAATCCCCCCATAATATGGCTCAAATGTCTGGACTGTGCTACTGCCCCTTTGCAACCCACCATCTGTACAAAATGGGCTCAAAACTGGTCAAAACCAAAAGATTATGTTATATAAAATATGAGTGAGACAAGGAATATTATAATCAGGGAATATTATAATAATATATAACACAATGATAACTCACCCACACTTGGAATATTGTGTTTCATTCTGGTTCTCCCATGTAAAATATACCTATATCCCTGACAAATAGAAAGGGAAGAAACAGGTGACATAATGATTAGTGATATGGGGCTTGGCTATATGAACATTTGGTTCAAGTCAAGCTGGGGTGTCTCAATCTATGTATCTGTCTTTTGTTTTAAATTATAACCTCCTATATGCTGGAGAATCAACCCTGGTTGGGCCTTTAGGCACTATTGTAACAAAAACCGTAAAAAGAAGAACTGGATAATATAACATGTATATTATTATATAGCGTTGTTAGCTCTCGTGTCCTGATCAAATTCCCGAGATGGTTCCATTTCAGAGGAAGATACAAATAACCACATGTGTATAAGGGGTTCAACCCTCATGCTTCAGCACGTAAGATAATCACTGATTGACAGGAGCAAGAAGAAACTCCCATTGTGGCCAAGTTAGGCCATAACTGTGAATTATAGGAGGCTCTCCACCTTTCTGTGAAGCACAGTTGGAGCCCTAGATGGATAGCTGGCTATGAAAGATGGAATCTCATCAACCATCCCTGAAATGGCTCTGTCCCTGGGATAGAGCAGAAGACTTTCTAAAAACACACACCGAACACTGTACAATGGGAGGTAAAGAAGAATACTGTGGTGCCACTGAAACCACAGGAGTATGTCACTTGGCTGTTTATTCTTCTTTAACTCAAGTGGCAGAGACTTGCAGAATATAATTACCCATACTAGATTTAGTGCAACACACCAGAGGTAACATCCCTGTATAGTAATAACCTGACTTTGCTCTCCCATGCTCCTTATTCACAGTGTGTGTATGTTGCACCCTCTCTCTCTTCATCTCATGTTCCCACTCTTCCTCCAACAGTATATGTTTCTGACTGGCTGCTGTGATCCCAGTCTGTAATGAAATGCCACAGCATGCTGTATCATAAACCTCCATTCTGTAAATCTTTTTCAATTATTGACATCTTCTTTTAACAGAACTCTTGTGTAAGGCTTGAGTGACACTTTCTAAGGTGCAATTCAGATCAGTGGGGGGCTGTGTCACCCTGGAACACCCTGCCCTGCAACCTTGGGTGCCTCACAATGCTTTGTTGTTGATTCCAACCAGACCTCTCACAAACAGCCAAACAACATTCAGGTCAAAACCTAAGTATCTGTATATAGCCACAGCCTTGGTCCAGCAACTCTGACCCCAGCAGCTTGTTTGCAACATACTAGCCACACTCTGGCTTCCAGCAGCCTTGCTTACTACCTACAGGATTACTCCAACCCAGTCCCAGTCCTGAATTTTCCCCAGGAACATGTATTCTTCACTGTCCAGCCCTCTCCTGGGGAGTTCAGATTAGAGGTCCATTGTAAGGGGTCAATGTACAACAATTTGCTACTTTAACTGGAGTTACCAAACAGTTCAGTTTAAACACAACACTGGATTGCAGGAAAAAACCATCCTGATGTGTAGAAAGAATAGTAAATACAGCAGGAGACCAGCTTGGCTTAACAGTGAAATCCTTGCTGATCTTAAGCGCAAAAAAGAAGCTTACAAGAGGTGGAAGATTGTACAAATGACCAGGGAGGAGTATAAAAGCATTGCTCAGGCATGCAGGAGTGAAATCAGAAAGGCCAAAGCACACTTGGAGTTGAAGCTAGCAAGAGATGTTAAGAGTAACAAGAAGGGTTTCTTCAGGTATGTTAGCAACAAGAAGAAAGCCAAGAAAAGTGTGGGCCCCTTACTGAGTGAGGGAGGCAACCTAGTGACAGAGGATGTGGAAAAAGCTAATGTACTCAATGCTTTTTTTGCCTCTGTCTTCACAAACAAGGACAGCTCCCAGACTGCTGCACTGGGTAGCACAGTATGGGGAGAAGGTGACCAGCCCTCTGTGGAGAAAGAAGTAGTTTGGGACTATTTAGAAAAACTGGACGAGCACAAGTCCATGGAGCTGGATGCACTGCATCCGAGGGTGCTAAAGGAATTGGCGGATGTGATTGCAGAGCCATTGGCCATTATCTTTGAAAAATCATGGCGATCAGGGGAGGTCCCGGATGACTGGAAAAAGGCTAATGTAGTGCCCATCTTTAAAAAAGGGAAGAAGGAGGATCCAGGGAACTACAGGCCAGTCAGCCTCACCTCAGTCCATGGAAAAATCATGGAGCAGTGCCTCAAGGAATTGATTCTGAAGCACTTAGGGGAGAGGAAAGTGATCAGGAACAGTCAGCATGGATTCACCAAGGGCAACTCATGCCTGACTAACCTAATTGCCTTCTATGATGAGATAACTGGCTCTGTGGATGAGGGGAAAGCAGTGGATGTGTTATTCCTTGACTTTAGCAAAGCTTTTGATATGGTCTCCCACAATATTCTTGCCGGCAAGTTAAAGAAGTATGGATTGGATGAATTGACTATAAGGTGAATAGAAAGCTGGCTAGGTCGTCGGGCTCAATGGGTAGTGATCAATGGCTCCATGTGTAGTTGGCAGCTGATATCAAGCAGAGTGCCCCAAGGGTCAGTCATGGGGCCGATTTTGTTCAATATCTTCATTAATGATCTGGAGAATGCCCTGGACTGCACCCTCAGCAAGTTTTCAGGTGATACTAAACTGGGAGGAGTGGCAGATATGCTGGAGGGTAGGGATAGGATACACAGGGACCTAGACAAATTAGAGGATTGGGCCAAAAGAAATCTGATGAGGTTCAACAAGGACAAGTGCAGAGTGCTGCACTTATGAAGGAAGAATCCCATGCACTGCTACAGACCAGAGACTGAATGGCTAGGCAGCAGTTCTGCAGAAAAGGACCTAGGGGTTACAGTGGATGGAAAGCTGGATATGAGTCAACAGTGTGCCCTTGTTGTCAAGAAGGATAATGGCATTTTGGGCTGTATAAGTCTGGGAATTGCCAGCAGATCGAGGGATGTGATCATTCCCCTCTATTCGGCACTGGTGAGGCCTCATCTGGAGTACTGTGTCCAGTTTTGGGCCCCACACTACAAGAAGGATGTGGAAAAATTGGAAAGAGTCCAGCGGAGGGGAAAAAATGATTAGGGGGCTGGAGCACATGAGATATGTGGAGAGGCTGAGGGAACTGGGATTGTTTAGTCTGCAGAAGAGAAGAATGAGGGGAGATTTGATAGCTGCTTTCAACTACCTGAAAGGGGGTTCCAAAGAGGATGGATCTAGACTGTTCTCAGCGGTACCAGATGACAGAACAAGGAGTAATGGTGTCAAGTTGCAGTGGGGGAGGTTTAGGTTGGATATTAGGAAAAACTTTTTCACTAGTAGGGTGGTGAAGAACTGGAATGGGTTATCTAGGGAGGTGGTGGAATCTCCTTCCTTAGAGGTTTTTAAGGTCAGGGTTGACAAAGCCCTGGCTGGGATGGTTTAGTTGGGAATTGGTCCTGCTTTGAGCAGGGGGTTGGACTGAGGTCCCTTCCATCCCTGATATTCTATGATTCTATGATTAGTTTTGACTAAAAAAAAATAAAGCAAGTTTATTTAACTACAAAAAGATTTTAAGTGAATACAAGGTGATACAGTCAGAAATGGTTACAAGAGAAATAAAGATAAAAAGCTTCTTATTAGCTAAAAATTAACAAATTAGACTTGTTTCAAGGCAAAATCCTTACCACGTGCTCCCAGCAGCATTGTTCACCAAATTTTCATGTCAGGATCCCTCTCAAAGTCAAAAACTGGTTCTTTTGTCTTGTTAGGTAAAAGGGATAGCGAGGCAGAGAAAGAAGGAGAGACACTCCAATCACTCTTGAAATGCATTTTCCTGAGTGAAGCAGCAAAGAATCCTGTGGCACCTTATATTCTTTGCTGCTTCTACAGAACCAGACTAACACGGCTACCCCTCTGATACTATTTTCCTGAGTGTTACCCCTATATAAAATTCCTTCCCGCTGTGAGGACAGAGTGAAAGGTTCCATGCTGTTGCTTGCTAAAATACAGATCAATCTGTTCCTGCCCCTCTTTGTTGCCCAAGAATGACCACTTGACAGGCGATTGCCAATCAAGTTTGGTGACACCTGGATAGAGGCATTAGCTTGTCCTTTAACTTTGAGGAACAGGTTTACCCCCTCCCCAGACTTGTCTGGTAAACACATTTCAGTTATAATGTCACTTTATGTTCATAACGTCACATATAATGTTGCCACACACATTTCACCGTGATATTATTGACCAGCAAGTTAATTAGTTTTTAATGATACCTCATAATGTATATTTTGTACAAAAATTACAATAGTGTGTAGAGTGTGAATAAAGAGGTGTGTTTGGTCACACTGGGTACAGCTGTAAGTGTATCCAGTACTAATTTCTCACAAAGTCCATATTGCTCCTGAAACTTCTGAAGATATCTGAACACCTATATGTATGATCTAACCACAAGTTACTCACACAGGGTGAAATTAATTTCTGTGCAGCAGACAGGCACTATTTAATTCTTACCTGAGTCCTATTTTGAGGGCTTAATTGGCACATAGGCCTTGTGCTGCTCACCTGTATAGGAGTGAATTTCACCTACTCTTATCTAACAATGTTTTCAAGTTAATTTTAAGAACTGGGTATAATCCATATTGGTATCATTTACAAGGCAAGTGATGACAGTTTTAAATCTCTGTCCACATATCCAAATGTGTTCTCATTAAATGCATGTGAGGATTTATGGGCCAGATCCTCAGCTAAGGTGACCAGACAGCAAATGTGAAAAATTGGTATGGGGGTGGGGTGTAATAGGAGCCTATATAAGACAAAAACTCAAAAATTGGGACAGTCCCTATAAAATCGGGACATCTGGTCACCCTATCCTCAGCTGGTATAAACAATGATCACTATTAAGTTAAAAGAACAGGAGTACTTGTAGCACCTTAGAGACTAACAAATTTATTTGAGCATAAGCTTTTGTGGGCTACAGCCCACTTCATTGGATGCATAGAATGGAACATATGGTAAGGAGATATATATACACATACAGAGAACATGAAAAGGCGGGAGTTGTCCTACCAACTCTAAGAGGCTAATTAATTAAGAGAAAAAACTTTTGTAGTGATAATCAAGATAGACCATTACAGATAGTTTGACAAGAGGTGTGAGAATACTTAACATGGGGAAATAGATTCAATGTGTGTAATGGCTCAATGTGTGAATAACGTAGCTGAAGTTGACGAACTTCGACCTACTCAAAGCGGTGTCTTCACTGCGGTGAGTCGACTGCTGCTGCTCCCCTGTCGACTCTGCCTGTGCCTCTCAAGGCGGTGGAGTACAGGAGTTGACGGGAGAGCGTTTGGGGGTTGATTTATCACGTCTAGACTAGATGCAATAAATTGACTCCTGCTGGATCGATCGCTGCCCGCCGATCTGGCGGGTAGTGTAGACATACCCTAAGTTAAAGGAAACTGCACTTGTTTACATAAGCAGGATCTGGATCAATGAAGTCAATGGAGCTATGCATCTGGCCCTATGTTGTTAAACTATATGTATTATTTTGAAAAACCTTTGGATATCATTTCCAGAATGATTAAATCAACAGTATTTAGAAGATGTTAACCACTGCCCATTTTATCCTTACTACTTAGTAGGTACACCATCAATAACATAGCCACCTTGACATCTGCTTGAACATTCCTGTCTGCTGTCAAATTTCTCAGGAATGGATTGAGGCCCATATATGGTCTGAATATAGACTTCATAGCATTAATGACTGAAGAAGATTCGTGCATTGCTACTCTATGTAAAGGACATAAGCAGTTAATCAGGGAACTAACTTTTTAATATATCCATCCTGTACTGGAATCCTGAATGTTGACTCCTTTAGTTAATGAACTGCTTAAAACAATACTTCACAAGCTGGAAGTTGATAGTCTATTTCTATATGGCTCTGGTTAGATCGTATGTAGAGTGCTTCATTCAGTTTTGGCCATCTCAGAGAGTTACAAACAAACTGGAGGGAATTAAGAGAACAGCAACAAAAAGTAGTAAGATGAGTGAGAAATTGACCTAGGAGGCAAGATAAAAGAATTAACACAGGTATAGTCTAGGTAATGACAACTAAAGATATTATTACTTTATATAAGTATTTAAAGGGTGTAAACACCAGAGATGAAGAGGAATTGCTCAGCATAGTTAAGGCTGGTTATTTGTCATGACCAAAAAATACAATTTTATCTGAAAGAAATAACAGAAGCTCATAGCATCAATATTTTCAAATATATTAAGTATACTTTGTTAATTAAAAAAATCACAACATTTTGGCACCTGAGGCGAGGAGCTCAAAAGAGCTCGCTTGGGCCAAAACTTTGAAAGGTCTCAATTCTGCCTTCTTCCTGTTCCGCTCCTCTCATGGTACTACTCTGCTACCTACCCCAATAAAGGAGAACTAACAACTTAAAATGCCTTGTTCAAAAATTTTAAGTAACATTTAACTTTCAAACACCTGAACAGCAAATGTAACTTTTCTTGTCTGCATAGTAAACACTGGCATTTGTATCTGTTTGAATAATCAAAGTGATGCTTTCTGTGCCTTCTTGGTTGCAAAGATTTGAACTGCTTCCTGAAGATCCACAGTCTGGGCTAGCTCATGCTCTATTGAGATGGTTGCAAGGCCGACCAGCCTCTCCTGAGACATTGTGGAGCATAGATGTGTTTTTATTAACTTCAGCTTGGAGAAGCTGCATTCTCCACTGGCAACTGTTACAGGAAGTGTTAGAAGTACGTGCAGAGCAACAAAAGCATTTGGGAAAAGGGTGGTCATCTTATTTGTGCACATATATTCCAGAACAGCCTTTGGAGTTGATCCTGCTGAAATGTATCTTGAAAGGGCTTTCAGTTCATCACCTAAATCACTCGCATCAATATCATGCATGTCATCATGTATCAACACTGTCTCTAGTGCCCTGCATTGCTGGTGTAGGTCTTCAGGTATAGTGATAGTGAGGAGTTTTGGAATATCATACAACATCCCAAATATACTGCTGTGTTCCTTGAGCTGTATGAAATGTTCAGGTGACTGTATTGCACAGTCTAGCACCTGGTTAAAGAATTCAACTTTGAATTGTTGTTTGGGGTTTCTTATGGGATTATCCTGTGCACTCTTCAGAATGTTGTGAAATTCTTCATCTGACCGGGAAGACTGTAGGTATGACTTTGCTTTGTCCAGTTGTTTCATTGCTCCAGATATGTCAAGGTCAACACCTTTGGAGTCTCTTGCTTACAACATTTATTTCAAACAGTATGTCATGCCACAACAATAAGCCATATAGAAATTTAAAGTTATGTATGTTTCTGGTGATTCCATTTCCCTCTGCCACTGTTCTCCTATGAACAGGTCCTGTCATAGCATCATCCTCCATAATGACTACTATGGCATCATCTATCTTCCCAATTTGGTGTTTGATAGGCTTTATCACCTCCACTCGACTTTCCCATCATGTGGCATTCAGTGGTTTCAGTGTCAGAGAGGATGTTCCCAGATGTTGCTTCAAAATTTGCCATTGATGAGTTGATGCAGAGAAAAATGCATAGATGCTTTAAATTACATTAAAAAATTCAGCAGCCTCACTAGAAGCTGATGCTGCATCACTGACCACCAAGTTCAATGAATGAGATCTGCATGGGACAAATAAAGCTCGATGGTTTAACTCTCAGATCCGTGTCTGCACTCCTCTGTTCTTTCCTCTCATGTTGGCACCATTATCATAGCCCTGACCTCTCATGTCAGCTATCGCAATTCCCGTATCTTCCAGCTTTTTAAGAAGCACATTTGTCACACCAGCTCCTGACAGTCACCATTGCAGGGACATTTTCACTAGGTTCCGTTGTTGTTATAAAACACACCACTAAAGTAATTTGTTCCGTATGGCTGATGTCAGGTTTGCAGTCCAGAATAAGAGTAATATCTTGCTGACTTCAGATCTGCCACAATCTTCTGTTTGACTTTTGTTGCCAGTAACTGTATAATCTCATTTTGAATTGTTTTTCCAAGGTAGTGGTGTGTGTACATTTCTTGGGTGGTGACTCTTCTTAGATGCTCCTGGAGTACAGCATCAAACTCAAGCCATCAGCTCCATAATTTTAAGGAAGTTTTCACTGTTTGGTAGATACAGCTGATCTGAAGTGCCACACAGTGCTAGGTTTTGGGTAGCAAGCATTCTCACAATGGCAATAAGCCTTTTCAGAACATTTTGCCAGTAAAGAGACTCTGATGCAATCTTCTCTTGATGCTGATCATCTATGGTGGCCTTTAACCTTAGTCTCATCTCAAGCTCTTTCCACCTATGGAATGCTCTCTGTTGATTTGCTGCCTTCTCATGGTATGCCAGATTTCTAGCCAGATTTTTCTAGTCCTTTTTTCCTGTAGAACCCAATGTGGCTGGAACTGGAAGAGTTTGCAACAAAAACAGTATGCAGCATTCTGGGTTTTTGAGTACATAAACCATGGCCTCTCCACTTTGTCACCATTTGGGATTTCATACCAGTAATGTGTTGGATGGAAACTTCTATTTTCATTGTCTTTGGGGAACATGAAGTTTTCACTTGCTGTGGCCCATGCAGTATAAGGAAGTCCCTCAAGCTGCTTCTCAAATGGGTCCACAGTCCTGGATCATCTAGACTTAAGGAACTAAACTCATCAGCAGCTGTTTCTTGCACCTCCACCACACTCTTCTCTGATCTACACTTTTCTTCATGAATGTGCATGGTTACATCCATTTGAGATGGAGATATGGATGCTGCAGTAGCTGCCAGGTCACCTACACTCTGACTAACTGGAAGATCAGGCATCTCCTCACCACTCACATCCTCACTGGAGCCAGAAGGCTCACCATGAACATTTGTGTCTATGTATCTCAGGAGAGCTCCTTCCTGCTTAGATAGAAAAGCTTCCTTTGCTTTCTTTCTTTTTCTGAATGCTGCCCTAGAGGGGCATTTTCTTCTTTCACTCATGACTGCTGTTCTGTGCCAGCTATAGTGTCTCTCAACACTCAATTGAAGGGGACAAATAAGCAGGCTGGTAGCAGGGCCTGAGCGAGAGAAGACATCAGCATCTTAAGGGTCTAACTGGCTCCTACTACTTCAGTTGACTGCCTGTTCTCCTCAAGTGGGTTCAGGGAAGCAGCAGGAAACAGAAAGCTCCCTGAGAAGCTGGTGTTAATCAGTCCAGGCTCCTGGGGGTGCTAGAGAGGTACATAAGAGGCTCCTCCTCCTCTCTCTCCCTGCAGCTCCTGCTGTTTTCTGTTATTCCCTCTCACCGTTCCTCCTGCCTGCTTAATAAGTCTCTTGTGCCCTCCTTCCTCTAGCACAGCATTCCACCATCTCTGTGCATTTAGAGCAGAGAGAATACATATACACCAGCAGCAGACACAATTTTCTACCCTGTGGGTCCTAGTGGCGCCCCCCCACAATCTGGCACCTGAGGTGGCCACCTCAATTCACCTCATGGTAAGGCCAGCTCTGGATCTGTGTGCCATATTGGGACATTACAGACCACAGTGGTAGATACCTTAGAAACACCCAAGACATAAGATGGATGGGTACATTAGAAAGAAAATGGACTAGATTACACTGTACTGAATGTATGTACAGCATCATGTCCATCAGCAAGGTAGAAAATCAGGATTTTGGGCCCAGAAACACATGCCTTTGTCAATGCAGATGAAGAAGAATCTCTTTGACTCAACGGTGGTATTGTGAGTTACAAACACTGACCCTTAGGTACCTATTTACCTGATTTGCAGAATTGATCACATATTTAGATCAGTGGTTCTCAACTTTTCCAAACTACTGTACCCCTTTCAGGAGTCTGATTTGACTTGTGTACCCTAAGTGTCACCTCACTTAAAAACTTGGGCTTTTGCCCAGCCCTTCATGGCAGGGCTCAGGCTGCAGCTTTCTGCCCTGGGCCCCGGCAAGTCTGATGCTGGTGCTGGCAACCCCATTAAAAAAAATCACAGTTTGAGAACCACTGATATAGTATATAGAAGAGTCTAAACAAGTCATTGTCTGTATGAAATTTGAGTTTGTACTGACTTCGCTAGTGCTTTTTATGTAGCCTGTTGTAAAACTACGCAAATATCTTGATGAGTTCATGTACCCACTGGATGACCTCTGTGTACCCCCAGGGGTACATGTACCCCTGGTTGAGAACCACTGATTGAGATTAAAAATAATATTGGCACCGAGAGTCCCCAGCTAGGATCAGGGCCCCATTGTGCTAGGCACTGTGCAAACACACAGTAAGGCCTGGTCTACACTAAGGGGGGGGGGTCAAACTAGGGTACGCAAGTTCAGCTACACGAATAGCGTAGCTGAACTCGAAGTACCCTAGTTCTACTGACTTACCCGTCCAGACGCGGCGGGGTCGAACTCCACGGCTCCAAGGTCGACTCCGCCACCGCCGTTCACGGTGGTGGAGTTCCGGAGTCGACCGGAGCGCGCGGGGAGTTCGAACTATCGCGTCTTGATTAGACGCGATAGTTTGAACTCCGAGAAGTCAAACTCACCGCGTCGACCCGGACGGTGAGTATAGACCTACCCTAAGACACAGTCTTTTCCCAGAAGACTTTACAATCTGTGGACCCAATTCTGCATTGTGTTGCACACTGATGGACTCCACACACATTTGGAGCCCCACTGACTTCCATGGGGTTTTTTTGTTCCATGTCGGGTTCAGTTACTATGTTCCACATTGTGCGGTGGGGGTCTAAGTAGTCAAGACAAAAAATGGTTGAAGGAAAAGAAATACCATTTGCACTCACAAAATTATGCTCACAGTTGACAGTGAGCACAAAATTCTAGGCAATATTCTAAACATCTGGTCATTACAGGCCATTCCTCCCAATCATGAAAATAGGACTGGACCCCTATCACTTACAATACACACTACTAAGTCTTTTCTGTCTCCAACTTCTAGGATTCTATGATACAAAGAAAACAGCTTTTCAGTTCTGCATCTGTTTGTGACCTTGTGCTATCATCTTTAGCCAGATTTCACTGTCAGGGAAAAATACAATCCACATTTCCACTTTTCACTAGCCTTGCCGCAATCATCTCCCCAAATAAGTTTAATAGAATTAGAGTATGTTATGAGTGCTCCCCTTATTGCAAATACCTATTTGAATGAAAGTGCTCCTATCTTGCTAAAGGTGTCACTTGAAAGGAGGTCAGAGCTACAGGGGTTGTTTCATGGTCGATGACAAGAAAATCAATACAGTAAAAAATAAATAGAACTACAAAGCCATTAGATACATTGTTTCCTCTCCCCCAGTCTTATGCAATTTTTTTAATGCATTCTGCTAATGCTCCTCCATAAGTAAAATGTTTGTACTTGGGTTGCTACAGTGCACCTTAACCTTAATCCTTTTCATGTCAGAAATTTCCAGCTCAATCATTCCTCATTTACAAAGATCTGCGTGCATTCAATAGGTAATTGACAACATGTGAGATCCAGGAAGGTCACATAGTATATCAGCCCCTAAAAAAGAAGCTGCCCTCCCCATGTGCAGAAAAGAAAAGAGTTTTAAGCATGCATGGATTTACTATTGTTTCCTTTCAGTGAGTTGAGTCACATATATATTTCTATATTATATATACACACACTTCTTTCCAGATTGCATAGAAAAAAACAAGGTAGAAGATGAATCACTGAGACTCACTCTAAAATAGAAAGTCAGTTCTCTCAAAGATAGATATGAATAATAACAATCCACCATTGTCCTCTCCCCATGACTTGGCTCCTGGGTGTTTTATCATCTGTTCTAAAAAATGAGATTACTTGAAATATTTCAGAAACTTGCTGACGGATTGAAAAATTTTAATCCTAACAATAAACTCTAAGGGTCAATCACTCCATTTCAATAAGAGAAATAAACATTTTAGCCAGTCCTGACAGTGATGGAGAAGAAGAAAGGTAGATCCATCCTGCTCACCTGAAGTTATCCAGACTGGCAGTTAAGATACAATTAAACTAATGGAAAATCCTGACAATTCTTCTGTTGACTTTTGCCCTTTCTCTAAGCACCCAAAACTCCCATTGAAGTCAACAACAGTGTGAGCACCAGCAATTCTTAGGATCTGTCCCCTAACACAGAAAGTATAACAAGATAGTGGATTAATTTGTTAAGTTACATTAAGAACATGATGAAGCCTTCACACAAAACTAAAAATAAGCCTTTTTTTTTTTTGTGGTGGGAAAATGTTCAGTGACTTTTTTCTGTTACTTTTATTATTGCATAACTTGGTATGTTGGGAATCTATCTGGAACTGGAGGAGCCAAGATACAATGAGAAAAGCTTTTCTTATGAGATTCCCATCTGTAGTTTGCAAACTCAACCAGTTTCTGGGGCCTGATCCTGCCAGGTTCTGTGAACTCTCAACTCCTATTTATGTAAGCAGGGCTTGAGGATGCTTAATATCTGGAAGGATGAGGGATAAGGTTCTGAGAACCATCTGAATTTTTTAACATGCATCCGATGAAGTGGGTATTCACCCACGAAAGCTCATGCTCCAAAACGTCTGTTAGTCTATAAGGTACCACAGGATTCTTTGCTGCTTTTACAGATCCAGACTAACACGGCTACCTCTCTGATACTTAACATACAGAGTAACCAAGGGCCCCATCCAGTGAGATTATGACCACCTCCTGCAGGTTCTGAGTGCCTTCAGTTCTTATGGAACTTAGTGCCAGTGGAGGACAGTAAGAGGGGTGGGAAGAGGCAAATCTTTTGAGATTTTGCTATCCCGACTATATAGGTATTGTTGGAAGGAGCCAACAATATCTGCATAAGGCATGACATCTCCATTGACTCTTGTAACAGCTGTGAAAAGGGTGTCATATGCCTTGGCCCACATGGCTTCATTGGGCCAAATCCTCAGCTGGTGTAGATTTGAATGGAACTTTTCTGATTTATGCCAGCTGGAGATGTAGCCCACTCCCTTGGAATCTTCACTGCTGCTCTGTTTCCTTGCATTATAACTCCATCCTCCATTGGTGTGATAGAGGATTGAAGTCCCAGCTAGATTGGGGCAGCCATAGACTGGTCCACCACAATCTGTTACAACTATCCCTTCAGTGTTCTGTCTTGCTACACATTGCAGAATAAATACATTACTGAAAAATCATGGAACTATGGGTGGTAGATTTTTCTAAACCTTACATTGCCCCATAGCTCCATTAAAAAATGTCCTCATCCCACCTTTAAGTAGAACCAGTCTTGGGCCTTTGATTTTTCTTATTGTTGTTACAACTGTAGCATTGGCTGTTTCACAGAGAACATATATCACAAGGTCTTGATAACCACTTGTCATGAAGACCCACCGTTAGCAAACCTCATTATAATATTTTGAAATGTTTATATTTTCATGAAAAAAAAATGTTTTGCACAATTACATAGTGATACTTGAAAATATTTTAGAAATTATGAAGCATTGTATATTTTCCACCATGAAAGGCACCATTTAATCTGTTCTGCGGAGAAACAGGAGAGTTCAAAATTACCTTCATGACATTAAAGTCTCAGTGGGGTCTTTATTTGGTGTCTAATAGGAAGCAGTGTATCTATGTTATCCCAGAGCCTTCTGAATTTAGTCTACTGTACTCTTACTAACAGAGAGAAAAATAATTTTGTGAAGAACTAATCTGATTGATACATTTCCTTTCATATCTTAAATACAGATAGCTAAGTCAGAATTTCAAGTAAATAAATAAGCAAAATAATTATATATACTTTATTGTATTCTAGCCAGGGCTTAGCATCATAACAAGAGATTTTGTTTGATGTAGTAAGAATTATTAACTAATTTGTTATTTAAATGAATTTAGCATTGGTGGAAGGTGATAGACTGAAAGCCGTGGAAGTCCTCCCTTTATCCACCAAATAAGACATGACTAAGAGGAGATATGATACAGACAACGAAGGGGGGCTATGATAGAGGTCTATAAAATCATGACTGGTGTGGAGAAAGTAAATATGGAAGTATTATTTACTCCTTCTCATAACACAAGAACTAGGGGTCACCAAATGAAATTAATAGGCAGTAGGTTTAAAACAAACAAACGGAAGTATTTCTTCACACAACGCACAGTCAACTTGTGGAACTCTTTGCCAGAGGATGTTGTGAAGGCCAAGGTTATATCAGGATTCAAAAAAGAACTAGATAAGTTCCTGGAGGATATGTTCATCAATGGCTATTAGCCAGGATGGACAGGGATAGTGTCCCTAGCGTCTGTTTGCCAGAAGCTGGGAATGGGCACTTGATGATTACCTGTTCTGTTCATTCCCTCTGGGCCACTTGGCATTGGCCACTGTTGGAAGACAGGATACTGGGCTAGATGGACCTTTGGTCTGACCCAGTATGGCCATTCTTATGTTCTTATGTTCACCAAAAGGTGCAAAGGATGTCAGTAAAGACTTCTCAATCCATCTCACCTGTGTGCCGCAGTCATGAGCAGGGGAAATGGCTTCTAAAAATGAGAGGGGTATGACTCACATGGTCCACTAAATCTTTGCCCTGTAGGGTCGGGAACCACAGTGATAAGTGAAGGCACAGGCACTGACTTTTATTTTTGCCTGTGGGCGCTCCACCCCGTCCGCCCCGCCCCAGGCCCTGCCCTGCCCCTTCCCCTGCGGCCCCATCGTCACTCTGCTTCTTCCTGCCTCTGCTCTGCCTCCTCCCCTAAGGCCCCCCACCCTCCTGCCGTTCTCTGCTCGCTGCTCTTCCCTGAGCACCTCCCACCAGCCTCTGAACAGGTGATCAGTGGCCCTGCCAAACAGCTATGCCTGGTGGGTGCTGAGCACCCACTTTTTCCCATGGGTGCTTGAGCCCTGGAGCACCCACGGAGTTGGCGTCTATTAGTGAAGTATTAATGTCTAGATGGATGATGATGGGACTGGTAAAAAGGGTCCTAGTTTTGATGTTTACTTGTTTTGGGAACTGTGTTGTAGTGTGGATTTTGTTGTTGTTGTAGAGCTAAGAACTGGTCTGCAACCATCAGCTCATTTCCCTTGGGCCATTTAACAGCCACCATTTTGCCAGCCACTACCAGATTCACCTTGATTTGAAAAGGTGACCTAGAAATAAAAAAAACTCATTATTTTGCTTTTATTACTGTACAGGGGGCCATTCCACTCCACCATTGTCATTTACAGTTAAAACTGACTCATCAGAATTGCCTTAGAAAAGCCAAATTAATCCCCATGAGAAAGAGGTAAAACTTCAACTTTGATTTAAAATTACAGAGAGTAACAACCAAAACAACAACAATTATAATAATTGAAAGATTTTTGCACATTTCATATGTTGAATAGGGGAGTAGAAAGAGTGACCAATGATGAGAAATTCTAGGTGATCATTGTGTGGAAAGAATGCATTCTCCTCAGAAAATGTTAGCAATTTCTCTTTTATTAGAGGAGAGGGGTTTTTTTTTGTTTTTTTTTCCAATATAAAAAGTAGATGAAAGCACAAACAGTTTTTATTTTCAACAATGCCATTGGAGTCTAACGTTAAACCCAGTAGGTGGGAAGATCCCACAGGGATTTCAAAAGAAACTATTTATTTGTGAGCTCTAAATGTGTTTTTTAAAGCCAATTTTTCTAACTGTAGCCTCATCAGGGTACCATCTTTGGAGCCATGTTACATGCTTTAGAGAGGATATTTATAATTAACTTTGATGTCTTTAGGCGCCCACCTGAGAAGTTTCCAAGTGTGAAAACAAGAAAGTGTCACATACTTCTCTGTAGAAACAGACTAAGCCTGCATTCTTCTTGAGAATAGCTACACATTTTACACAGAGTAAAATCACAAAACCTTCTTAAGAAAATTACTTATAATGTGTTATATACCTGTTGATTGGAGCTGAGGTTGGGACTACCTCCCTCTCCGTCCACTACCCAACCACTCTCTTTTTATTCACCTCTTTCCTCTAAACACATTTTTTCGGAATCAATCTGCTATATTAGAAAAGGCATATTAAAAAAAGACCATATGACATCCTCTGTACCTTACTCCATAAAGAGTCCCATTGCAATCTATGGAGAAAGGTACTACTCAAAGTGCATGAGCGAAATAGAGTTTGACCCACAAATAAAAGGACTGCCCTACTTTGGGATTACTATTACAGATACATGATTTGTGCTTGCACTGGGCATTTAACTGTGCACACCTAACTAAAAATCTGCCCTTACCTTTTACTTTAAAGGCCAAAATCTGCAGTTCTTTCATACTCCCTTCTCAGTCAAAACGCCTATTGATTGAAGGAGGAGTTTTGATGAAGTAAAGCCTGCAGGATTTGGCCCTTGGGATACAAATTCCTGAGGAGAAGGATTGTATCTTCCTCTGTGTTTTTTGCATCACTGGAGCGTCTCAACAAATAAATAGTAATTAATAAAATGCAACAGCAAAAACTGAGAATCGGCTTTATTGTGATTTATTGTTTATCTTTGTGCATGGAGTTTGTGAATATAGAATTAATGGAAGGTGGCTTATTACACCTCCATAGAATAGAGCTGCAGAATAGTACGCATGGGCAGTAATGATGCAATATTCCCCCATAAAACTTCCATGACAAGCATGACTGAATGCTGTCCTAGAGAGAGAGCATCTCTGGGAAGGAGAAGGGAGTATCAGCTCTCATTTCCCTCCAGTTCCCTCCTCTTCTCACTTTGCCTACAAGGGTGCTTTTTTATTTTCTTTAACATATTCAGCAAAAGGCATAAATGAATAATACAAAAATCCAATTTCGTTAAAGACTGAGAGTGAGAATCTGTGCTGTGACTCAAAGGGGATGTCTACACTGCTGCTGGGAGAAAACCTCCCAGCCCCGATAGACATCTATGCGCTAGCTCTGCTTAAGATAACATGCTAAACTAGCACTGTAGACATGGTGGGACAGGGGACAGCACAGACTAGCCACCCAAGTACAAATCCACTCGATCCCCTGGGCCTGTTCTGAGGTGGCTGGCCTGTGCCACCATCAGCTGTGCTGCAGTGTCCACACTGCTATTTTTAGTGCATTAGCTTGAGCAGAGCTCTGTCTACCCAACCTGGAAGGCTTGCTCCCAGCTGCAGTGTAGACATCTAAGTCTAGATGCTCAGCACAGGGCTCATAGCCCAGAGACAGGGCAGGCTATGATGACTTTATTATACTCTCCCAAACTTGGGCTCCTCAGGCCCCCTAGTGCAACTTGGACAGACATGAGTAGTCTCTGTAAGTTATGGCAGCATCCCTGGGCTGCCCTATGGACCACAGGGCTTCCCAAAATCTCTGCAGTATTGCAGCTCACCCCCAACATTCCCCTTCTACCTCCAGGCTTGCCCTTGGCATACCCCCTTATACAGAAACTTGTGAGGTGGTCCTTGAGAAGCAGCCTTGCAGCTGACTTCCATAATGCCTGCATCAGGAAAATTATCCCTCAGCTGGAACCTGGGCCTTTATGGCTCCTTTACACCTCTCAAGCCCCTTTACCTAATATCTTTCACCTATCGTATCTCACCCACCAACTCTTATTCATGTTTGGCACTGGGGTATTTTGAAGACAATATCTTTGAAATTGATGATGGAGAACACAAATAAGCACTGGTCAAGCTCCAACGCTGCTGGAGTTAGTATGTCATGGGACACCAGGCTGAAACTTATCTTAATATAAAATGGTATTCTCAGTCTCTGGAGGGTTTCTAGGATGGGCAAAAGAAGTAAAACATGGCAGAGGCATTGTTCTCCTGGCCTGAAATGGGGTGCAGAGACCCTGCCCAGGCCCTCTGCTGCCCCATTTAAGCCCTATGCAGGGCAATAGAGAGGAGCTAAAGATAAAGCAGTCATGAACACAGGGATCTCTGCACCTTCTGTACACCATGAAAGAGAGTCCCACACTGGAACTGAATAGACTGGTGACAAGCAGCTAGGGATAAACTAGGAGAACAGCCACTGAATTAATGACTATGCAGATCTAGTTACCTTGCATTACCTTCATAGGTGGCACAGAGATGCAACAAGGACTTACTATTCCATCATTTAGGCTGGAACGGAACACACAGTGCCTTAAATGCAGCCAGACCACAGCCTGTTGGGGGCGGATTTCATCCTTCCTAAGCTCCTCGTAAACACAGCTGAATAAAGTGTGAATTATTTTATTTGTGTTGGCCTGTGTCATATCTTTTATACCCTTCCACCTGAAAGAGAGTGGACTTGCTAAGAGATATAGCTAGATGGCTATACCCCATACCACTGTTGTCTACAGAATGTCTGAGGTAAATGAGATACTGCCTTTGCCTCAAAGGGGTGGCCTTGTGATATACATTTTGAAAAAGGGCTATAGCAAAGATGACATACTTTGGTGTAACTATCCAGAATTAGGGACTCTTGAAAATCTGGATGATGATAATTATTATTATACTTTGCTGTGTGATTTTAGGCACCTAAGTTTGAAAATGTTGACTACTTAGTTTTAGCGCTGGATTATGATAAACCTTTGTGTGTGTGTGTGTGTTCGGGGAGTAGAATGTACTTAGTCCACGCAGCAGCCTATCATAATAGCAATCCCTAAACTTCAGGGACTGCTCCTTTGGGGGTACCTCTGGCTCCACACTAGCCCACAGATGCCCCATTGGGAGAGAGTAGACTGATGTAGCCTGTGCAGTCCTTGTGTGTTCCAGGCCACTTGAGAAGAGATTGTGAATGTACTGTGGCAATTCTGTATGGTACCCCACTCACAACCACTCAGGCTAGTTGCTAAATGTTACCATTTGCTCCTAAATTCCTGGCTGCTCTGGTATCTGTATGCCAATTTTTCCTGCTCTGCAACTTAAGAAAGGGGCTCAGTGGTACAGTGAGTTAATATAATAACTAGATCTCAGGAGGTGAAAGGCTATGGGTCACAAGTGGAAATTAGTTTAGTGATCTCAGCATATAATGGCCATGTCTCTCTACCTGATGAAACTGCCAATCATTGTGACATAATTCAGAGCTGCTGTTTGCAGTCTGCTTAAAGGAGCATGGTATTGGAATAAAAAAGCATATTGCAGAGTGGGTTCCAGAGGCATTGGCAAAGCTGTGTGAGCTTGCATTACAGCTGCCTGCACTATGTCTCACTTAATCACTAACACCAGTACTATGATTGAAAGACATTTTAGTCCACAAGCTGCACTGTAGTTGAATCTATGGAGAGGCAGCATGGCCTAATGCATAGAGCTTGGGACTAGGAGTTAGGAGACCTGAGTACTATTTTGGGATTGCAACTGGCCTGTGCCTATCTAACCTTGGAAAACTCACCTCGCTTCTCTGTCCCTCTGTTTCCCCCCCCCCCCCGCTTTGTCTTTTGTCTGTTTTGACTACAAAACTTTCTCTTACTGTGTGCCAGTGTGCACAGTGCAACAAGGCCCCGGTCTCAGTTAGTGCATTGAGGTGCTACTAGAATCCAAGTAATAAAAGGAAAAATCTGAATCTCCTGAAGCCACATACATCAACTCTTTAGTAAATCTCAGCAAAATATTAGTAAGCAAAAATCCACCAAAATATTATTTACGGTAGCATCTTGAAGTGTGACATAAGCATGAGTTTAGCTTAAACCTCCCACAAGATAGACAGTAAAAACAGGCCTCTTCTCCCACCCTCCATGTTACCTTTTTGAAACATAAAGATAACTTAGTGATGGCTCATGCTTACACACATGCTGTGCCAGAACAAATGTGTTCACTGTGCACTCTGAAAGTCAGTAAATGCTGGCCATGACTTGCCACTATAGGGGAGTAAGTTCCATGATTTTGACTATTCATTAAAAACATCCTACACACACATATCTATTGTCCTGCTTTTCACAGGTCACGGAAACCCTCTGCTTTATTGAAGTCAAATAGGGTTTGCAATTGCTCACCACTTGTAAAAATCAGGCTGGTAAGGACTGCTATTAAATGGGCTTTGTCTTACTTCTGCCATTGTAGTGGTGCACAGAGAGAGATACAGTCTACAAGCGTAAGTCTACACTGCAATCTGAAGGATGATTTCATCATGTGTAGACATACACAAGCCAGCACAGCTAAAAATAGCAGTGTAGATGTGGCAGCACGAGCTAACCATCCCAGTACATACTCAGGGCATGTCTACACTACAACTGGGAGCAAGCCTCCCAGCCCAGATAGGCAGACTTGCTGCAGTGGGGCTTGACTTAGGGTGCTAAAAATGGCAGAGTGAATGTTGTGGCAGAGGGTGGAGGCTTGGACTAGCCTCCCAAGCTTGGACCAACCTAACCTCCTGGATTCAACCTCAGGTGGCTAGCCTGAGCCTCCACTAGTGTCACAGCATCCATGCTGGTATCTTTAGCATGCTAGCTCAAGGTCTGCTAATGTGAGCCCAGGTAGACAGACTCATGCTAGCGGGCCTTGAGCCCGACGTGCTTGTGCGGGCTGTACTATCTTGTCTACGCTGCTATTTTTATTTGTGTTAGCATGAGTGAAGGCAGCCTGAGGTATATCTACCAGTGCTGCAATCAGAGGTGTAATTGCAGTTTAGACATACCCTAAGGTAACCATCTCACAAACGACATGGGGATGGAAACTGTAGATTAGAAAGGACACTTAGAATTATACAGTTCATTGATCACAGATGTAACATATTCATTATGTTACTACTGGACTACTTCATTAAGAAACTGTGACAATGGACTTGACACAGGCATGAATTTCTGAGTGGTTGTGAGTGGGAGTTCCTCATGGAGGAGGAACCTGGGGCTTTCAAACGCATGGATAACTGTCAGCAGCATCAGGGAAAGACTGTAACCTTTTAAACGGATTTAAAAAGCACAGGTGAAATTTCACTTCTTCCAGAGATGAAGAAAGTAAAATGAGGCACCATTAATACTTAGAAATGCCAGAGAAGGGAGCATTCCAAAAATACCTCAAGATGTCAACCTATCAAAGTGTGAACATGCTTTGAAAAAACGAAGTATAAGGTGGCATAATTTGTTTTGATGGGTTATACTTTACACCTTCTAGTACCGCTCATTAATTAATCCTCAGAACTGCCCTGTACTATTATACTCATCACTTTACAGATAGGAAGACCAATGCTCTTTGAAATTCACTGACTTGCATGATATTACACAGTAAATCAGAGCTGGAAATAGCATCTAGCAGTTCTGACTCCTGGCCCCTTGCTCTAATAACTAGACCATATCCTGCACTAAAAAAGAGGATATTATACTCCATTAATTTCTACTTTAACTTCCTCCAAAACTGACTAAAATGTTGAATGCACCAGATTATTCACTAGACACGAACACTGCATACTGTCGACACAAGTGACTTCAGAGCGGTTTGTCACATGGACATAGATATGGGGTTCTCCAACTGGGGGTCGGGCCCCCTCAGGGGGAACATGGGGGTCGCAAGCTGTCAGCCTCCACCCCAAACCCTGCTTGCCTCCAGCATTTATAATGGTGTTAAATATATAAAAAAATGTTTTTAATTTTTAAGGGGGGGGGATCACACTCAGAGGCTTGCTGTGTGAAAGGAGTCACCAGTACAAAAGTTTGAGAACCATTGACATAGATGATCCTTGTGGAACTCCACAAGTGAGGGGTCTAGTGGTGGAGGTGCGGTTTGGGTCCCTGGTGTCAGTAAGAGCTATGGCTGACCTGAACCTTTGAAAGTCCTGCCCAAGTTTTCTCAAGCTGAACACTCAAACAGAGGCAGCTAAAATCAATGACCACTTTTGCTCTCACTGCGTTCTGGGCTGGCCTGTAGTTCAGGATTGCCACCAGAACTTCATACTGATCTAGGAACTCATACTTAGGGATCTGGGGCTGCAGAAGTGGCCACTGGAGACAGCTTCCACAAAATTGGATAAGCAGAGGAAATTATTACTCTTATCCTAAATCTAACCTTGAATTTCCCCTCAATTTCACTGAAGTTCCACTCCTAAGAACCTGGTGTATCCTCCTTCCCATCCTTTGCTGAGCCAGTGGATTCAAATACACTCTCCAGTAACATTCTCAAAGCATCATATTCACCCTTCAAAGCCTGCTGGGCTGACTTCCCAAATTATCCAGTGCTTTTGAGTGTCCCCAGATACCTTTGAATAATTGGAGTGCCATTATTCATAATATGTAAAGTGCTTTGGAATAAAACCATTATATAAATGGAAGATTTAACAATTACTCTGCTTGGTAAAAAGCTGGATAATGACCTCAGGATTTATCCCAAAAAGATCAAACAACAAAAAGCAAAACATAGCAACACGGTTACTTATATTTTGTCTTTGCAGTAGTGAGCATGAATATCTGAGCAATTATTTGATTATTCTGATCCTATTGATTGCTCTTCAGACGTCCTGCTTCAGTAATTAGAGCATGCTGGCAATCAGCAGGATTTGAAAATGGCTTTACTCAAATTCCACTGGCTTTGTTCTTGTCTGCTGTCTTTAACTTTGCATTCTGGTCTGATTTCAATTTGTCCAGATAGAAGAGAGATCCAAAGTTCTGCTCTTTTGCTTTAGTGCCTTATTTATTACTGTGTTTTGGATTAAAACAAACAAATGTTTTATACAGGTCTGATTTATGTTAGTTTGGGTCATATTTTTAAGCAGTTTCTTCTGACCAAATTATACACATCTTTTAGGAATGAAAAACTTCTAAAACTAGCTTGTGAGTGAAAACAACTAGGGAGGGAGTGTTGCCTATTGGTTTGAAAACAGGTAAGGACTCTGGTTCCATTTCTAGCTTTGCCCGTTGTTCATTATCTTATTGCCAAATATCAGGGGTGAGACTCTGTGCCATGCCTCTAAGAAGCACAACTCAGACCTTTGCCCAAGAACAGGAGAGGCTATGGTAGCTCAAAGTCTCTTTGGTGCCCTCGCAATCTTGGGCTGCTATAGGGGCTGGAAAGGCATAGCAGCCTGTCTTCACATGCTCCATGGGCAGCAAGGCTGACCAGAATCCCCATAGTGCTGAAGCCTTACCCCCAAAATACACTGTCTGCCTCCAGCCCTATTTCCATCAAGGCTCCTTAACTGGCTTTCTGAAGTCAGCCTTACAGATGATTTTCACAATACCTATGCCAAGGGAATTCGCTCCAGAATAAGAGAGGGTATTTTTAGGATCCCTTTATGCTGCCCCAACCCTTTTACCCAACATAAAAGGGGTTTCTCATAGCTAAAAGCTAATATATTATTTACAGGTACAGTTACCTGTATTTTGACTTTTTTCTAAATCCCTCACCCTCTTATATCCTATATTTAGTGTATACCAGATAAAGAAACTTATTATTCTCTGCCTCAAAAAAAAATCCTCTTTGAGCTTTTTAAGCATTACAAGTCTCAACTGCTTAGCCCAGTCTCCATTCTGAAGTGATAATTAGGCACTAAAAACTAACTGGATTATCACAGCAATCTTTGTTTTTTTCCTTAAAATCAAGTGTTTATCAACAGAATTCAAAGCCCAATATATTTTTTAACAGTTGGAATTTTTAGCTTATTTCATTATAACTTCATCCCATTGAGACACAGTTCCAAATTCAAGTTTGCTAAAAGAATCATCTACTTAAAGGCTTAAAAATCCATGGCAAATAAATGACCCTTTAATGAGGGCCTGACTGTATATAAGGCTATCTGCCAAAATATGTAGGCTTAGGAGACAGCTTTGTGCAATAACTAATGCTTGAACGTCTCTTGCCTTTGGCGCTAGCGGAATTAGCAATAATAGCTACGGTGTGAAAGATATGGGGGAAAGCCACTGCAGTACAAGAAGAAGCTATAACAAAAATCATGGCATATTTACTCACTGTATATAATCACAATATGAAATCTGAGAATGTATTTTAAATTTTAGCTGCTCTGCTTAGATTCTCTGAAAGTTGCAATTATTGTCAGAAAAGAGGCTGTGAAAATATCGTTGTGAGTTTCTATATTTATTTCTTTTCCAGTAATTTCCGGATCAGTTAAACTCTTTGTGAGTGTCACAATCTCAGCCTGCAATCTGAAAAATCTGTTTTCTTTCTGCCTCTTATGTCATCACCGATCATAAATATTCTTCAGTTGACATCTAGCTGGTAATTGTGGTGGCAAAAATACTTAGCACATACAGCACTTTAAATCAAAGTATTGTACAAACATTATCTAATTAATGATGCCTGAGGCAGACTAGTCTCCTGCTCATTCTTCCATAGCTGTATTAGGCCTGCAGGGATAACAGCAATAACAACTTATTTGTGCTGGTGAAGTTAGCACAAAGACAGGAAATATGTTTGAGTACAAAGGGAACACTTTTCTACAGGGTCAGTTCACGGCTGCTCATGAATGTGGGATCCTAGGATCCTAAAGTCATTGTGTAAGTACAGAGTACTGCAGCAAGGAAGTGCGTGGCATAAATTCTCTCCTGGGCACAATCTTTCCGTGGTCCTCCATTAAATATATAATCCTTGCATTCTTGGCAATATCGACACTGTTGTATGTTTGCTGTTACAGGGTGGCCCTCTGCAGGTAGGGAAAGCAGAGGACAGGTGAAAGGAGGCATTTCTCCCCATCTTGAAAAGGATTCTCACAAGAGATATCTGTAATCTGGATGGAGAATAATGGGGAACACGTGGGTGGGGAGGTTGTCCAGCAATGCTGTAGGGGAAATGTCTGGATGGTGCCAAGCCAGCAAAACTTGGATAGGGGAACAATGATTCTTTTAAAATGTGTGGCAAGTACAACTACCCAAATGTGATATTATTGCCTTAGCCTTTACATTATTACTGTAATAAACCTGCTTGCTTATCTCCTGATCTCTCTCTTTTCAAGCCCTTTCTTAGTCCAAATCTTTGATTATTGTCTGGAAGAATCCTCCCTCTCCTATAGGCAGAATTTCCATTTTTAATTTGGAACCCCTCCCCTATTCTCCTACCATCCTGTTCATTTGTGGCTCTCTGCACTAAAGGTGCATCTCTCTTGTTTGAGACGTATCCAATCAGAATAATGGTAATGTTATAATCCTCTGGAATCCCTTCCCTTGAAAATGTTAATGTTTCCTATTATAAATCCGTTGTGTTGAAGAGACTTATTTTATGAAAGGCTTAGTTATGTCATTTAGGCAGAAGTATCACCAAACACCAGGAACAGTATTTCACAGTTCATCAGTTATTGCCCCAAAACTGCAACACATATGCACACCTAGGAGTCAACTTTTCCTGGACAAGCAAGATTAATCATTACAACTTTTCGGAATAAAATGAGGTTTAATATTTTTTGAAAGAATGGATTATTACATTTGGGCAAACCCGGGCTTTAGGCTAAGTATTAATCTGGTGGTCAGTCAGCTTTTGTGCACCTCAGGGAGAGGGAGTAAGGAAAGTGAATGCTCTACGGCTATGTCTACACTACAGCTTATGTCGGCATCGCTTATGTCACTTGGGAGGGGGTGAATAAGCCACCTTCCCGAGCGACATAAATTACACCGACAATTACACCGAAGGTCACTGCTACTGCCGCTCACAGGGGCTAGGGTAGTGAAGCTGACAAGAGACCTCTCGCCCATCAGCTTAGAGTGGCTACAATAAAGAGCTTACAGTGGCGCAGTTGTACCAATGCAGCTGCACTGCTGTAAACTCTAGTGTAGCCGTGTCATACTGCATCATCAGGACTGCCCATTAGACACTGGAAATGCCATGGCTCTTGCAACCTTCTGAACCAAATGGATGGCAGTTCTTCACATCGTGGCTTCCTCAATAACTATATTTTAGATGCCAGATAAATAGAGAGAGAAAATTACAAAATTGTTTTTCACAAGCATGGAGTTAGACACATTCTTATAGCCCGAGGGCCGGTTTCAGGTAGATTACTGGTCCATCATAGCAATAAATTTGACTGAACTGAGAGGACAGAGCCAGGCTAGTAGCCCATTGATTCCATGGGCTACAAAGTTTTGTGCATGCATCTCCATTAAATTCCTTGCCCTCTGAGGACAAAGGGAGGGAGAAGGAGGACAGGCTTAGAGGTATTTGTGCAGGAGGAAGATTATGGGGGAAAGGGAAACAGGGTCCACAGCCAGTTGTAATTTCTCATGAGAAGCAAAGGGAAGCTACCCCTGGTAGATGGGTAGCTGATTGTACCCGGACCCCGCTTTGCCTCACTGGGCCTGTCTTCCCCCACTCTCCACTTCCCCAGCCTCTTTCCCTGCTTCAGGAAGCTGGGAGAGAAAAAGCAGGGAAGCTAGGGAGGGCAGTCTCAGTGAGGCACAGGGCCTCCCCTCTGCCCTGGCCCCAGCTATAGCCATGGATCTACCCACCCTGCCCCCCAACACACACCTCCTGCAGCCCAGGGATTGACTACATCTTCAGGAAAGGAGGTTTAGGTTAGCTACACTGTGGGGGTGAGGAGACTGTTAACTGTAAGGGTAGTTTAAGCTTGGGAATAGGCTTTCAAGGGAGGTTGTGGAATCCCCATCATTGGAAGTTTTTAAGAACAGGTTGAACAAAAACTTGTCAGAGATGGTCTAGGTATATGTGGTCCTGCCTCAGTGCAGGGGCTTGGCTAGATGACCTCTTGAGGTACCTTCCAGCCCTACATTTCTGTTATTCAGATCCTCTGCTAAGCAGAATCTATTGTCAGATCTCCAGTGGATTTTAATGCTTTCTTCTAGTGATAGAATCCCTGGGGGTTGTGGTGAGGGAAGTGATAATTGTATACCACCTTCTGGGAGCATTCAATTTTTTTCCAGTGCATTGAAACAAAAGGGGCTGCTCTCATTGTAAGGTGCTATTCCACATGAGTAAAGAGTGTGAGTGTATGTGTCCCTGTATTTCTGTAGTATGTCCCTGACAGTTCAGAGAGCACAGAGGAGGACTTCTTGTGGTAGCTGGATGTCATCTCCCTGTCACCACTAGCCTTTCAGCCACTCCAGTGCTCTCCTCTGGGCTATGCCAGCCCTAACTTCACCTTGCAGCTAAACAGTAGGTGCACCCCAGTCACCAAGTCCCTTTGAAACATTGCCCAGTGATATCCAGCCCTAGACACTGGCTACTCAGAGCATCGGGAATTTCTACACCTCCAGACGTGCAGCGTACCCTAATTTTACCTTAAACTACTGTTCCTGTAAACCACTCAGCACGTGTGAGCATTTACAATAAAAGTGGGGTTATTTAAGAAATAATGAAGACCTAACTAGAAGTGAAAGTGGTGGAAACAAATGGTTACATCACAAAAGAAAATCATAAAACATTGATCAAGGTCTAAACTAATTAATAGTTACCTTTCCTATATACTAAAATAGGTTTCCCCTCCACGCACACAACATTAAATCTGGATTCTCATTCCTGGAAAACCAGCCATCTCTGCAACAAAGTTGCATGAAAATTCCCCTGCGCCTTCACAGGTTTCCTCAGTGAATAGATGCAGAGTGTTTTTCCCTACTCTGTTATTCTGAAATGGTCTTTTTTTGTCTCTATTCACTGCCAGGGCAATCTCTTGCCTGCTATAATGTTCTTTTTCACCTCCAAGTGACTTTAATTGTTTGCAACTGTCTTTGATGGGGTGTGGCAGGGGTAGAAGAAAGGCAATCTGCTTGGAAACGTTTAAAAAACACCATAATAGAGGCTCAAATTCAATGTATACCCCAAATTAAAAAAAAACAAAACATGATAAGAGGACCAAAAAAGTGCCACCATGGCAAAACAACAAAGTAAAAGATTAGAATTGAAAGGGCACCCTTTAAAAATTGGCACTTAAATCCAAGTATAGAAGTATGATTAGGCAGCTCAAAAAATAATTTGAAGAGCAACTAGCCAAACATTCAAAAACTAACAGCAAAAAAATTAAGTACATCAGAACCAAGAAGTATGCTAAGCAATCAGTGGGGCTAGTGGATGATTGAGGTGTTAAAGGAGCACTCAAGGAAGATGAGGCCATTAAGGAGAAACTAAATGAATTCTTTGCATCAGTCTTCACTGCAGAGGATGTGAGGTAGGATCCCACACATGAGCCATTATTTTTAGGTGACACATCTGAGAAACTGTCCCAGATTGAGGTGTCATTAGAGGAAGTTTGGGAACAAATTGATAAATTAAAAAGTAATAAGTCACCAGGACCGAACGGTATTCACCCAAGAGTTCTGAAGGAACTCAAATATGAAATTGCAGAACTACTAAGTGTGGTATGTATCATTTAAATCAGTTTCTGTACCAGATGACTGGAGGATAACTAATATGATGCCAGTTTTTAAAATGAGCTCTAGAGGTGATCCTGGTAATTATGGGCTGGTAAGCCTAACTTCAGTACCAGTCAAATTGGTTGAAACTATAATAAAGAACAGAATTATCAGACATGTAGATGAACAATATTTGTTGGGGAAGAGTCAACATGGCTTTTGTAAAGGTAAACCATGCTTTACCAATCTGTTGACCCTGTCAAATAATTCTAATAAATATGTGGGCAATGGTGATCCAGTGGATATAGTGTACTTGGAATTCAGAAAGCCTTTGACCAGGTCCATCACCAAAGCTCTTAAGCAAAGAAAGCAGTGATGGGATAGGAGAGACGATCCTCTCATGGATCAGTAAATGGTTAAAAGAGAGGAAACAAAGAATAGGAATAAATGGTTATTTTTCAGAATGGAGAGAGGTAAATAGAGGGGCTCCCAGGGGTCTGTACTGGAATCAGTGCTATTAAACATATTCACAAATGATCTGGAAAAAGGGGTAAACAGTGAAGTGGTAAAATTTGCAGACAATACAAAACTGCTCAAGACAATTATATACAAAGCAGACTATGCAGAATTACAAAGGGATCTCTCAGAACTGGGTGACAAAATGGCAGATGAAATTCAGTGTTGATAAATTGAAAGTAATGCACACTGGAAAACATAATCCCAACTATACATACAAAATGATGGGGTCTAAATTAGCTATTACCACTCAAGAAAGAGATATTGGAGTCATTTTAGATAGTTCTTTAAAAACATCCACTCATTGTGCAGCTACAGTAAAAAAAGCTAACAATATTGGGAACCATTAGGAAAGTGATAGATAATAAGTCAGAAAATATTATAATGTCACTATATAAATCCATGGTACAACTGCATCTTGAATACTGCATGAGGATCTCGTCACCCCATCTCAAAAAAGATAGATTAAAATTTGAAACAGTACAGAGAAGGGCAACAAAACTGATTAGGGGTATGGAACAGCTTCAGTATGAGGAGAGAATAATAAGACTGGGACTTTTCAGCTTGGAAGAGAGATGAGGGGATATGATAGAGATCTATAAAATATTGACTAATACAGAGAAAGTGAATAAGGAAGTGTTATTTACTCTTTCACATAACACAAGAATTAGGGATCACCCAATGAAATTAATAGGCAGCAGGTTTAAAATAACAAAAGGAAGTACTTCACACAATGCACAAACAACCTGTAGAATTAATTGATAGGGGGTGTTCTGAAGGCCAAAACTATTACAGGATTAAAAAAGAACTAGGTAAATTCATGGAGGATCGGTCCATCAATGGCTATTAGCTAGTATTGTCAGGTATGCAACATCATGCTCTGAGTGTCCCTAATCTTTGTTTGCCAGGAGCTCAGAGTGGAAGACAGGGGATGGATCACTTGATGATTGCCTATTCTTTTTATTCTCTCTAAAGTACTTGGCACTGGCCACTGTTGGGAGACAGGATACTGGGCTAGATGGACAATTGTTCTGACCCAGTATGGCCATTCTTACATTCTTAGCCAGCAAGGTAATGCAAGGTTCTATTGTCAATGACCAGGGAGAGTTGACAACTCCCTCTTGCGTGATTAGGTCTTCACTGAGACAGATAATCTCCAGGTGACTAACTTCTATCCAAGTCCATAAAGCATAATTTCAGTATAATTACATTATTCCTTACATATTACCCATACATACATCTCACAATGACTATGAATCTTGACAAGTTACTAGCTTCCTATAGAAACCTTACATGTTATAGGATACTTTATGAATAAGTGTAATATGTGTTTGGTCTAATGAATTTTTTAGGTATGAGATGAGAATTTTTTGCAAAGAACAGGGCACCCTTTGCCCAGGAGCCTTAGTTATTGAAGACTGTGACACAATCTTTCATTAGGAGAACATGTCTCATTAGTTATTGGTTGCCAAAGCCTAGAATACGGCAACCATATTCAGTGTTTTTCTACATCTATATCCAAGTCCTAGTTAAGTTTTGTGTCTCTTAGATAGCAGCATATTTAGATTCAGTGATCATTAACTGCTGTGCCACAAAAGTCTGGATGCTTATATGAAAGATTCCAACTTTTACAGCCTACCAAATTGGGCTGCCAGTTTCATGAGGAAAAAAGGCTTCTATGCAAGTTATTTGCTACTTTGTGTTTTCAGTCAAGCTGGAAACATCACAGCATTGGCCTTCCCTGATACACTAGAATTTATGGTTCCAGTATCACATGGAACTTGGAAGTGCAGAAGTTGCTAAATTAAAACAACAATATTGTGGAATATATCAGAATCTTCAAAACGATTTAGTTTGTGTTCAATTCTAAAAAATAAGTTTTGAAGTCAGAAATAGAAAAGACGTCATTTAATCCATTTACCTGCCAGTACAGGACTGCTCCTTCCAGTATATTTCTTAGTGTGTTGTTCACTGTAGTTTTAAGTCTTAGGTGGTAGAGCTTTCATCACTTCCATTGTGGAATAATCTCATAACATAATAGCTGTCACAATCTGGAAGTTCTTTCTGACATTCAGCCTGAATTCTCCATATCTCAAATATGAAGGATTTTGTGCAGGAACTTTTTTTTCTTTTTAAATTAACTGGCTCACCATTCCTGATATTATGTTATACTCACATACCATTTCTGGCTGGGGAACTGCTTAGAATAAAAATCCTTTGCTACATACCAGTGACGGAGAGTGCTCATACAGGATGGGAGGTATCTCATCCAAAGCTTTTTGGGCTAGAGCCACAAAGGGATTTAGATACTGAAGAGCAATAATTTAGCTTGTCAAAATCCCTGCTCAGCTGCCACCTAACAATTTAACGACCTAAATTCCCTAGGCACATATATTTCTGAGTCTGGACATGCCCAGTTCATGCCTAAGCCTCAGCAGGTTAGGCATCATTACACCTATCTCACCCAAGGGGCCCATTTGAGTAGGTATCTACTAAGTATGCTGATAGGTTGGGCCTTCCGCAAAACACAGCCAGAGGAGAATGTGGTTATGTAACACTGACAGACCCCAGTGGGCAGGATCAAACCTGGGACCTCTGGAGCTTAGTGCATGAGTGTCTACCACATGTGGCCCGCAAGGGTAAGCCCCCTGGTGAACCAGGCCAGTTTACCTGATGTGTCCGCAGGTTTGGCTGATCTCAGCTTCCACTGGCCACGGTTCGCTGCTCCAGTCCAATGGGGGCAGCAGGAAGCAGCAGCCAGCACATCCCTCAGTCTGTGCCACTTCTCGCAGCCCCCCCCTTGGCCTGGAGCGGCGAACCGCGGCCAGTGGAAGCTACAATCGGCCGAACCTGCAGACACAGCAGGTAAACAAACTGGCCCAGCCAACCAGGGGGCTTACCTTGGTGGGCCATGTGCCAAAGGTTGCCGATCCCCGCTCTACCATATGAACTAAAAGCCAACGGGCTGTTAGGTAAGGCTGTAGAGCAGACTCATTTTATCTCTCTCGTTAAGTGGTCTTGGTGCCACTAGATGGGACAGAACACCACAACCAGAAGGTGTGTGGGTTACAATTATGCTTCCCACCATGCCCCCACTCCCTACTTTAGCCTAGCAATTATAGCACTCAGCCAGGATGTGGAAAACCCACGTTCAAAAACCCCCTCTGCCTGATGTGGAGCAGAGACTCGAACCCAGGTGTTCTATGTAACTGCCCTAGCCAGTGGGCTAGGAGATGTGTGTTTCAATATCTGTTGAAGGTATTTCACTCTAGTCATAAGACTGGAGACTCAAACTTGGGTCTACCACATCAGGTGTATGCTCTATAGCCACTGGACTATAGTCATTCTCACTCCCTCTGATCCAATGATTAAATACTTCATACAAATACTTCATACTTCCAGCTTTAATGGGAAATTGAAAAAAGACACAATGCAGAATATCTCATAGCCCAGTGGTTAAGGCACTCATGTGGGAGACCTAGATTCTAATCCTTGCTCCCTCAGGACAGGGAGGGGATTTGAACTTGCATGTCCCACATACTGAGTGCTCTAACCCCTAGGTGAAAGGGATGTAACCATCTCCTTAGTGTTTTGTGAGAAAGCACTTAGGCATCTAACTCTAGGAGAGGGTTCTCAAATCCCAATCAGAGGGAGATGTCTATCTCTGCCTTGGATTTAGGGGCTGAAGTCCCTCTGAGGGGTAGGGTTAGGTTACATGCCTCTCCGCAGCATTTCCTATTGGCGTGATTGTTCCACACTCAGTGCGCTGACTCTTGTAGATCCCATTCGTAGATACCTAACTCTCACCATGCATTGCATAGGGACCTTGGGCACCTAACTCAGGTCATTGGATTCCACTGAGCAGCAGGGCTCCTAGATTCAACATTGCAATGACTAATGTTTAAGTTTCATTTGTGGATCTAGCCTATTTGGGAGGCAAAAGTGCAATTCAGGGTCTCAAGAAACTAGGAAACCTTACACATTTGTAAAATGAAAACTGTAATGTATGTCTCGACACTCTAGCGTTCTGCACACTGAATATTAATGAACCCCTAAAGCTCCTGATAATGCTATTCAGAAATGTAAGTACTTCATTTTGTTTTATGTGTAATGGCTGCTCTGAAATTTTTTTAAGACAGTAATGTTTTGCATTCACTTTGCACAACTCACTAAATCAAGACTGATATGCTTCAAAACAGCACCGACTGACCCATCATTGGGAACCATTTAACTGTCAAAATGCTGAGAATCCTAGGCTGAAAGAGCCAAATTACTGTAAATGTAAAGAAATAGACATAGCAATATGACTGACACAATCCAAATGGAATGTGCACTTACAATTTGGAACTCACATTGATTGTTCTTAATTACACAAAAAGTGGGAGCTCTTAGACAATCAAAACATAGAGCTCCTATCAGATTATTTTTTGATTAAATGACTGATGTCAAAACAACTTCCTCCATCAGTATCTCTCCCCCTTCCAGCTCACTTTTCACTTATGCCACCATTTAAAACTCAAATCTCTGTTAACAGTAATAAATACTGCACCTTTCATTCCGCACAGCACCTTTCATCCAAGATTCTCAGTGTTTTTATAAACACTAATGATTTAAACCTCACAACCCCATGTTAGGCAGGTAAATATTAATCTCACCCCAAATGATGGAGAGACTGAGATGTACAGAAGTGAGTTGAACCTAGCCACTTCAGGCCCCTGCTCAGGACAGCACTTCAGTATATGTTGTAAATTTAAGTCCCCTGACTTCAGTGGGGTTAAGTGCTATCTGAAAAATAGGTGCTGCCTTGAATCGGGTCACAATGAGTTGCTGAGGTGAGAAACCCAGGTCTAATAGCTCTTCATCCTTTCTATGATTGTCCACGAAACTCTCCTCATAGTTTTCCATTTCCAGTCCCAAGTATGGTATGTTCAATAATAACACTTTTCCATTTGCACATGAAAAGGCATTGGAAGGGTGGACTTCCCTATGGAGAGTCATATCTTAGCCTGTGCCCTGCTGGAGACAGGGCTGGTGTCAGAGTGCACTAGTTCATGCAGACAAAGATGATCCAAGAGAACCACAGGTTCTGTCCTGTGAGAAGAGGATTTTATTTGTCTCTGTAAACACAGGAAAAATGCTAGATATTCTCTAGTGTAGTAAAGAGACATGACAAGAAGCAAACCTTGAATACATCCTCAAAACTATATTGCTAAATAAATTCTAGAAGCAGTCTGTAGCAGGGTGGTCTCCTGCTCTTCCCTGAAGGGCTTAAAACTGCCCAGTAGAGGGCTGTGGCTGGGGCAAGAAGCCTGGGCTGATTGGGGAAGGTAGGCTCAGCTGTGGTCATGCCCCAATCAGGCCCAGCTGGCACCTATAAGAGGCAGTGAGCCAGAAAACCAGGTAGTCTCTCTCTAGCTGTAGAGGGAGATGGGCCTGGCTGCAGGGAGCTAGACACAGGGTACCTGAAGGGAGCAGGGCTGGGGAGCTCTTGCCTGGAAAGCCCCAGGCTACGGCCTAGCATTGGGCCAATAGGTACTGGGGGTTGCAGAGGGCAGCCCAGGGGTAAGCCAAGGCAGCAGGTCCAAACCCTCCTTGCCAGTGATGAGTAGGCTGATACTGCGTCTGCCCCAGGGCGTGGGGCTAGACAATGACTGGCAGTAGCCTTATACTGAGGCGAGGTGGGAATAGTGGGTGGGGGTTCCCTGGGGAGGGGAGACCCTAAGACTGAGGGGTTACTGCCAGGGGCAGCACCCCAGTTAAAAGAGGCACCGGGGTCCAGAGAGGGACTCGGGGCCAGAGGACAGGTGGATCACTGGCCTGCAGAGGGTGCTCTGGGCTGGCAGTGAGCTAATTCCCGAGGACAACCAGCAGGAGGAGCCGCAGGGGTGAGTCCGCTCGTCTACACAGTCTGACAACTAACCATCAGAAAGCAAAAGACAATGAAAGTTTGGAAGGGAGATTCATCTCCTCCCACTCCTGCACAATCACCTAGCAAAGCTGGCTACTTCTCTTCAGTTATCCCATGTTCCCAGTTTTACATATGCTTTATCTCATAATGAGTGGTTGTTTGTTTGTTTGTTTGTTCTTTCAGTACTGCAGCACTTTGCCTACTGGGTATGTTTCCATATGGCACTTTCACCATCGAATAAAGTTATCATGAAATCTTTGGGGATTTGGCAGCGTCGCTCCAATGAGAGCAAATTTCATTCTAAAATAGACAAATACTTCAAACTAGCAGTGAAAGGCAGGATGTTCTTCTTACTATACAATCTCCATCATTCTAACTTGGTAGACTCAACCTTGTTCATAATTTTCATAGATTCCAAGGCCAGGAGGGACCACTATGAGCATCTAGTCTGACCTCCTGTATAACACAGGCCATAGAACTTCTCCAAAATAATTCCTAGAGAAGATCACTTAGAAAAACATCCAATCTTGATTTAAAAATTGCTGATGGATAGTCCACCATGACACTTGGTAAATTGTTCCAATTGTTAATGAATCTCACAGTTAAAAATCAGAGGGGTAGCCGTGTTAGTCTGGATCTGTAAAAGCAGCATCCGACGAAGTGGGTATTCACCCACGAAAGCTCATGCTCCAAAACGTCTGTTAGTCTATAAGGTGCCACAGGACTCTTTGCTGCTTTTACACAGTTAAAAATGTACACTTTATTTCCAGTCTGAATTTGTCTAGATTCAAATTCCAGCCAATGAATCATGTTATATTTTTATCTGCTAGATTGAAGAGCCCATTATTAAACATTTGTTCCATGTAGATATTATAGATTGTAATCAAGTCACCTCTTACTCTTGTCTTTGTTACACTAAAGTAGATAGACTCAAGGAGCTCAATCGTTATACATATTTTCTAATCCTTCAGTCATTCTCCTGGTTGTTCTCTGAACCCTCTCAAATTTATCAACATCCTTTTTGAATTGTGAGCACCAAAACTGGACACAGTATTCCAGCAGTGTTTGCACCAATGCCAAATAAAGAAGTAAAATTGCCGTTCTACTCCTACTCAAGGTTCCCCTACTTATGCATCCAGGATTGCATTAATTCTTTTGACCACAGTACCATAGTGGGAGCTCATGTTCAGCTGATTATCTACCATGACCCCTAAATCTTTCTGAGTTACTGCTTCTCAGGATAGAGTCCACCTTCCTGTAAAGTATGGCTTATGTTCTCTGTTGTTAGATATATACATTTGCATTTGGCCATATTAAAATATTGATTGTTTGCTTCTGCTATTTACCAAGTGATCCGGATTGCTCAAAATCAGTGACCTGCCCTTCTCATTGTTTACCACTCCCCCAATTTTGTGTCATCTGAAAACTCTATCAGTGATTATTTGTTTTCTTCCAGATTACTGATAAAAACTTTAGAGAGTAGGGCCAAGAAACACTCACTAAATGATGATTCCCTGCTTACAATTATATTTTGAGTCCTAACAGTTGGCCAGTTTTTTAACCATTTAATGTGTGCCACATTAATTCTACATCATTCTATCATTTTAATCAAAATGCTGTGTAGTACCAAGTCAAAGTGTATTATATTAATACTTATCTTTTATCAACCAAACTTGTAATTTCATTTAAAAAAACAGTTTAGTTTGACAGGATGTATTTTCCATAAACCAATGTTGATTAGCATTAATTCCTAATGGATTCCTGTATCAGTTGCTTCATTATCTTGTCAGGCTGCCCAGACCTACAATTATATGGACCATCCCATTTACCCTTTTTAAAAAATTGGCACAAAATGTGTTTTTTTCCAGTCTACTCGAACTTCCCCAGTGCTCCAAGATTTATTGGAAAATCAACATTAATTATCCAGGGAGAACCTCGGCCAACTCTATTAAAACTCTTTTGATGCATGTTATCTGGACCTGCTCATTTAAAAAGGTCTAACTTTAGTTCATATAACTGTGTGTTCATATGTGCACACATTAGCTATCTTCCAAGCAATCTGGCTTTTAAGCTATTAATACCTGGTAGGAATTGTTCTATGGAAAGCAAGTTACCACTTAAATTCAGATGTCCATTCAGTTTGGATTAGAAAAGTTGTTTTTTCCCTGACCACTTGATATAAAATGAGCCCTGAACATTTTAAAATTAAGTAGCACTTAGAGATATGAAAAACCTGAACACACAAAGCAAAGCAGTTGATTTTTCTAAAGAATTGCCTTCATTAAAATGTTTCTAACAAGGTCAATGTAATGTAACAGGATAGGAACATTCTCAAAGTCTAAAGTAAAGATTTGGAGTTTGGGTTAAGCCCAATTCAGAAATAAGGCCCAGGCCTGCACCTTCCCAAATTTAAGGGATATTTTGGTTTTGTTAAGAGCTGAAGCAAGGAGCTTCACAGATGAAAAGTTCACAACAGCAAGTTCTATTGCTCCTCCAAAATCCAGGACCTATGGTATATATTATTGAGCACCACCCACTATTTTTACATATAAAAAGGTATAAAGCATTCTGTAACAGGTTTATTGGGCATTTATTGGGTATTTTGGAGAGAAGCAGTGAGTAGGCAGGCAATGGCTATGCTTCAGCACTGGCAAACTTAATTAAAATGGAGCAGACTGCTCATCCTTACCCCTAATGATAAGGACCATCATCATCAGAGTTGACACCTTTCTGACAGCTGCTGTGTGGTGCTTTTCTATAGGTGGTGTGACTCTACACTGAAGTGTGGATGAAACAACTTAGTGTTCTCTGGATTAACACATGCTTCTGGAACATAAACATTTGTATATCTTATGATTGGAGCTACAATGAATACCTTTCTGGAGATCAAGGCTTCAAGGGGGGAAAAACCCCCACTGTGCTCATTTTGAGAATCACACTCTGAAATCTGCATGGGTTTCATGCAAATCAAAGTGGAAAATGTGTGCATGTATACTTGATCAGGAGTTAAGAAGCATTCCGCTGTTTGTACTTTTGAATGAGATTGGTGGGGGGATGGAAGAAAGGGAAGAATTTTGTAAAACTGGAACAAAAAAAAGCATTGTATGTGATCAGTTATTTTAAATCTTTCCACTGATTTAAATATTAAGTAAATGTATCACTACCTGCTGAAGCAGCAGGATAGCTTTTTATTTTTTATTTTTTTGGTAAGTTTTACCTCTAGAAGGAGAGACAAAAATGAGAAATGACAAACTTCTAGGACTATTGAACAGTAACTGTTCAGTACATTAGCACTGTTATTTGGAATGGGTCTTCCTGTAATTGTTACACATTAAGAAAATGTGCAATATTCAATGGCTTACTAAATACCTAATTTTTTTTCTTAGCTGTGGTAGGTGCTGTGTTCCATTTTATTGGGAATTTAAATTGACTAACCCATAGTAGTGGGTAAAAAATTAAGCAGCTGTACCAAATATATCTGCCTCTGTTGGAGTTCTGCCTGAGACTAACTGAATTCTCAAGGTGTTCTGCCCCAGCATGCACTGATTTGCATAGAACAGGGTGGATTCCCCAGGTCATGTCTCCACTTTGGTTGTATCAAATTCCTCATCAAGAAGAGAGGGTATCTTTACAAGACGTGACATGGGCTTCAATGATACAAATATGATGAGGACAGTAGCTTTGTCTTTTAGCCATTAACACTGTCGCACAGATGTCACAGGACCTGTGAGAAATGCATGAAAAGCAGATGGCTCAAGTTCAGCCTAGGATTGACAGAGGTGATCCTGGCAGAAAGAGAAAAACAATCTGAGCATGCTGACCTTATTCTTTATTGAAGACTCTACCCTCCATTTCTCAAGATAACTTGAATGTCCTATTAGGCTTGTTCCTTGACACATACATACATACCAACAGTGGTGAGAATCACCTTCTTCCATCTTTGGTTTGACAAAAAAATACTATGTCCATTCTCCTTAGTTACTGTAGGTTCATTTTGAGCAAGGACTTGAAACAATGAACAAAGCATGAATTTATAGTAGCATTGTAGCTTTGTAAACATGTAAAAGACATAACTAATAGAAAAGAGAGAGCTTACAGCTGTAGTTTAGCACATAGTGAAGCGCTTATGATCTATATGGGGATTGGCTACAAAAATTAGACCAGTCATAAAGTGCATGATATGATGTATTAACCAATAGTATTAAGTGTAAGTGTGTATATAAGCTGATTCATGATTATGTACGTTGGATGTATGATTATATACATTCATGATGTACCCACCCCCTATATTTGAGTTTGAGCAATTCAAGTGTAGTTTGACTGTAAGCCAAAAAAGAAACCTCCGTGACAAGTTTTGGATTTGAGCTGAGTTCTTGGGAACCAAGTGGATAAAGTCTCAGAAGCCAATGTACTCCTGAGTGGGTAAGGTCTCAGAGGTTATCCCAAGAGTTGCCATCAGGTTAGATAAATGTGATATATTTTACATGGACTTTGGAGGCCATTCAAACATTCAAACTACTATAACATGCAACACCTTCCTTTATTTGGCAAGACAGATTGATAAGCACAAATAACAAAGATGCACTATTCATTCCTCTGTCTCCCCTTTCTTGAAATCACTAAGGTGTTGACTAAGGAGACATCAGCTTTATCAGACTGGACTTTGTAGGGACCTTAGAGTTCCTGAGTCAGTCTCTTTGTTGACTTTTATCTTGGTAATGAAGGGTGGACGCTGACTAATATGACTTTCTAATCAGGTTAAAGTGACTTTGAAAATGTAAATTCCACATCATGTTGTCAATGCAATAAACATCAAGCATAGGCGGAGGAAGTGAAAACATTCAGAAAAAGAAAAGAAAAAAAGAACTTGCCCAGTATGCTTAAATATTTGATTAATTAGTATGACCCTGGTTGTATTTCATATGTCAAAAGAGAAAAATGAATGTATACACCAGTTCCATTTACTGTGCTCTTGTTCACAAAACTCATAAATTAGGATATGTAGCCAAGGAGTCTGAAATCTAACAGATGAGAAGGCATTGGGTTATTACTGTTTCAAGATTATAGGAGAACTTTGGGGAAAAAAATATTCTAATGCACTTTTTAATACTTTTATTGGCATAAGAAATCATTCAATGTAATGTTGTTAATAATATAACTAATGATCTATAAGCCACAAAGCATCTGTGCAAAGGAATAATGGGCTTGTGTTCCAAGTAAAGAGGGAAAAATCTTAACACAACCTTATTTAAAGGTTAATTTTCAAGGCAAATAATTTAGAATGATCTCTATGGGGTTTATAATGCATTCCTCTCTCTCATACAAAACTTCCACAGACATCAGTGGAAATTTTGATGTATAAGGAATCAAAACTCTAGACTCTACACTTTGACAATGAAAACAGAACATGTCCTTGGATCAGTAACTGGTTAAAATATAGGAAACAAAGGGTAGGAACAAAGGGTAGTTTTCAGAATGGAGAGCGGTAAATAGTGGTGTCCCCCAAGGGTCTGTACCGAGAGCAGTGCTGTCCAACATATGCATAAATGATCTGGAAAAAGAGGTAAACAGTGAGGTGGCAACATTTGCAGATGATACAAAACTACTCAAGATAGTTGAGTCCAAAGAAGACTGTAAAGAGTTACAAAGAAATCTCACAAAACTGGATAACTGGGCAACAAAATGGCAGATGAAATTCAATGTTGATAAATTCAAAGTAATGCACATTGGAAAACATAATCCCAACTATACATATAAAATGATGGGGTCTAAATTATCTGTTACCCCTCAAGAAAGATCTTGGATGATTATGGATAGTTCTCTGAAAATATCCTTTCGTACAGCAGCAGTCAAAAAATCTAACAGAATGTTGGGAATCATTAGAAAAGGAATAGACAATAAGACAGAAAGTATCCTATTGCCTCTATATAAATCCATGCTACACCCACATCTTGAATACTATCAGAGGGGTAGCCGTGTTAGTCTGGATCTGTAAAAGCAGCAAAGAATCCTGTGGCGCCTTATAGACTAACAGACGTTTTGGAGCATGAGCTTTCGTGGGTGAATACCCACTTCGTCGGATGCAACCGTCTGTTAGTCTATAAGGTGCCACAGGATTCTTTCCTGATCTTGAATACTGTATGCAGATATGGTCACCCATCTCAAAAATATATATTGGAATTGGAAAATGTGCAGAAAAGGGCAAAAAATGATTAGAGGTATGGAACAGCTTCCATATGCGGAGAGATTAATAAGTCTGGGACTTTTCAGCTTGGAAAAAACACAAATAAGGGGGGATATGATTGAGGTCTATAAAATCATGACTGGAGTGGAAAAAATAAATAAGGAAGTGTTATTTACTCCTTCTTATAACACAAGATGTACGGGTTACCAAATGAAGGCAGAAGATTTAAAACAAACAAAAGGAAGTATTTCTTCACACAATGCCCAGTCAACCTGTGGAACTCTTTGCCAGAGGAGGTTGTGAAGGTCAAGACTATAACAGGGTTAAAAAAAGAACTAGATAAGTTCATGGATGATAGGTTCATCAATTGCTATTAGCCAGGATGGGCAGGAATGCAAAACCATGCTCTGAAGTGTCCCTAGCTTCTGTTTGCCAGAAGCTGGGAACGGGCAATAGGCGATGGATCACTTGATGATTACTTGTTTAGTTCAGTACCTCTGGGGCACCTGGCTTTGGCCACTGTCGGAAGACAGGATACTGGGCTAGATGAACCATTGGTTTGACCCAATATGGTCGTTCTTATGTTCTTGGCTTTCTTAGGGGAAACTTTTGTCAGTGGTTCTTAGAAGCAAAAATAATGAAAGTGGAAAATGCTACAAGTGAGACAAGAATCTATTGGATTCTAAATTTAAAAGTCACAATAATCTTTTTTTAATTTTTGGCTTGTTTTGAATGTTTGGAAATATAGCTATACTATAGTGGCTGCCACTAAAATATTAGCATCTATCCAGTCACCATACCATGATATCTGAGATAACAAATGAAAGTGTAGCTCAGATATCCTTTGGTACTTAAGTGTTTAAACTAAGAAATAAAATCTCCATCTTGGATTAAAGAAAAAAATCTTTGTTCAGTTTTAGACTCTTTTCAATTTGTACTATAATTAAAGTGTTCATGACATACAAAAGTAGAATCTTTTAAATGTAAAAGCTGAGATTTCTACAGCAGTCTTTAAAAGCCAAACCCACAAAAGAAAGATGTATCACCTTGGACTGTGTGCTCCTCAGAGCGTAGGTTAAGCATGGTTGGACGGAAGACTTCAAGGTAAAGATAGTTGTTGCAGGATATAGTGTTGGTCAGAGATCTTCGACCTAAAGGTCATGAATAGGTGTAAGGGAATTGTGACCACCCTGTCCTTCCCACATTGCAAAGTAGAGGAAAGGGGTCACAACTAGTTCCTGATAGATGGGGTGGGGTGGGGGTCACAGAGATGGTCCTGGTATGGAAAAAGGAGTTCTGAGTCAGTATGCGTTGACTCGAATGCAGCAGCATGTATTCATGGTGCAGATAGTCACATTCAAATGGAGGTTGTTTCACAACTCATAGTCACTCAAGGTCCTACGGTATGGAATATTTTGTAAGAGTTGTGTCATTAGCCTCAGGGTCCTCACCAGATGCCATGTTCACTCAAGCTGGGGATAGTATTCACAACTGCAGTCTTAATTGTCTGAGGAAGTTTGGCTGAGCTGCACTAATGAGTGCAGGTGCAACCCCCGGAGTGGAGATGGTGGGGAAAAGAGAGCCAGAAGCAAAACTAACTCAATAGGAAATATTGTAAAAAATTGCAGAAGTCACTGAAACTCAAGATATTTGAAAAAATGTGCATATTGTTGACAGAAATGTAGCGTTATGAAAATTGTAAAACTCTTCCATTTCACAGTAAAACTCTGCAACAAATCCCTGGAGTAGCAAGCGGCTTCATTTTGAGGGCCCTTCCTAGAGACACTAAAGTATTGGATTCAGCTCCGAGACAAATATTGCTGTTCCCTAGTATTGATATAAAATTGCCTTCCTTTGTTGAAATTAACATGTATTTTGACATTGTCTGACAACTTACAGCAACAGGTTAGATTGATGCATTCCTTACTTTCAGCCTGGATGGGAAAGTCACATTAAACTGATGATTATTTACATGCCAGAGATCATCATTTAGCATGAACAGTACAGAACCGTAAGCTTTTCTCTTTTTATACACTTAAATACAATGTGCTCATTTCAATTCCAGTGTTCACCACTTAAATTCTTGCACCATTGTGCATATTATTATAGGGTGTGATTGCCAGGGTAGTATTAAGGCTCTAATCTTGGAAATCCTAGGAGCTTCAGCTGTAGCAAACTCTTATTCCTGATGAACAAACCTAGAACGCACACTAAAAAGTAGTGATCATTAAGGGCCTGATCCAAAGCCGATTGAAGTGAATGGAAGGACTCCCATTGACATCAGTGAACCTTGGACTGGTCTGTAAAAGAATGAGCTGTAGTTAAGTGTCAAAAAACCCACCTAGGAATTTAGAAACTAAAAATTAAACAGAGAAGTAAACATCACCAGTGCAAAGGCTTCCAGTTAATTGGCTTAAGAAAGAAAAAAAGAAAAAGCATCTCATAGCACATTGATCAGCAAAGTATAAGCGTGCAGGCATCCCCAGCAACTTAAAATAAGTTTAGAAATAATTAAACAAGAAAAAAAGAAGTACAGTAGTAGAAGATATGTTTATAGCTTGTTACAAGTGAGTCTAACATCTTCTTAACACAGCAGAAACTCCCTGAATCACACTAATGGCTATGAGACCAATTACTGAATTTGTGAATTAGCCTGTAAGCAAACAAACCAGAAAAGCAAGGATAATGCATCACAGAATGTGTTTTCTTCATTTACTTTGACAAGTGCAGTCTGTCTTAATTATTCATGATAATTCATAATGTGCTGGTAAATATGTAGTATATTTTTAATAATAATAATAAAGTGTTAATAAGAGGAGACCTCAAAACCATTACAACAGACATTTTTGTGTGGTTCTTCCCCAACTAGATTCTGCTGAGAGATACTGAAAGCAGTTTGTTTATGGAATCCTGTGTGTTTTGAAGCAACATTTTATACCACATCTGCTGATATTCATTTTGGGAAAGCATTTGATGAATTATTTAAATATGATGTAACTTTAGAGTATTTTTGCTATAAGTGAGCCAGAGGGAATTATAAACACTCTAACTTGTAATGACTAAGGCCCCAACCCTGCAAATATTTAAATGTGTCTGGTCAAAAATCTGGTAAAAAACTTCATGAAAACTTTCATGAAAATTCATCACATTTTTAAGTCAAATTTGAAATGTTGACTATATATATTTTTTTCAGCTATATAGCTAGTTGAAAAAAAAAGAGATGAGTTTTTTCTTGGAAAAGTTTGCGCCAAAAGTTTTCTTCTTTTTGGTCAAAATTTTAAGAAAAATATAAGCAAAATTCAGCAGATTGTGGCCAGTTTTACATGTACACATGTGTAAGTATTCTGTGAATAGTGTCGTTGAATTGAATGGCACTACTCATATCAGAAAAGTTAAGCACATGCTTTAACATATGCAAGTTTGGGACCTAAACTGTAATTTTTTTTGTTCACTTCTTGCATTCTTCAATTTGTTTAACTAGCTTTCTCATACAAAGTTTACTATGTACATAACAGAGGCTTTACCACCCTATTTTTATACTCAAGGGAAAATATCATGAGAATTTTAAAGAGATTTAGTTTTGCTTCAAATAATGTTATTAAATGCATTCTTATTTAACTCTTCTGCTATTATATCAGTGAGCATTATGTCTACTGTGTTCTGCCCTGGAATAATCATAATTAGTGAGATTAAAATGGAAACAGATTTTTTGTTAGCAGTAATGTTAGAACTCGTAAAGGTCAGGAGAAATGCTGAGAAAGTTTTACTATCCACCAATGTGCAGGATTGTTAAAGGAAAAATTAAAACATTAATCAAAAAATACATTTACACATTTAAGCTGCATTAGGGCTGTTTTTAATTTTTGTGCCATTAAGGTACATAAGTTTTATGAGTGTCTATTGTACTGTTGAAGAAAACTCTGTCGTCTGCCATTTACAGTGCCTGTGAGATACAGAGCAGGTTTTTTAATTGCTTGTAAACCAATATGTAATCTGCTCTCTAGCACTTTTTATAGTGCAGGCAGGGAAAACAAACTTACATTGATAAACCGATACAGGTTCTCCAAATTGTAATGTCTATTGTAAAATGTATATTTAAAATCTACCCCTTCCCTCCCTATATAGCTATAGCTATATATATATGTCCAAATTCGGTGTGTATTATGTCCAGGTCCAGACCTATACTGCTGGGCACTAAATGCATCTTGTTACATATATATCTGTGTATAGATCAGACACAATTTTCAAAATTAGGAGTGCACAATTACATGTACAACTACACACCGAATTTGGAAGGGTAGTGACTGTAATTGCATACACAAAGTATATAGTTGCACAGTTGAATGGCAAATTCCATTTGCAAAAGCAGTTACTGCAATAACACATGCAAATTGGGTAACTTTTTACACTCATCTTTATCTTTTATTTCATTTTTCATCCATAGATCTCAAATCCCTTCACAAAGGAAGGAAAGTGTCATTCATTATCCCAATTTTATCGATAGGGAAACTGAGACAGAAAAGTGAAGTGATTTGCCCAAAGTCACACAGTAGGTCAGTGGAGAAGCCAGGAGTAGATCCTGATCTCTTGACACCCAGGTCAGTGTACTATCCACTGGATAATGATGCCTTCAGAATTAGGTGTTCTCAGTGTATCATGATCAATGGAACTGTGGTCAGAGGGCCAATGTTCTCCAGAGGGATTGTTATTGATGGGCTTAGGGTGACCAGACAGCAAGTGTAAAAAATCGGGATGGGAGTGGGGGGTAATAGGAACCTATATAAGAAAAAGACCCCAAAATCAGGACTGTCCCTATAAAATCAGGACAGTTGGTCACCCTAGATGGGATGCCAGTGGCATGTGAGGTATTGGGCTGGAAGGAACTCAGCTACATGGACAGAGCAGCCACAGGGTTTAATATAGTTTCACTTGCTCAGTCTACCCTGCATTCAGCTTCATTCACTGTAAGTGAAACATGATGGCAGCGTCTGAGATGTAAGTTTTCTAAAGTGCAGCAACTGGCAGGGTGAGCAATGGAACTCAGTCAGAAGCCCCCCTCCCCAGAGCACTGGTTTTTCTAGACACAAACCTAGCCCAGTAATGGACCCAGTGGAAGGAGTCCATTACAAATGGGGTCATCCATGATCCCAACAACAACAGGAGAGTAAAACTATTACTGTACCGTACAGGGGAGCAAGGCAGAGAGATCTGCACCACTGTGATGCTCATCACTGCCTCAAGCTTCTCAGCAGTCCTAGAAGCCCTGTGGTCCTATTGCTCCCCAAAGCAGAATGAAATGGAGCAACACAGGTGTTTCACCAGAGATTAGTTTGAAAGGAAGGGGGCAGGCCCCTTTGTTGTTGCTTTACACACACTGGTTTCTACATGAAATTTTGGGGACTTGATGAAGGCCCTGATTTGGGATGATAGTTGGTGGGATCACCACCTGCTGGAGTAGATGCTCTGGGAAGACAATCTCATATTACACATGTGCTTAGACATGGGGCATGCAGTGTAAGCTTTGAGAGAGGATGAAAGCCCTAGGAGGGACAGCACACACAGAAGTACATGCAGGGAGACAACAGCAAAGGAGAGCAGGTGGCCAGGGTTTCAAATCCACAGTGTGATACATTTACTGTGGACAACAGCATAACCAGATAAAGGAGAGGTGTTCCATACAGGCCAGCATTGCAAGGAATGTGGCAAGTTGAAACAGTTTAGTGCTGAATTCAAGAGCAGAGGAAGTTCCCAAAAAGATTAAATCGGAATTGTACAAGACAAGGAGAGCACATAAGACTGGCATCTTGACTCTCTGAGACCGTGTCAGGTTCAGGCTCTCAGGACAGAAAAGCATCAGGGGAAAATACCAATCTCCGTGCACGTAACAATGCAAACAGGGAAATGCCCTGTGGAATTTCAGCAGGATAGAGTGACCTCCTATAGTGTGATTTCTCAGTGTGAACTGGACTCTAACACACCCATTGCAAATAGCAGGTGACATCTAATAATGTATCATAAGAGCATAAGGCAGCTTGTAGGAAAATCTGACCTCAAATTAACTATCCTGAACAATAATGGATTGCACCAACGGAAGTTTGTGGTGGTGGGTGGTAAGCACCACATACCCCTCTTGGAGAGTCTGGCCATACAAGCCATGGATCTGATCAGGGTGAAGCTGCAGTGCAAGAAGCAAAGGGAAGAGTCCCATGGGCAATGAAGAGAATTTTAAAAGCATATGGAGATATTTTCAAAGATGATGGGTGTCCTGAAGAAAAGCTGTGACTGGAAATTGACCCCACAGTGCAATTTGTGTGCTTACCAGTGCAATTTGTGTGCTTACCAAGGAAAATTCCAGTGGCACTATGTAAATCAATACACAAGACTCCTGAAAGTCGGCAGAGCAGATATATCATAGCACCTGTACAGCTTGGGTAGGCAGCATGGTGGTGATAAAGAATCCATCAGGCAAACAATGCATTTACATAGACCCAACAATACTGAATCAGGCATTGAAAAGATGCTACTATTCACTGACTGCAACTGATGACATCTTGCAAGAACTTTCCAAAGTCAGAATCTTTATTGTCTGTGATGTGAGGAATGGGTTTTGGCACATGAGCCTGGATAAAGAGTCCAGCATGCTGACAATCTTTGCAACACCATTTGGTTACTACAGATGGCTGCACATGCCAATGGGCATTAACCCAACACCAGAGGTATTTCAGAGAAGTCTCAGCCAAGTGCTGGAAGGACTGCCTAGGATAAAAATAATTACAGATGATATCCTCATTGTAGATAAAAGAAGCAATATTATAGAAACTGCCAGACCATGACAGAAAACTACAAGCTAGGAAAAGCTTGCAACAATGCAGGGATGAGAAAAGAAAACTCAAACCAGAATAAAATGTGTGTCAGATAGGATGAGATGTAATTCATTAAACACCTGATCACAGAAAAGCAACTGAAGGCAGATCACAACAGGATTAAGGCATTCAGGCATGCTGGCTCCAGTGAATGTGAAAGGGGTACAACATTTCATATGAATGACAAATGTCCACCCCCGGCTGCAGTAGCAAAACCTATAAATCAGCTCAGGAGGCAGGACATTGATTGGGACTGGGTGGGTCCCCAACAGTAAGAATTTGACATGCTGAAACAAATGATAAAGGATGCCATTTTCCAGAAGTACTGCCAGCCAGGAGAGGCACTGACTCCAGTGTGATTCATCAGAGAAAGGACTGGGTGTAGCTATTCTTTTGCAGGATCAGCCAGTCACTTATACCAGCAGAGCCCTGTCAGATTCGCCCAAATAGAAGTACGCCCAAATAGACAAAAGCTTCTGGTTGTGATATTTGGAGTGGAGAAAGTACATCAGTACACCTATAGCCACCCAATAATAGCTCCATCAGCCAACATACCCCTGGAGACAATCATGGCAAAACCTCTTCTTTGTGCTCCAAAGAGATTGCAGTGGATGATGAAGCACCTTCAGCACTACCAGCTAGAGATCAGATATTGTCCACGATGATTACTGGTGCTAGCTGACCCCCTGAGCAGGGCATAGATATCCAGTATCAGTGAGCTGAGGGAAGGGGATCAGAGTATAGTGCAACACATTAATGGATTGAGTCTTAGTTTCAATAGTGAAGCTGATGGAAATAAAAAAGCTACAAAAAAGGACATCCAACTTCAGATAGTCAACAGAGTGACACTAGCAGGATGGCCAGAAGACAGAAGCCACGTACTGGTATGAGCAGAACCATATTTTCAAATTAAAGATGAGCTTAGTGTGCAGAATGGAATCATATTTTGAGGACAGAGAGCTATTGTCCCAGCCTCATTACATAAGAATGTCATTCAGAAAAATATGTACCTTATACCTGGGCATTGACAGCTGACTTAGATGGGCTTAAGACTGTTCGCTGGCTGAGGATAAGTACACAACTCCACTCCTTGGTAGAAGGATGTGATACCTGCTGGTCATGTGCTAACCACCAGCAGAAAGAGACTGTTATCACATGAGCTGTCCACCCGACCATGGAAAAAAGTGGAAGCGGACTTATTTACCATCAAGGAAAAGCAGTACTTGGTTACTATTCATATTTTGGGAGTTTGATGCCTTGCCTGATTGGCAAGCTGAAGGCCCACTTTGTGAGAGATGCCATTCTGGACACTGTATTCACTGATAACAGACTCCAATTTGCCTTGGAAGAATTCAAGGAATTTGCATACAAATGGGAATTTGACGACCACTCCTTTCCCCAGCATCCTTGCAGAGTAATGGCAAGGCGGAATCAGCTGTGAAAACAGCTAAGACTGTTACAAAGGGCTGTTTCTTCTGGTTCAGACACCTTGTTAGAATTTTTGACACACACAGGAAGAGAACCAACCTGAGAGCAATGCCACAGGGAGGGAGGAGATTCCAGAGAAAGAGAGTTTGCTAAACTTGGTGATAGGGATAAATCACAACTTGTGTGTCTGCCTTGGGAGGAGACCAAACTAAGTCTGTGGTAAAGATGAGACTCCAATTTACCTATGTGCTAGCAACCTCTGGCCAAAGGGACACAGGTTGAGGGTCTGGGTATCAATTATGTACTTCATGTTTATAAAAATAGGGAGAACCTCTCCACATTTAAAGATGCAGTACACAAAAAACAGCATCTCTTGTTAGTTACCTCCATCACAGATGGTCTATATGGAGCGAGTGTGCGGTTTCATTCAGCTTTCTGGTGGACTGGTATCACAGCACTAATGCTATTGTAATCTATTGACTTTAAATGGAAATTGTGCACCTTACCGCTCTTTGTGCCTTTGAAAATCTCCCTCTGTATTTTAGATCACTAATCAGATGTGAGTTATATAAACTGTCATCACTATAGGGTAAGCCTGAGGAACATTTAAGCTTAATGCATCCTCAGGATTGAATTGGGAAGAGGGAAGAAATTCCAGGCACCCTAAGGCAACCTGTAGTTGCCTGTAGTAGTCTTGACTATTCTATGGATGAAAAGTTGAATGATTCTTTAGGACTATCAAACCAAGGTCTTTCACAAGCACTACATTCACTCAAACATTCCTAATAAATCTATCAAATGTAAGCCCCGTGATCAGTTTGATATATGCAGAGGGAAAGGCAAAAGACAGAAGTTTTTACATATAAATATCTGACCCATTTCACAAACTGCATTCAGTGGAAAAGTCAGCTACAAAGGAAATGAGTTGTTACATGATTCCAGTTTTATGTGAAAAGATAGAGAAATTGCTGATTTAATCAGTAGTTTTATTTGTGATTTAATCAAATGAGAAATTAGAAACCAATCTTAATAATTCACTGATACTGAATATATTCTCCCCTTGATATAATCATCCAGAAAATTGTTTCAACTTACTTCTTAAAGGGCATGCTAATACCTCATGTAAAAATTAAACATTTTCTTCTCTAAGAAGATTCTGCTCCTCTCATTTTTTATCTGCATTTCCCTTTAAAAAAATATTTGCAGAAACAGTTTCATGAAAAGGGCTTCCTTGTGTTTTAGAGGTCACCTGCTCCAGCTGCTTCTTCTGCCCCTGAAGTCATAATCCTCTGTCTGTGACATCACAATTAGTTTCTGTGGAGATGATTACAGTCACAAACAAAGGATTATGACTTCAAGTGAGTAATAAGCAGCAGGAACAGATGAGCTCCTGAGGAAAGTAATCTGTGTTCATGCCGATATCCATAGAATCAGAAAGTGCAGAAAATGGAAGCTGTATTGGCAGAAATGTTTTGAAACAAAAGAGTTCTCCATGAGACGTCAGTGGCTATTTAGCAGTTTTCTGTTGATCGCAATGATTTGATTATTCTCTAAATAAATGCTGCTTGATAGCTTCAGGCGACTGAAAATGTTCAGTCTGCAAAGCAAGGTTCTCAGAACATCATTTAGTTTAGATTTACAGACATGTATTATATATTACCCATATAGCGCAATAGATGTGCACAGAATGTCAGAAAGTTGATAAAGACAGATTCCCTGCACCAGAGTTTACAATCCAAAATAAGATGAGAATGAACAGGAAGGGACAAAAACATGGGGGGGGGGTGTCAAAGAGGGGGAGGACAAGTGAAATGATAATGTGGTCAGTTAGGAGGCTAATGCAGGTGTACTGATAGCTATAGAGACAATAATATGTGCTATGTTATATGTTCATTCATTAAAAATATATTTTTCATTGTTCCTCAATTTTAATATGAATTTGTGTTATCTACTTTTTACAGTAAGAGGCTTGGGGACTCTGCTGCTGATTTGCCAAATGACCTTGCAAAAGACACTTAGTCCACCTGGGTTTAACCCATTAGCAAAATGAGGCATTTGTAATAATTGATTTTGGAATTCACTAGGTTCCATCAAATTATGTGCATTAAGACTCTCAGAACATTGCTACCACTGATAGCTATGAAGGCTTTAGGCCTGATTCCTAGCTGGAGTAAATCAGAGCTGTGAGAAACAAGCCTCTTGTGCAAATCTACCTAAACATGGATGGAATGAGCTTCCTCAATAGCCCCCCTAAGGCGGACGATGAAGAAATACTGTAACAGAATTAGAGTATGTAAACACGCCTGCATGTGGGGGCCAATAAGTACAGTTCTAAGCACTGGAAAGGTATTTGTGAGGATATTTCTAATCAATAAATTGACTCTTTCCTAAATGCTGTTTCCCTTAAGCCTTGTCATTTGGGGAGGGGGGACTCATTTTTAATGGGGCTGAAAACAAAAAGCTTATTAACGCTGAGAAAACTGGACCTCTTGCTGCTGTATTTGAAAACTTGAAGCTTTCACTTTGACAGTGCAGAAACATAATATCTTCACTCAAAAGCTTTCTGGCTTTTAATATTTCACAAATTATAATTAATTGATTTAAAGCTTACCTTGATGAAAGAAGCCAAGCAGCTAAAATTAATCCCTCAGTCTCTAAAATGTTCACTTGCATATAGGGTATTCCACTGGGCTCAGTACTCAGGCCCCTGTTGATTTTAATTTATATAAATGATCTGTTGCCTCTCTGGCACTACAGTAGGGGTGCCATCCACACATGTAAATTAGAGTTGGGCTGGTGGTAATGAATTACAAGGCAGATGCTCTCTACACAGGCTACTACTAATACTGATTTAATTATTTCTTCAAGAAGTTTTAAATTCAAGAAGTTTAACTTCAAGTATTGTCCAGGCCTTAGCCAGCTGGCTAAAGGAATTCGCGTCCGGTAGAGCTCTACAAATTTTTCAGTCTCATGAGTGTAAGGACAGCATAATCTAAGCAAATGGCAAATTCACACAGGGTGAAGAAAATAAACAGCACAGTATAATAAATTTGAGGGAGGTGGGGGAATTAATCGTATGGTACTTGCTCAGGAGACTCAGGAACGGACCTGAAGTCAGTCCTAGGGTAAGCCAGGTTAACTCAGATGAGAACCTGGAAACTGTACCTTACCATCTCTTTCTGCTACTGTTGTGATATCAATATGTATGTTGGTAACTCAGGAATCATGGGATCTACTTGTGATCTGTTACTAACTCCCAAGAGCTAAAAGGCATCCCTTTACAGAAGGCCTAGGTACTACTCAAATCCCATTTACCCTTTAAGCACCCAGGTGGTACATAGTATGGCACTCTGTACCTCAAAGCAGCACTTTAGAACCCCATATTCACCCCATCATATAATTATGATATATTTCATAGAAAGATATCATATGAAAGGTCATGATCTGCTGAAACCCATTCTTATGTCCAATATGTATATCCTTAGTCTGTAGGAAGTTATGAGATTTTGCTGTATGTTTGTTACTGAAATATACAAGTGCGAGAGTCTCTGCTGCTAGTTCCCCAGTGACAACAAAGGAGGTGATTCACTCCCAGGAGGGTGTTAAGAGACCATGAATCAGGAGCAGAGCTGCAACAAGGGATTTACAATTCTCAAAGAGGACTGCACAAGCATACACAATGGGGGAATTGCTCAACTCTGCCTCAACTCTGTGACTCAGCAAAGACCACCAGGACATGTCTGGGCTAGCGTTTTCCAGGCACATGGACTGAGGATATAAAATAGTGGACAGTGACATCATGCTTTTCTCTTTCTCCTCCCCCACCTGTGCTGGAAACAAGAATGCTGGGAAGACAAAGACTTGAACTAAGGAGACTGGTCCCAGAATTAAAGGGGAAGTCTATGTATTAAAAACAGTGACCTACCTACAACATCCAGTGGGTGAGAAAAACTGCTTCATCCGAATACTGCCTAGTCTAATAAGGTTTAAGATTCTGACTGTGCACTTACCTTTTATTTTCTCTGGTAACTATCTCTGACTTTTTGTGCCTACCATTTATAATCACTTAAAACCTATCTTTCTGTAGTTAAGAAATTTGTTTTATATTTTACCTAAAACAGTGTGGTTTTGATTGTAGTGCTTGGGAAATCTCATCTCAATTCACAAAAGCTAGTTTGTGTCCTCTCCACATCAAGGGAGTGGCACACTGGATAATAAACTTATACTGGTAAGGTTTCTGACCAGGGCAAGATGGAATATTCCGGGGGAGGGGGAGGCAAGGCTGGGGGCTTGGAAGATTTGGTGGTGCTTTTCCCTGTGTGATTCGTGAGTGACTCAGGGAGCATTCATGCAATTTAGCTGGGTGTGGGGTTCCACATGCTGTTGTGACGAGTGATAACAGCACCCAGAGAGGTTTTGTGTCTGTCACTAGCAAAGCATTGTGAGAGACAGCCTAGGCTGGAGAGTTAAGGGGGCACAGCGGTACCCCAGGGATCCCGTTACACATAGATCTTGTGCTCACTCTCTATAGAGGGGTTAAATTCTCCCACTGTGACCTTGAGCAAGTCACTTAACTTCTCAATGTCTCCATTTACTTATCTGAGTAATAGGTATAATAAAGCCTTACCAGATTGTACGAGCTTGTTTCAGTAATGCGGCTAAATTACTCCTAGACCCTCAAATGAAAGATGTTTTATAAAAGCACAAAGTATTATGTTATTGGTACATTAGAACATCTTACCTTAGATTTCTCCAGAACTGCCCACTTTTCTCCATTCTCAATGCATAATTGACCCATAAGATTACCTGCTATAGAGTGATTGTTAAATCTCTTCATCAGAGTAATAACCTAATCATCTTTGATTTTGGGACTATAACCTTAGCCTGTGTTGGGGAACCCAGACATAAGAAACTAATAACTTTCATTTAAAATAATCACAAGAGTCTTGCAATAAATTAAGGGCTCTGCTATTCCTGAGACAAAGCTGAATAAAAGCCAGGCATGGCATTAAGTGTTGCACTGGTGCCAAGGGATTTATGTTCAGAGGATTTCTTTTCACTAATATCATGTAGGTCTTGAACATTGCAAACCACTCATCACTTTCAGTGACAGAGAAGCCATAGTCGATCAGCATCTGTATATGACAGTGGCATATACTGGATGAAGAGTCTCCCATGCTTATTTTTAAATATGTCAGTTTTTCTACATTTCTTAGTATTCATGCTCCTTTGTGGGTTACACCAGTAACATTCCCCACTGCAGTAAAATGCTTTCAGAGCTAAAAATCCTACCTTATACCCTCAGATACTCATCTATTTTATAATAATGAACCCACCAGAATACACGATTCCTATCCCAAAGAGGTTCTAATCTAAGTCCCAAATCCTGTAAAGACGTAGTCACGTACTTAACTTTACACCTATGAGTAGTCCCATTCAACTCAGTGGACTACTCACATTAACAGTTAAGCATAGGCATACATATTTGCTGGATCAAAGCAGTTTTAGACATAACAGGATGAATGAGGGTGATAGACACTAGGGAAGGAGAAGGAATGATGAGAGTTTCTGCAATTTCTGATAACTTACTGAAGTCTGTGTGCTTAGTCAAACCTTTTGAAGCCATCTGAAATTTGAAAGTCTGAAGAATATTCAGAATCACAGCAAGTATGTGCTCCTGGGATGTCCTGTCCTTGGAACATTCATCAGCTCATTCTAGGGTGCATTCTAGATGGAAGTGCAATGTTCACCAATACAATGTAAAGGATGAACTACACAGTTACCATAGTTATTTCCTGCTGTAAGTAAAGGAGAAAGTTGTGATATCCCAGATAACTCAGGGTTACTCTTGGCAGATACTAATTTTAAGTATAACTATTGTATTATGAGTACTCCACAACACTGCAAGTGCATAGCTCAGATTGTAAACTCTTCAGGGCTGGGGATGATCATATCTTTCTGAGAGTTTCTTCAGCACCTAGCACCAGGGGGCACTTATTCTGATTGGGTTTCTTGGCTACTAAACCACTATAAATATTAAATAATAAGTAAAATGTATCAAAAGCTGACTAGCAAAGAAGTGTACTTAAAAACCCACTGAAGACTTACTCCAACTTACATCATGGAACTTCTCTCCCTAGCCGTGGCCAGATCCAGTGCCCATTGAAGTCTATGGAAACAGAGTTGCCAACTCTCATGACATTTTTGTGAGTGGCACAATTGTGGCTGGGACTGCTAGAACCAGTCTGGCCATGATGCAAGAGGCTCCAACTTGCTAGTAAATTTCAGCCCTCTGATTGGCTGCCCATCCCACTCTCCCAGCTCCTGGGTCAGAATAACCAATTAGAGCAGTTGCAGGCAGAGCTTTCTCCCCTTACCCTCCTAACCCAAAGCTGTTATCACCGGTGGAAACTAAAGAGCTCAGAAGCTTTGGGTGCCCCTCTCCTGTGAGCAAGTAGGAAAGGGTGATGCTTTTTCTCATCTCTCTTCCCCTCTTCCACCCTGCAGCACCTGGCCTAGCAAAAGGTGGGGCAGGGGATCATAGCCCAGGAGCTGCCACCCCAGCCCAGGAAAGGGGAAAGGGAACCCCCTCCAGGCTTAGGAGAGAGGGTGGAGAACCCTAAGAGGAACAGAGGTGAGGCTGGGGTTGGGGGTTCTGATGGAGTGCAAAGCTGAGGGATTGGGGGCTGGAGGAGTGAACTTAAGGAGGCTGAACTGGGAGGTTAAAGGGCTGAGCTGGTGGGGGGGCTGAACTGAAAAGGATGTAAACGGGCCTTTGTGGTGGTGAGAGCTCATGCAGCAGGGGCCAAAATTACCTTACCCAATAAATCTGCAAGAATAGGCAATGCTAATTGTGTGTGTGTGTGTGTCACACACACATCTGGGGATGTGGACTGCAGGGGGAAGTTAAAAGTAAAAAAAAAAAGGCCAAAAAAACATGATGTGGTCTTTAAACAAATGTATGGTTTGGTTTTTTTTTAGTCTGACTCATGGTTTTGGATCTCTGGAGGTTGGCAATACTCAAGAAATCTCCCATTGACTTCAGGGGATATGTAATTGGTGCCTAAATAGCACCAGCCTCGTTGTCCCTTTCACACATATTGCCATTAAGAGTGCAAGTTCCCCTCTTCTTCACTTGACAACTGAAATAGTCTTGCTGACCATTCAAAAATTCAATTTTTTAAAAAAATTTCTGGACATTTCTTTTTTCCTGGACACTTCTGATGCTTTCCATTGGGAAAATTTACATACAATATTTCAAGTTAGTTTGAAATAATGTTTGGAATATTTCATTTTTTTTAAACTGACCTAGAATGTTGTGTTTTTAATCAGTTCCACCAATGATTACATTACATTTTTCTACCAGGGTGTTGCCTTGTGGGGATTGTAGGTCAAGCCCCTATTCTACACTATGGGGTGGGGGCTTCCTGGAGGAATATAGTTCCCACTGACCAAGCTGTGTTGTGTATCATGGGATTCAGAGGACTTTGGTTGTATTAGAGGAGATGTAGTCTAGCCAGGGAACCTAGTTTAGGGGAAAATGAATAAATTACGCCATACAACTCCAATAAGGCAATGTTCCACCATAACATTTCATTTTAATATTGAAATTTGGGGTGTGTTCAATAAATCAAAACAAAATATTTCAATTTCAAGAATGCTGAAATGTTTTGTTCTGATTGACAATACCAAATTAAACATTTCGACGTTTCCTAATAAATTATTTTTGGAATTTCAATTCTGCAAAAAAAATCAATAATTTTTCCCTTTGTATCTAGCCCCAGCATTTAGATTAGCATTTATCATTGTAGTATCTAAACATTAAACAAGGATTAAAAGACATAATAAGATCTGCCTGAAGCAGTCATTTATTCTCTATTAATTTCTCTTTCCATGTATGATTTAAAGTATTTGGGATACTGTTTGTAATAAATATGCTAATCAAAAGCAGTATTGTACTGTATTTCATTGCATTGTATACTGTGTTGGGGTACCCAATTTTAATTTGTACATAGATTATTTTTATCCCTGCAGTCCTCAAACTATTTAATAGCCTTTACCAAGTGACTGAAATAACTGGAGATAGTTTTCAAAGCCTCTGCCAATAGTCTATGAAGAACAATAAAGAACCTTACTTCAGCAGGCTCAAATACTGTGCAAAAGATTACATGCATCAAGTGGCCACACCCTACCTCTCCCTTATCTTTGAATTCACTATCAATTACAGCAAACCAAAGGAGGGACCTTGGGAGGCAGGTGCTGTAGCCTTACATTTACCTGATTTCAAAGTTTTCAGTGCAGCCTTTCTGCCAGGTGATCCTAAATTAATATATGTTAATTTATGATCAGAAAAGTCACTGGTAGTTGCTGACACAGAGGGCCAGATTGTCTCCCTCACTGAACTTTATGTCAGCTGACCTGCTGAACTCTCAGCTGACATAAAGCTGGTGTACATGACTCCTGTGCCAACTACCTCTCTTCCATCCCAGTGAAGATGGCAGGAGAGAGGGAATGGCAGGGGTTGTGTTAAGGGCAAGAGGGGGATGGGGCAGTGTTCTGTTATGCTCTGAAAATTCTGAACTGGTGTATGGTTCTGTGATGACTGTACCCCATGGGCATATGCCTCTAGGATGTTTCAATTTATTTGGTGGCATGGGCCAATACAGATCAGCCCCCAGAGCTGTCAGTCTGGTACGTTTTGCTAGCACTAATGGGAAGTAAAGAAACAAAAAGTACAGTATTTTCTGATACAGGGGAAGGTAGGGGAGAGTGTATCTGGGCTTAGGAAAAGGGCCTTTTAACCTCCCTCTCTCCTTTGGTATAAAACTGTAAATGAATGAATCCACCATTTTCATGTAGCTCAAGCACCGGAGAGCCATGCATGGCTGATTTTCTCTTCAAGAAGTTAGTGTATGTTGCAGCAGTAAAGTGCTTATCATGCTCATAATATGAGGAGACTTGCGGAGAGTCACAAAGCGCTATGGTGAATTATACTTTTAATAACTAGGCATGCAGCCTGGCAGCATTACCCAGGATCATTTCAGGCATTCTGGGGTTCTCTTCCTTACTGACCTGGATTATAAAATGTAGTCTTAACTGTACTTTTCATTCTATGTTCCACAACTTATTGGTAAAATGTGACTGCACTAAGGCTGCGTGACAAGCTTCCTGGCTTCCAGCTACTTTGAAATTGCAGACTTCAGTTCATTTGGATAGTTTGTCTTCAGGAGACAGTGTGACACAGCTTGAAAGTTGAACCTCTCTTGCACTTCACCTCCAATTGAACTAGACACATGAAGCTGGTCTCAGAATCCTGAAATCATGCTGTATAGTGCAGGCTATTGGCAACCTAGTCATGAAGAGGAGTTATTTAGAGCTTTTAAATTCTTTACTTCTTAGAGTTCACCTAGAAGTCTACTCTGCGTTTAGGATGTGGCTAGTTTTGGCTGCCCATCCTGCAGTGATGGCACATGAATCCATATTTAACATTCCTTATAGCACAGCTCCCATAGTCAGTCTTCCTGTCTGGAGCAGTAGTGTGTTGTTTATGTACCTTGTCCTTTAGGCTTGTGAGGAAACCACCTGTCACATCCCCATAAGCTTAAGATAAAGAGCCAAACATAAAACAGAAAGCCCTATCAATTCAGATTCAGTTTGGCATGGCACAGTAAACAAGCTGGTGCCAAAGTTAATACATAAAGTATGTGAGTATAAGACACCATTAATAGTAATAGGGTAGGTAGATTTTGTAGGTTCCAACTGCATAACGAGATCCATAGCACCCTGCCCAGACATCCTATCTGGGGCCCTCAGCCTTTAAAAGGACAGTTCCCCATACTCATTTATAGAATGGTTCCATTCTGCAATATGGTCCATTGGCCAGGATATCACATACTCAGACATGCTGTCTCTTTCCTTTTTTCTCAAACGTATACAGAGTTTTCTTCCCTTGCTATCAAATGTGAGTTCTTTTAACTCTTTCTCATAGCTTGGGGAAGCTTCTTCTTGGATTCCTTTGGGGTGAGTTTTGTTTTATTTCTGGTTTTTGGATTACAAAGCAGAAATCATCTCAATCATCTTTGTTGTACTGATTGCCTTTATTACCACATCATGATCAAGGTCTGCATATGGTATTTTGGGGCAAGGGCTTTAAGAGTTCTTAATTCTTAAGGACAGAAGAAAAGAAGGAGATTTGAAGGAAAGCATATTATCAAGCAGGCAGCAAAAAGTGTTCTTTTCTTTTCAGCAACACTGCCTGAGAAAGAGAAAGGGGTGCTTTGTGTGTGCACATTCATGTGCCTATTTAAGGACCACAATACCCCACTTCCCAAGAGTTTATTTTTATAGCTATCTAAAATTTCATCTACTCACACCAGACAGCATAACCTAGCAATTTCATATTGGTGAGAACTAGTAGATAGGACATTGGACTGGGAATCAAGAGACCTGTGTTCTAGTCATAGCTTCCCACTGCTTTGGTGGGTGAACTTGTGTAGGTCTCTCTGGGTCTCAGTTTTCCCATCTGTAAAATAGGCTTAATAATACTGATCACTTTTGCAAAGTGCCTGGAGATCTGTTGAAGAAAAGAGCTATATAAGAGCTACATATAACTATTACCAGTGCTTTGTGCGTTTAATTTCATATGTCATTCAATAGCGTGCTCCATTGACTCTGGAAAGTTGTTTTACATATCTTCTCTTATATGTACATTAGAACAAATAATGTTGATGAATATAGTCAGGGATTGTTTTGGGAAATTTGGGTCTGGGAATAAGTCTGATGCTACTAGCCTTTCCAACATGAACTTTACTGAAGTACTAATAAAAGTCCATCCAGCCCTTTGAAGGCCTATTTGAATCCTGGGCCCATATTTCTGCTTTCTAATCACTCTTTAATCTCAGTAGCTATAATAAGGGTGCTTGTCTAGTATAGCACCCTCACATTACCTGCACTACCTAGCCACAATGAGGAAAAGTATTATTTATTCACATTATATTCTACAGTTCCAGCAGTGCAGTGGTCCACACATTTTCTGTTCCTCTGTTCTATATCTTTATGAAGTTTCATTGCCCTATCACACTACATCCACACCTCAGAGGGATGTTTTAAGGATTAATATATTAAATATTCCAAGTCACTCAGTTACTGCAATGGTGGGGGCCATATAAGTACCTCCAATTGATTGATTGATTGATAGATGGGCGATCTGAAACACAGAAGGGACTACAGATACTCTGCAAATATGGAGAATATTGTGTGAAACTGGCCAATAGTGAGTTAAAAATTTTTTGCAAACATTTCAGTGACTTCTAAATAGAATTTCACCTTGCTTGTGTTTGCACCACTTTTTATTTGCTTTTCACAAATATTCATGGGAACAATATTTTGTATATTCACATGGCTAAGAAAAGTAAATTTTAAGCTGGTAGCTGAGGGGTTTCTTTAAATCACAAAACTAAATTTGGTTTATCAGTAAACAAAAATAATTTGGGGTCTCAGATGAAATTACATTTTATAAAGTTTAAGTAATCCAGTGTGGAAACAGACACAATACTATGTGTCATAGCTAACTGTGATGGGGTGTACCAAGCCCCCTGGTGGAAGACACATGGTCCTACCACACCCCACCCCAGGAAAAGGAGCAGTAAAGGTGGGTCCTCCAGGCTTGCCTAGAAAGGCTGTGGAGACACCACCAATCAGAACACAGCAGTCTCAATTAAAAGGAGCCACTGGGGCTAAGTAGCTCAGTTCTTGGCTGGAATCGGAAGGGTTAAGACAGGTAAGGTGGCCTGGGAGAGATCCTGCACAAACAGGGAACAGACACAGAACCCAAGGACTGTAACCCTATGGTAATGGGTGCAGGTGATGAAACAGAGTGGGAAGCAGCCAGGGAATGCAGTAGCAGCTATTAAAAAAGGCAGCATATGGGTGTTATTTGTAGGGTCCCTGAGTTGGGATCTGGAGTAGTGGGTGGGCCTGGGTTCCCCCACTAGTGAAGTGGCTAAAGCCCTAAGAAGGGGAAAAGGTTGTTGTTTTTGCAAAGGGCTGGAATTTAAACAGGCCCAGAGATGGGGCTGAAGACCCTGGAGATGGCCAACCATTAGTTGGACTTTGTTACCCTTGAAGGGGACTGAATGATACAACAGAACTGCTAAAGGCAAAGAGTCATCAGGAAGAAAGCCCTGGGGGCGCTGCCTATACCAGGGCAGGAACAGACACAAAGCTAGCACAGAAGAGGCTGAGAAATGAGCCCAGAGGCAGGGCTGCAGATACCAACCAGGGCACAGATATAGTCCTGGTTGGACCTTTGTTGTCCTGGAAGGAGTTCATCTGGTTTAGACTCTGTGACTTAGCTGGAGTGTGAGCCACTAGGCCTGCTAGGCCCTGGGCAAAGCCTGCTATGGCGGAGCGGGGAGGGGGAATGCAAATCTCTTTGAGTATTTCATGTGTGTATTTACATTATTTTGCTTAGTAAAATTCAGCAAAGAAATGTCTGTCATTGCTGTCACTGGACACAGTCTGCTCAAAGCCTATCTGTTTGCTTTGATGGGTTTTGTCTGATATCCTGCTGCATTGCATATTCTACCTTGGTTCGCAGCAGCATACCATGTGTTGCAATTAGAGCTGAGCTGACTTTTAGATAACGAATTTGGATGTGATGGGAAAAACTTGAGCTGGTGAAATTCAGACAAGTGATGAACAAGAGAAATGAGAAGATTGCACAAAATACTCTGTTTAATTAAACGCTGCCCCTTTGCTCACCTTTAGTTGTAATGCAAAAGATGAGGTGTTTATAGTTTATTCTAAGGCAGATCTGCTTCTTTTGATTTATGCATGTTAAATGAAATTATGAGCTCCGATAAGAGTTTGTGATATTGAGGACAATGCCCCACAGACTAGATTCAAATTAGTGATAGGCAGAGTTTCAGTTTAGATAATAATTTAAAATTATATTTTTCACATATTTGTGACTTCACTCTGGAACTTCAAAGTGCTTTTATGATTATTAATTAAGGATACATCATGAAGTGGGAAGGGATAGCTCAGTGGTTTGAGCATTGACCTGCTAAACCCAGGGTTGTGAGTTCAATTCTTGAGGGGGCCACTTAGGGATCTGGGGCAAAAATTGGTCCTGCTAGTGAAGGCAGGGGGCTGGACTTGATGACCTTTCAAGGTCCCTTCTAGTTCTAGGAGATTGGTATATCTCCAATTATTATAACATTGCAGATGGGAGTGTGCACCCCAGCTTGGGTGGGTAGATATGCACTAGATCTGTTTGAGCTAACACCCTAAAAATAGCAGTGAGCTTGGGAGTAGAATATGCAGCAGCTCAGGCTAGCTGCCCAATGTGTACCCATTGGGTCCAGGCAGGTGTGTACTCCAGCAGTTAGCCAGAGCTTCCACCTCTGCGGACCCTGGCTACACTGCTATTTTTAGCACATTAGCTGAAGTAGGGCTAGAATGTTTCTGTCTACCAGTGCCAGGAATCCTGTTCCCAGTGGCAGTGTTGATGTAAATTTGTGTCTCTCAACACACTGCAAGGTAAGTAATATGAAACTTATCCCAATTTTTCTGTACCTCTTGAAACATTCATATAAATGGTTTTCATTCAAAATCTTATGGTCGCTCGGCAAATTACCTATCACTGCAGGAAAATCAGAGTGAAAACTTTTCTCAAATAGTTTGGTGTTGCCACCTCTGTCTGGCATCAGGAATTGCAGATGTTTGGGGGAAAAAAAGAATGGTTGCTTGGCCTACAGGAACTGTGGTTCTTCAAGATATTGTTGTGGTCAGTATGCATCCACTGCAGGTATGTATACACCTCATGGGACTATTTTGTCTAGCAATGCCTGGTAGGGCATGTGCCCTGGTCCTCCTGATTCTTCTGTATGAGGGCATAAAGGGAAAAACAGCACTAAACTTCCTTCAGTTCCAACAACTCAAAGCCTGCGTTAGTTAAGGATTCTGAAAGCAGGAATGGAGGGGTGGGGATGAGTCATGGTATCCATGCTGATTCCAACATCTCAAAGAAAGACAGTTCCTCTAAGGTAAGTAATCTTTCTTTCTATGGCGCTGTAGCTGTGTTATAACCCTGTAGTGTAGGCTCAGCCTACAGTGGAAGAACGGGTTATTCTATCTCCCTGAGTGATGGTAGCTAGGTTAGCGGAAGCATGCTTCCATCAACCTAGCTCTGTCTGCCCTGGGGGTTAGCTTGGCATAGCTACTATAATAGGTGTGGCTCTTTCACACCCTTGAGTGCTGTAAACACCCTTTATCGACCTAAGGTTTAAGTAGAGCTGAGGCCTTAATGGTTTGTGAGGTTAGGGCCAGCTCCAGGTACCAGCGGAGCAAGCACATGCCTAGGGCACCACATGTTATGGGGTGGCATTCCGTCTATTCTTGGGGCGGCAGAGTCTGGGTGGCGCTGTTTTTTTTGTTTTTTTTTGGCACTTTGGCAGTTCGGGCAGTGGCAGGCCAAGCAGGTTTTTTCCTGCTTCGGCAGTTCAAGCGGCGGCAGTCCGAGCGGTGGTGTGAGTGCGGGGGAGGGTTGTGCTTGGGGCAGCAAAAATGGTACAGCCAGTGGTGTAGTAATTCATACCTGGGTAAAAAGAGTGAATCATTGCACTGTGTTGGTCTGAAGAGCTCTCTTTACAGTAGCACTAATGAGGTTATTGTAGACTATTCGGTTGTAATAAACAGTCACATTGAACAATCAGTGCTGCAGACAATGCCAGATTTGTGTGTCAAGTTTTGTACAGATGCTGGCCTAAGTATAAAGAATGAAAATTGCTTGACAAAGAAACACAAGGAAATGTTAAACAAAGACTGCTGTCTTAATTACATCCTCTTAAATATTAGGCTGCCTCCATTTGAGCTGTACCATGGGTATTTGGAATAAGTTAGTTTTAATTATGAGCCATTCTCTTTACAGGCATTTTATTCTGTCAGCATTTGCACTTCTTCTGAAGAGGGCCAGAAGGACACACGTTTCCACTTGGTTATATAATGAAATGGAACATTCTCTAGTTTCACATCTCAGTTCTCAGTAATTCTTGAGCAAAAGGAGAACAATATCTTGAAAAGTTGCTTTTTATATTTACACCAGTCAAGATCTCCACAGGCTTGTAGTTTTGCAGATTAAAATGCAAATATATACACAACCAAATGGAACAGCTGCTATCAAATGAAGAGTTTTAAGTACTGTATAAATATATGTATGTATATATTACACTTAAAACTTTCTTATACAGTGATTTAAAAATCCTCATTTAATCACAGCTGTTCTTTGTAGTATATGGCATGTTAGACATCTGTGATATATGACTATGGTATACCACATAGGGTGTGTGTATATATGTATGTAATTGATAGAGCTATCATATCTGTAATTACTTCTGGGATATAGACCATGCTATATGTTGCATAGGCTGTGAGAACTGAGCTGTTGGTAAATGAACCAGTGATATTGCACTGTTGTAATTACGGTGCAGCATCTCCATATCCATGTCTGTGCTGTACTACACCACTGAAGTTGCACTGCCCCCTCGGTACCAACCCCACAGTTCCCAGCACAGCTTCCTAAAACAATAGCTCATGAGAAATTTCAAAAGTCCTTCAGGGAGAAGAGGTCAAACACCCCTAAGTCTCCAGCAACTGATACATCTCAAGCCCTCTTTTTCAGAATAAAATTCTGGATGAATGCACAGCACTCACTCAGCAAGAATGTACACCTCTACCTCGATATAATGCTGTTCTCGGGAGCCAAAAAATCTTACCACATTATAAGTGAAACCGCATTTATCGAACTTGCTCTTATCCACCAGAGTGCGCAGCCCTGCCTCCCCCAAAGCACTTTACCACGTTATATCAGGATAGAGGTGTATCCAGGGCCGGATCCAGGCACCAGCCGAGCAAGCTTGTGCTTGGGACGGCATATTCTATGGGGCGGCACTCTGCCCAAACTTAGGGCGGCAAGGCCGCTTTTTTTTTTTTGTTCGCTGCTCCGGCTGCCCTGTAGGGGGCGGCGCCATGGAGGAGGGGAGCGCCCTGCAGCAAACTCGGCAGGGCAGCCTGCATCCTTCCCTCCCTGCCGACTGGAGCGGCACGGAGCCCTCCTGGCAGGCGGCGTGGTGGTCGGGGCCTCATGGCAAGTGCCCTGCTGAAGCGCTGGCTGCCCCCCTTCTCTCTCCCCCTCCCCCACTCCGTCTCTCTCCCCTCCACTAGACCAGGCGTGCACTCTGCAGCACAGGGAGTCCCCCTGCACCCTGGCTCTGGACACCCTGAAGGTTTTTTGTTTTTTTTTCCCCTGCTTTGCCAGCCGCGCTGTTTTTGTTTTGTTCCCCACCCCCGCCCCGGCTTTGCCGCTCCAGCCGCGCCATGTTCTCCCCTCCGCTAGCTTTGCCGCTCCAGCCGCGCCATGGTTTTGGTTTTGGTTTTTTTCCCCCTGCTTTGCTGCTCCGGCTGTGCCCCACCCGCCCCTTTTTTTGTTTTTTGTTGTTGTTTTTTTTTGCTTGGGGCGGCAAATGAGCCAGAGCCGGCCTTGGGTGTATCTGCTAGAGCTTTTGAAATCATCCAAGGCTGCAGTGGCAAGGTGGTGGAGAGAATTCTGCCAGTACCTGTGGAGAGCCAGAGACCAAGATCAGCCATTACACAGGACTGTGTACACACATGCATGCCCTCTCTTCCTCTTACCCTTGAAAACCCAGATCCTTACCGTAACTGGAGATAATGTTCACTAGATAATGTACCGCTTTTTGGCTCAGATGACTGGTGGGGCCTCATTATTCTCAGAACCTGCAATGAGCAACAGTGGAAGCAAATGTTCAGAATAAGAAAAATCTTTTCTCTATTTCTGTGGCAAGCTGTTGTATCCCCAACAATGCAGTGTCAGAACCTCAGGCTAAGAGCTTTTCTCAGTGTAAAAGTGGTCCTGTGGAAGCTGCCTGTTACTAGTCTACCGAGCAGTTGTGAAATTCACAATGGGCGCTGCTCTCATGGCAACTATCTATCAATAGATATTAAGTACTCCGAGTACAAAACAGTTGAGAGCAAATGAAGCATGAAGCATTGTAAACATTCTGTCCTGCTACATCCCTTGGTGAGTTGGATTGTTTAATGGCAGAAGTGCCTGGGATTAGCCACTGTTGGAAGACCGGATACTGAGCTAGATTGACCACTGGTCTGACCCAGTATAGCTGTTCTTAAGCCTCTTTCCTGGGCTTAAATATTTACTTCTAGAAGGGGAAATTTTATTCAGACATGGCGTAAACTCCAGTATGTACTCATTAAGTTATATCATGATTGGCCTGATCCTGAGAACTCCTGCAGGATGTTGTATACCCACAATTCCAATTGTCTTGTGTGGGAGTTGCAGATACTCAGCATTTCACAGAAGGTTTGGGTCCTTAACAGGATCAAGTCTGAAACAGGAAAGAATATTTTTCTATAGCACTTATACTTACTCTCTTGGATGCTTATATTTCTTGTTAAATGATGCTCTATTATCTCTGTGACACACTAGATAACCTGATTATTGATAATGGCTCAGGCATTGCCTGCTAATTTTTGTCACCTAATTATTACAGCAGCAATTACTACAGTAATATAAATAGAGTAATTACAGTCATTTAAAAACATTACAGCTGTTTGAACAATGAGAAAACTATTACAGGCAAAGACCCATCTGCAAATGTTGGCTGTCTGTGGGTTTAGTGAAAAATCTGTTTGCTAATGTGCTTTTGGTAGTCACAGAGGCAGGAAACAGCAGAGGCTGATGCTATGTTAGATGCCCTAATGGGGCAGAAGGAGAGGCTGGAAAACATGCTGCTAGTGAGGAAATAGCAATGATGGCTGAGAAGTGCTGCCCATGGGGCAGTTGCAAAGGTAGAAGCAAAAGGTGTAACAAATGGGGTGACACCAAAGGTAAGGCTGCTACAAGGAGAGGTGCTCCAATTGTGACACCAGCAGCAATAGATCAAACATCAATGAGTTTCTTTGACAGCTGGCTATGTCTGTTATGATGACAAGGCTAGCCACACCACTCAACCCTTCTCTGGTCTCTCAGTGCACCCCATTGGTCTTGGGCACCAAGCTTTTACCTTTCTGGAGTAAAATCCCATGTTTCTGCCAAGTCTTGAGTTACAATACCCTGCTGATCCACCATGCTCTACCTCAACCTGTTTGGGTACCAATGTGGACACAAGAACAAATGGATATAAACTGGACACTAGGAAGTTTAGACTTGAAATTAGACAAAGGTTTCTAACCATTAGAGGAGTGAAGTTCTGGACCAGCCTTCCAAGGGGAGTAGTGGGGGCAAAAGACATATCTGGCTTCAAGACTAAGCTTGATAAGTTTATGGAGGGGATGATATGATGGGATATACTAATTTTGGCAATTAATTTGGCAATTGATCTTTGATTATCAGCAAGTAAGTATGCCCAGTGGTCTGTGATAGGCTGTTAGATGGGGTGGGATCTGAGTTACTACAGAGAATTCTTTCCTGGGTGCTGGCTGGTGAGTCTTTCCCCCATGTTCAGGGTTTAACTGATCGCCATATTTGGGGTCGGGAAGGAATTTTCCTCCAGGGCAGATTGGCAGAGGCCCTGGAGGCTTTTCGCCTTCCTCTGCAGAATGGGGCATAGGTCACTTGCTGGAGGATTCTCTGCAGCTTGAGGTCTTCAAACCACAATTTGAGGACTTCAATAACTCAGATATAGGTTAGGGGTTTGTTACAGGTGAGATTCTGTGGCCTGCATTGTGCAGGAACTCAGACTAGATGATCATAATGGTCCCTTCTGACCTTAAAGTCTGAGTCTGAGATCATCCCTGCAGGGGCTTGTGACTAGTGTAAATAAAATGATCCAATGAAACCTTTTAAGACAAATGATTATTGATTATTAATAGTAGGAACACAGCATAACATAGGACAAAAGGATTTCTTGTATCTTGCCAGAGGGTCCTTATAGTCCTTCAGATCTGTTCATTCCAGCATTGCTATGACATGCTTTGTAACTTGGCAGGGTCCAAGAAATTAGGATTTTTCCAGATTAATAGCTCAGGCATTCTTTTAATCCCCTCCTCAAGTATTTACTGTTTGTATTGTAGTGCCTAGGAGCCCCAGTCATGGTCCAGAACCCCATTGTGCTAGGTGATGTACAGACACAGAGCAAAAAGGCAGTCTCTGCCCTAAAGAGTTTACAGTTTAAGTGTAAGGCAAGAGACAACAGATAGATGGGTTAAGTGGAGGTGATCTGAAGCTATTGTTTTGCCTCCCTACTTGTTTTTCCAACAGCCTACAATTGAACTAAATCATCTTTATTAATACCATAAACAATCCAATAACATGTCATGCACAGTACTGATAAATTATTTCAGAGCAACTCCATATCCTTTACAGTGTGAAATGAAGCTGAATGACAGGCTTATATGAACCCCTGCAAATCAAAAATGCCAAGTCTCACTGATCAATATCAACTTAATACCAGCGTTCCAAGACAGCTTGGAGTGATGTAACAACTTTTCAGTAGATCCAACGTTGTGTTCCAAAAATCTTTAGTTTCAGAGTGCTATTTCCCCCATCTCATGATGCCTGACAATGGAACAGTACTTTGTATTTGTGAATTGTATAATGGATACTAAATAATCGCTGGCTCTCCCAGATGATAAATCATCAGAAAACTCAGGAAAATAATTATTAATATGGAAAATGTTCCTGATTTTTAGCAGTGGGTCTCCTTCTTAATTTTTTCAGGCTTGATACTTCACAATTCACGAGGATGATCATTCCCCTTGGCTAGCTCTTCATATCACATGGCACTGTATAACTCATACTAATGAATGTGGGTGAGACACAGAGTGAAGGAAAAGTGAGACAGAGACACATACCATAAAACAGGTAGCTTTCAGCACAATCCCAAAATATGTTCCACAGTTTTGGATTCCAAGTGGTCAGTGTTTTAATCTATGATAATACAGTGCCTGCTTCCTAAAGTACATCTGCCTAAAAAGAACATAATTGCAACATGAATGCTCCAGAAATTCATTTACACTTGCCATGCAAAACTGAAGACCATGAGTGGCTTATTTAATAAAAATGAAGATTTTGTTCCAGCTTTTAAGTAGATGCATATGGCAGCTAAATGCTTTTCCCATTGGCCCTTATCCAGGGAACATCAGGACTGCTAAAATACCCAGTGGATTTATTATCTGTCACAATAAAGCACTCAGAGTCTGTCTGTCTATAAGCATCCACCCCGAGCCTGCCAACATTTGGGGTGAATAATCAGGTGGTCCAAGATGCTTTTTATTGTCACCTTCTTTATTTTATTGTCCTCCTTGACTCCTACTGGGTTAGTGTGTCTAATTCTTTTAGATGATTTCAACGAGAAGCACAGTTAGGCCTGGACTATACCTAAAACTTATGTCAACCTAGCTACATTCCTCAGGGCTATGGAAAATTTCATGCTCTGTGTGACATACTTAGATTGACCTAACCCCCGCCCCCCCACTGTATAGGCACATAGGCTGACAGATCAAATCTGCTACCCACCACCTGTCAGGGGTGGGTTGGATTGACTACAGTGATCGGGGGGGGGGAGGGGAAACCCTTCCATTGCTGTTGTTTACTCTAAAGCTGTGCCACGGTAGCACTTGTGTAGACTTATGCTTAGATTCCTTCTTGAATCTGTAGACTTTGCTCTTCAGCAATGAGCCTATTGTGCCCTTAACTTGCACAGGATATTCTAAATTCTGGCTGTGTTTGTATCTATTATATTGCCAAGTTGACAGTGATGTCTTGCTAAGTAGGCAATGCATTGACTAATATATACAGGATTCTTCAGTTTGGGATTCTGTCTCCATCTCTTCTCTTCCACTTGCTCACCCTCTCTCTCCATACAGACACATAGAATCAGCCAGCAGGAAGGAAAATGTTAAAGAAAATAGGCTGACTTTTCTTCTTATATATTTTAGAAATAAACATGGCAACTGATACCTTAAAATACAAAGAGACAACAAAAATGTAGTTAAATAATTCAAGATACTGATAAACAAAAGAAGCAGTTCTAAGCTGAGGCCCCAATGTTACAGATGCTTCCATTTGTGACTGAAGTTACTCCTGTGTAAGTGTGTTCAGGATTGCGACCAGAATGGTTACTTGAAATTTAAGATTAAAGCACCACATGATTGTCCAGTCCCGCAACCCCTCTGAAATCAGCACTCCCATGGAGTTGAATGGAAATTTTGTGTGTAAGCGTTGCAGGATGTTTAGGACCTGAATCACTGCCAGTTTAGACCAGAGGGTGAAATCTTAACCCCCTTGTAGTCAATGGCAAAAATACCCATTCGCTTCTTTGGGGCTAGGATTTTACTCTCAACCTCTTCAGTGGACTCATAATCATTAGGAAATGAACAGCAAAAGCAATCCAGATTATGCAATAAATGAATATTTAACTAATTTGCCTCAAAACATAGCTTCTGTGGCCTGTAATCATAATGGTACCTTCTGACCTTAAAATCTTTTAATCTAAAGGAGGAATTTTTTAGTAGGAAAGCTATGAATAATGGAAGGAAAATAAATTAACTTTTATTTTGATGGAACTTCAAAACTCCATCTTCAGTTTAACACTCCCCCCACACCAATAATCTGATATACATACTTCATTTGTTCTCCAGTATTATCAATTACTCTGTTAAATATTCTTACTATTTCCAGTAGATGAGTTTTCTCCCATTCATAGTTTGTTTCCCCCCCCCCCCCCTTTTCTTATACTGGGGCTAATTCTGCAGTCTTGCCTTAGGTAAAAATCCAACTCAGACATATCAGAAATCTTGTAGGAAAACCTAACTTAATGAGATTCCCAATTCTTTTTCTAGATGAGAGGTTTAGGTAAACTGTGGATAAACATCTATACTTGGTGTAAATTTGCATACCTCCATTGACTTCAATGGGGTTACACCTGTTTATATCATCTGAGGATCTGGAGTCCAGATTACTGCCCATTTGTTTTATTTTCATCTGTGTTTTTTAACTTAACCTATGACTACTAATTTTATGTGCTGTACCTATCAAAAAATCCCTTATTGAGGTTATGCAATACTTGTTGAATTAGCTTTAATCATTACAGCTGGATGGCATATTTTTGGCTGAAACTTTTTTACTCAAAAAAGGGGGAGGGGAAGGAAGTAGACCAAAACATTTCATGAACTTGTCAGTTTGCTGAAGTGTTTCAGTTGAAAATATATTTTTAAGAATTGAAACATTTTGTTTCAAGAGTTTCAGAACAAAACATTTAAACTTTTTTGTGAGAAGGTTTTTTCAATTTTTACCTCAGTTTATTTAAAATAAATACATTTTAAAAACACCTATCAAAACTGAAATGAAACATTTAATTTTTGAGCAGTATAGAAAATCTGACCTATGAGGAAAGGTTTAAAAAATGGCATGTTTAATCTTGAGAAAAGAAGAATGAGGGGGGACCTAAGTCTTCAAATATGCTAAAAGGGGCTGTTATAAAGAGAATAGTGATCCATGTCCACTGAAGGTAGGACGAGAAGTAATGGTCTACATTTGCAGCAAGGAGATCTTAATTAGATATTAGGAAAAACTTTAACTATAAGAATAGTTAAGCACTAGAATGGTCTTCCAAAGGAGGTTGTGGAATCCTCATCATTGGAGTAGTTTAATAACAGGTTAGAGAAACACCTGTTTGGGATGGGCTAGCTATACTTGGTCCTGCCTCAGACTGAGGGCTGGAGTACGTGACCTCTCAAGGCCCCTTCTAGCCCTACGTTTCTATGAACTGTTTCATTCAACCTGAAACTATTTTTTTGATCAAGTCTCTGAACTGAAAAATCAGTTAGCACAGCTCTACTAACCACATTCTGTTGGATGTAAACATTACAAAATACTAAATTACAGTGATTCTTTGTGTAATGTCAATACCTACAGTGCTGCAGCTCTTGCTCAGGTCAATCTCCAAACCCATTCCTACATCTTTTAATATATAGAGTTTAAAAAAAAAAAGAGAACAGTGCTTTCCAGGACTTCACAAAGGACTGAGATGAGGGGTGGAGGGCGGTTTGGAGCTGAAGACACAGGAGCAACCCCCATTCTAACAAAGTCTTGGGATCTTTAATTGCAACCTAGAAGAGCTAGGACTTCATTTAAAAAAAAATCAACACCCACACATTATAATATGTGGAATTCACTTCAGAAAGCTGAAGGACTAAATCATCTCTGCTGTGATTTTGAAACTGACTTCAGGGAGTCAAGGGATTTTTCCAGCCAGGGCTCCCTCAACTAAGAATCTCTTACATCTGCAAATTCTACATATTGTGAGTATTTCTGAGGCTCAGACCACTAAGCTACCCTCCTGTGGAGATAGCCAGCAAGACTCTTGGGGCTATAGTTTGCCACTTCCTCTTCTGTTAAAACGAGAAGATGCAGAGTGGAGACAAAATGCTGTTTTTGTTTGTTTGTTTGTTTGTTTGGGGGTAGGGGGGTTGGTTCATGGTTTTTTAATAGAAGGTTTGGATCAAAACACTGATGCAATTTATCTAAACTGCTTTACCTGTGCCTAACAATAGAAACAAGCTTTCTAAGTTTTTCAGGCAGTGATATACATATTTTAGCAGCAGTCACTAAGTCACTGTTGGGGATACATGATTAATCCAAGCTCAAGGCTATATTCTACCCTAGATTTGCGTGAAAAACCCGCATCCATGTCAATGGCAGTTTCACACACAGACCTAGGGCAGCATATCATGGCCTGTAGTCAGGAATGACATGCTGAACTTTTGCTGAATTGAATGCCAACCAGACTGCTGTGGTATTGATTAACCTATTTTGTCTGTGCTTTTCATTCTCACTTTGGTGATAAACTGCATTACTGCAGCTGAACCAAAGACTGAGAAGGTGTTTAGAGTAATGAATGCCTGTTTGTGACATGAGTGGGTGGTCCAGAGCAGGGTTTAGCCTGAATTAGTGGCAAATGCTGGAGACAGGTAATGTTTTTCCCTCTAATTGCTGCTACTAATTGATAAAAAGATATGCATGTTTCCTTTTCACAGTTTCCCCCATTTTCTTCTCCTGCTCAGGAATGGAGAAATTGATCTAAAAAAGCCACTTATGATCAGACCAATGGCCCATCTAGTCTCAAACAAAAATAAAATATACAAGAGAATGCACCATAATTTAGATTTAGTAGTTATATCCCATAACTAGAAGGGGAAATTTTGCCATTCTTAGTTAGGCAAAAGACGATTGGGAGCCAGACTAAATTTTGATTGAGGATTTGGCCATATATTATAAGAACAAACTGACAAAGTGCACTCTGAGGTTGAGAATTTTAATGGGAGTTAAACATCCCCCTGCTCAGTTTTGAAAATCTAAACCTAAATATGTACTTTGAGACACAGGCCAAACCTTTGCAGCTCCATCCTTCATTCACATAGCTAGTTGCATTTCCACTGTGTTAGACTACCACAGTTAATGAGAGTCTTGGGAAGTGATGTATTCTGTGACCTGGATTAAGATGAAGCAGACACAGTTTACCGCATGTTTTACTACTTTTTATTATAGTCAAGCTGCTGGTCAGCGTACATGAAAAACCAGTCAGATTCAAACTCCTTGATACAGGAAGTAAAATTCCAGTTAATCATATACAATTATTTACTATAGGCAGCACCTGGACAGTTGCTTGGGTTGACCAAAAAAAAAAAAAATCATTTTCAGGGCTTCTAACAGAACACTATATGTTTAATCCTAAAAACATGTAGGACCAGACTGTCAGCTAATGTAAATCAGTGTAGTTTCATTTACTTCAATGGAATGATGCCAGTTTATACCAGCTAAGAAACTGGACTGAGATTTTCAAAGCATAGTAAAGGAGTTAGGAGCACAACTCCCAGGAAAAGGCAGTGGGATTTGGGCACCTAAAGCTCTCAATACCAGTCCTGTTCCACACTGTTCACCATTGTAAACTCAAAATCCATTGCCCCAGGTAGCTCCAATAACTATGGAGTCACCCTGTAATTACTAGAAGATTCTGAACGATGATGATGATGGCAGTGCAGTCACTACAGAGTAGCAAATGCCGAGTGATTCATGGCATTCGCCATACAATAGGACTGGGGAAAACGCCAGTTTGGGACTTGTGTAACTGCTTTTTCTTCAGACGGGGAAACCTATAATAGAGTTTGTTCTTAGGAAGAGGAATAAAGTATTGTGTATCAATTTAAATTAATGCCCTAGTGTTTAATTGAACCATGTCCACACTAGCAGACTCTTAGTCTCCAAAATGGGGAACAGATTTTCTGGTGAGACTTCAGTATTTCCTGCTTCTCAACAGGCCGGAAATATCAACACCCCAGATAGTGTACTAGTATGTCAATTTTTCCTATTCCTAATCCAGGTAGCATAGAGTTTAAGACCAGAAGGGGCCATTAGCTCATCTAGACTGAGCTGTATAGCACAAGATCATTAAATTTCAGCCAGTTACTCCTATACTGAATCCAAAGGTTTGAGTTAGACAAAAGCATTTGAGTCCTCAGAAGGCTTAAATTGTTGTGGGACACAAAGAACAGAAGAGACCATGGTGCTACCAATGCCCGAGGCCCCTCCAATGGCAAGGAATAGATTAGGTGGGATATACCCAAATGACCCCAGCAGACAATCCATGCCCCATGCTACAGAGAGGCGAAAATCCCACAATGTCCCTAGGTTGGACCTAGAACAGAGGTGGGCAAACTATGGCCCGCAGGCCAGATCCGCCCTATGGGACCTCCTGCCTGGCCCCTTAGCTCCTGGCCTGGGAGGCTAGCCCCTGGCCCCTCCCCTGCAGTTCTCCCTCCCCCACAGCCTTAGCTCACTGCACCATCGGCACAATGCTCTGGGCGGCCACGCAGTGCAGCTGCAGAGCTGCTGCCTGACCCGGTGCTCTGAGCTGTGTGGTGGCGTGGCTGCCTGTTCTGTGCTCTGAGTGGCGTGGCTGTAGCACTGCCAGCCCCTGGTGCTCCAGGCAGCGCGGTAAGGCTGCAGGGAGCAGGTGGGGTTGGATAGAGGGCAGCGGAGTTCAGGTGGTGGTCAGGAGGTAGGGGTGTGGATAGGGGGGCCAGGGAGGAGAACATGGGGGCAGGGGTTCCGGGGAGTGGGCAGTCAGGAAGGAGGGTGGGTTGGATGGAGTGGTGGGGTCAGGGGCAGGGGTTCTGGGAGCTGTCAGGGAGATGGGGTGGTTGGATGGGGCAGTCAGGAATGAGAGGAGGGGTTGGAAGGGGCTGGGGGGTTTAGGGGCAGTCAGGGACAGGGAGTAGAGGGGTGTGGATGGGGCAGGAGTCCCGGGGGGCCATCAGGGGGCAAGAAGCAGGGGACTTTAACGGTGAGTTTTGCAACCACAACAGAACCTAGTAAAAGTGTCCCTGCAATGGTGACTGTCAGAGCATTTTCTAGAATTTATTGACATTGATACTACAGGAGCTGGTATGACAAATGTGCTTCTTAAAAAGCGGGAAGATACGGGAATTGCAATAGCTGACATGAGAGGTCAGGGCTACGATAATGGTGCCAAGGTGAGAGGAAAGAACAGAGGAGTGCAGACATAGATCCGAGAATTAAACCCTGGAGCTTTTTTGTTGCATGCAGTTCTCATTCATTTAACTTGGTGGTCAGTGATGCAGCATCAGCTTCTAGTGAGGCTATTGAATTTTCTAAATTAATTTAAAGCATCTATGCATTTTTCTCTGCATCAAATCATCGATGGCAAATTTTGAAGCAAAATCTGGGAATATCCTCTCTGACACTGAAACCACCGAGTGCCATAAGATGGGAAAGACGAGTGGAGGCAATAAAGCCTAACACACACCAAATTGGGAAGATAGATGCCATAGTTGCCATTATGGAGCATAATGCTATGACAGGAACTGTTCATGGGAGAACAGTGGCAGAGGGAAATGGAATCACCAGAAACATACATAACTTTAAATTTCTGTGTGGCTTAGTGTTGTGGAATGACATACCGTTTGAAATAAATGTTGTAAGCAAGAGACTCCAAAGGTGTTGACCTTGACTTATCTGGAGCAATGGAACAACTGTTTTACCGGTCAGATGAGGGATTTCAAAATGTTCTGAAGAGTGCACAGAAATTGGCAGAGGGACTTCACACTGAAGCTATTTTCCCATCCATTCAAGAATACAAGAGTCACTGAACAAGACAACATATTAATTACGAGGCATGGCAGAATCCCATCAGAGACCCAAAACAACAATTCAAAGTTGAATTCTTTAACCAGGTGCTAGATTGTGCAATACAGTCTACTGAAGAACATTTCATACAGCTCAAGGAACACAGCAGTATATTTGGGATGTTGTATGATATTCCAAAACACCTCACTATCACTATATCTGAAGACCTACACCAGCAATGCAGGGCACTAAAGACAGTGTTGAAACATGATGACATGCGCGATATTGATGCGAGTGATTTAGGTGATGAACTGAAAGCCCTTTCAAGATACATTTCAGCAGGATCAACTCTTCAGTGGCGGCTCCAGGCACCAGCACTCCAAGCACGTTCCTGGGGTGGCAAGCCGTGGGGGGCACCCTGCCGGTCCCTGTGAGGGCAGCAGTCAGGCAGCCTTCGGTGGCGTTCCTGCAGGAGGTCTGCCGGTCCCGCGGATTTGGCAGCAATTCGTGCTTGGGGCGGCAAAAATGCTGCCCCTGCAACTCTAAAGGCTGTTCTGGAATATATGTGCACAAATAAGATGACCACCCTCTTTCCAAATGCTTTTGTTGCTCTCTGCATACTTCTAACACTTCCTGTAACAGTTGCCAGTGGAGAACGCAGCTTCTCCAAGCTGAAGTTAATAAACACATCTACGCTCCACAATGACACAAGAGATGCTTTTCAGCCTTGCAACCATATCAATAAAGCATGAGCTGGCCCAGACTGTGGACCTTCAGGAAACAGTTCAAATCTTTGAAACCAAGAAGGCACGGAAAGCACCACTTTGATTATTCAAACAGATAAAAATGCCAATGTTTACTGTGCAGACAAGAAAAGTTACATTTGCTGTTCAGGCGTTTGAAAGTTAAGTGTTACTTAAAATTTTTGAACAAGGCATTTTAAGTTGTTAGTTCTCCTTTATTGGGGTAGGTAGCAGAGCAGTACCATGAGAGAAGCAGAAGAAGAAGAAGAAGAATTGAGATCTTTCAAAGTTTTGGCCCAAGCGAGCTCCCCGCCTCAGGTGCCAAAATGTTGTGGGCCAGCCCTGCTAACATGGCTACCTCTGAAACCTACTTACTGATAACTGTCTTACAATAGGGGCCCATATGATCCCAGCTTAGTCGTTTATCTCAACTATGTGTTGTTGGAAAATGTTCCAGAACAATTGCCTCCCCTGTTTGCCATTTGTCTATTACCCAAAAGAGAGAGTATTAGGGAGCAGGCCGGCTCCATGCACCAGCTCAGCAAGCAGGTGCTTGGGGCTGCAGGTCGGGCTCTTCAGCGGCGGGTCCCTCTCGGAGGGAAGGACCTGCCGCCGAAATGCCGCCAAAGAAGAAAGCAGCGAATTGCTGCCCATCGCGGCTTCCCTCTCCCCTCTGCTTGGGGTGGCAAAAACCCTGGAGCCGGCCCTGTTAGGGAGATGTGAAATTTTGGCAGGGACAAATTTTTTATAAAATGTGTCAGGGAATCTTTGATGTCCATGTAAAGTAAACAGGGCCCTGGCTTTTAGGTCAAGTATGAAAGATTCATACACAAAACTGCATGGAACTTGGAAAAGAGGCCATCCTACAAGGTTCAAATTTGGTTCCAAATCTTCTCAACGTTTGGAAGATGTTTGAATCATCTAGGCTTTGGTTTCCATCTCCTTCTGATGTAACAGTTTATTTCCTTTGGAAAGATAAGTTGAAATAGATGAGATTTGTACCTTAGGTTTGAAGCATGGAGCCTCTGTGGAACCAAAGGCTTAGACCTCTAAGAAATCCCATCCACAGACAGAAGAGCTTAGATTTAGAGCATCTTGCTCAGGATTATTTATAGTGGTTAAAATTCAATTTGTTTAATTTGATTGTCAATTTGTTTTAGAAAGATAAACTGCGGAGACTGAAAGCCTTTGGCTGGGAGATGGGAATGAATTCACGATTAACATTACAAGGCACTTAAAAATACAAACATACTTTGGAAACAACAGGCCAGATCCAGCAGCCCTCACTGCATAAAATGAGCCTGAATCTTGGCATATGCAGCTGGTGTAAGAGGCACAGGGGAAGAGTTAACAGATTTACAATGAATATTTTTCCATATTTTCTTTCATTCTCAATAGGAAATGTCTGAATCAGATTGACAGTTAAACACAGGCTCTTGAGTATTCAAAAAGTTCATGTCCTGTTTTTCAATGGCGCTGCTGAGCACCTGCTCACTATTTGATTGTGTTGGTCACTTACTACCTCTGAAGATGAAGATGCTACTGACTGTTTTGCATCTAGTCCCTTTCTTGGGATTACTCATGCATGGGTTCTGGAGCAATTTGTACAGTAGGGGTGCTGAAAGCCATTGAACCAAACTGTAATCCCTGTATATAATGGAAACCACTTCAAGCCAAGGGGTATGACAGCACCTCCCAGCACCCCTATTCCAGCACTTTTGTGAGTAAGAGCTACAAGATCAAGCCCAATACATGATAAAGAAGAAAGAACTGGTGGGGATGGACTAGCTCAAAATCATTTCAGTGTGTCCTAATGGAGTTCTGAGTGGCACTCAGGAGATTTCGGCTCTGCTCCTGGGTGACTTTGGACACATCACTTTAGCTCAGATCCATAAAAGGGACGTAGACATAGCATCATGGTGCCTAGGGGAAAAAACAAACCCAAACAAACAAAAAAAACCCCAGAGCTCCACAAAGCCTGAGTTAAATGCTTAAGCGCTTATACAATGAATGAGGAGAGTGTAGCCTATAGGACTAACCTGCTTGCTTGAGTGTGTGTATATATAGATATAGTTATCTTTTCTTATCAAGTATTTGGTTTATTGAAATAATTTTTAATATACATTTATAAACCAAGTTTGGCTGTAATGCAAGAGACCTACAGGCCATATCCTGTTTGGTAAGCTAAAGCAAAGTTAGCATATCTATATTAAGACCTTTTACTCAGAAAGCAAAGTGGACCTTTATCTTGTTTATCCTATAACCAAATAGATAAAGCACCTGTGCCTATGTCTATGACCTTTTATTAGACCAACAGACAATGGAGAATAGCAGCGGGGGGTTGGGGGGTTCAATGTTGTACCCACAGACTTAACAAGTACACCACAAAAGACTGATGTGCGTACATACCTGCCAACAATATGCACATACATACTAGCCTATGGGGGGGTAAGTGTAATGAACGCTATTCTATCTACTACTACTGCTACTCTATACTACTACTATTTATACTAGTTTCAAAAAAGCAACTAGCTTAAGCGCTTTTCCTTTTTATTCTTTGTTCTTTATTTTTTTTACTTTACTTAAGTAAGTTGCAGGACTTACAGTACTGCCGGGGTCCTGGGTTGGGGTGGGTGGCAAAGAGAGAGGGTGGGGGCTTTTTAATTTGGGCCCTGGGCTGGCTGTGGCTGGGAGCCCCAGGGGGGGGCCTTCTGGGCTAGGCTCCAGCTGCAGAGGTGGCTGGGGCTGGCTGGGCTGGGGGACCCGGGAGGACACGGGACTCCAAGGCGCGGCCTCCAGGACCCCTTAACCCTTCCAGCTCAGCTGCCCTGATTGGGGCTTGGGCCCCCCAGTGCAGGGAGCTTTGAGCCTTTAAATCCCAGCCAGCCAGCACCCCAGCTGTGGCGAAGGGGATTTAAAGGGCGCGGCGCTCGGGCCACGCGGGAGCAGGGAGCTTTTTAGCCTCAGCTTGCGAGCCAGCCAGTGGGGCGTCCAGCACGCTGGCTCGCTCTTGTCGGTAGGCTGTACCGAACCTTACTGGCTTACTTTCACCTCTGGGTTTACTTGACTAACTTAAACCCAAGTTCACTTTAATAGCTTGTAGCATTAGTTTCTTCTAAGCACTGCATCCCTCACTCAGTTCTTGAGAAACCTGAACCACAAGGCTGCTCCTGTGCCTCTTACCACCAGGTTATCAAGGAAGGGTGTGAGTATTTATATATATATATATATATATATATTTAAATATATAGTAATTGAATTAAACTAATTGTATTTTATTTTTTTTTTATTATTTATTATTTTATTTATAAAATTTATTTAAAGAAAAGGCTATTTCTGTCTGTGTGCTCTCAGTGTGTCATCTTGTGTCCTTAAATGATGCTCCTTGAGCCCTGGGGTGGACAAGAACTTTTATCTTCTGATCAAATAGATTGGAGAGCCTAAACCCCATACTATTATTAATAATATTATATTAATTATTTATTACTTTATTTATATTATCCAAATTTAATTAATATTATCACCTACATCAGGCTACAAAGAGACAGCACATTTAGACAAGATTTCACAAAGCCAGCATGCTGGCTGAAGCTATAAAGTAATTCTTATTCTCTCTCTGGCCCACTTAAGAGTCAATTATTTAATTAAAGTGGGACAACTTTAATAGGATAGCCCCACATCAGAATATTCCATACCCTAACTTGGGCACTCACCTGAGAGTTGGCAGATCCCTTCTCTTCATCAGTCAGAGGGCAGATTTGAAACTAGGGACCACAGGCCACCTCACACATCCTGGGTGAGTGCAGTAACCACTGAACTAATGGTTAAAAGGGAAAGCTGCCTCCCTTCCCTAGCTGTTGTGTGTGGAGTTAGGTGGCCTCTGAGCATACCTACTGGATTGGGCCCCAGAGGCGACTTTGGTGGAGAAGCACCTACCTTATTCTATCTTGTGGATTGCTCTGGGCCTTAGATGAGAGTGTGAGAGATAGCTGTGCATATACTCACAGGCAGAAACACTGGCAGTTAGTTAACTTTTACTGTAAAAAAACTGAATGAGTTTAGGCACCTATAGGGTTCAGACTGCAGCTGAGTGAGTTTTTTGTGGATTAGAGTGATGCCTAAAAATGGAATTTAGGCACCTAAGGCTGGGGGTTATGCACCTAAGTACCTTTGGGGAGTCAGGCCTGTGCCTCAGTTTCCCCACCTATAAAAACAGAGACAACGGTACTGACCACCTTTATAAAGCATTTTGAAATCTATTAATTAAAAGTGCTATATAACAGCTAGGTATTATTATTATTATTTTATTGTGTCTTGAGTGCTGATGGAGGAACCCTAACAAGTTTTGGAGTTCAGATTCAGTTCCAAAGGAATGGATGTTTATCCTGATTTATTGGAACTGCAAAATTGTGACTGGAATCTTGCAAAAAAAAAACAAAAAAAAAAAACAACCCACCACACAATTTTCCACCCAAACCCATAAATCTCTCCCCCGCTCACAAAATTCAATGCAGGTTCACTTGAAACTCAGCTCAGATTCATTTAAAACTGAGCCAAAGCTCACTAAAATGGTTGCAAACATCAACCATTTCAGTGAGGCTTGATGAAATTTCCACTTTTTTATAAGTAGTCAGCACCAGGTGACTTTTGCATAGTGTCAAGTGTCATTATGAACCCATGGGGATCTATTTAAAACTAGATTGTCGAAGCACCTGGGAATATTTTGTGGGAAACAATCTTGCATTGGCAAGGAAATGGTAGAAAATAATAGGTCTCTTAAATCTCTAGCTTCAATGGGACACATTAAGCTGAGTTACATCAGGGACAAATTTAACCCTATGAGTCTTTTAAAACAATGTGCTGCTGGCTACAGGACAAGGTTAGCAACAAAGTTCATCTGCCTCTCTCTATAACACACGGCTCTCAAACACTAAATGATTATTTAAAACTAAAGAGGCATGAAGCAAAGATATAAATTATCATTTAGATGACAAATTACAGAATAAGATTAATAGGAACATGATAAAAATCTGCCACCATTTGAGATTAAATTGACTCAAAAGTTATTTTCCAGGACTCAGACTCCATTAAAAATGTCAAATGCAGGAATCAAGTCTATTGATGATTGCTGAAATTGTGCAAATGCTAAACCTTTTTGTTCCTAAACTTTTCATCCTCAGAGACTTTGGTAGTTGTTAATACATAGTTAGAGGGTTTCGTGAAAAGTTTCTACCAAGATCTGGCTTAATAGAAAAAAAGATGACAGAAAACCTTCACTCCTCGTTTGAGTGCAAGTCATAATTACAGTCAGTTTGCTCGGTCTCCTCCAAGAAAGCTGTGGAACTGGCCAGCCACAGAGGTGTGTGAAAACAAAGTGCCCCTTCTTAATAAGTGGTATAGCTGCTGTACTCTTCAGGAGCCAAGTCAGGAAACATTTTAGGGCAATGTGGTTCTGCATTGCTCCAACTTTATCCAGGGTCTGGATAAACTAATTCAGATCAAAGAAGAACCAACTCACTCCCCCACCCTGAATTTGAAATGAATCCTTTTGAAAAGATTTATACATTCTCCCTATTTAATTTGTGCACATTCTAGGTCAGGGGCAGGCAAACTTTTTGGCCTGAGGGCCACATCGGGTTTCCAAAATTGTAGGGAGGGCCGGCTGATGTCAAGTGTGCAGTCCAGGATAACAGAGTAATACCTTGCTGACTTCAGATCTGCCACAATCTTTTGTTTGACTTTTGTTGCCAGTAACTGTATGATCTCATTTTGAATGGTTTTTCCAAGGTAGTGGTGTGTGTACACTTCTTGAGTGATGACTCTTCTTAGATGCTCCTGGAGTACAGCATCAAACTCAGCCATCAGCTCCACAATTTTAAGGAAGTTTCCATTGTTTGGCATGTACAGCTGATCTGAAGTGCCACACAGTGCTAGGTTTTGGGTAGCAAGCATTCTCACAATGGCAATGAGCCTTTCCAGAACATTTTGCCAGCAAAGAAACTCTGATGCAATCTTCTTGTGATGCTGATCTATGGTGGCCTTTAACCTTAGTCTCATCTCAAGCTTTTTCCACCTATGGAATACTCTCTGGTGATTTGCTACCTTCTCATGGCATGCCAGATTTCTAGCCAGATTTTTCCCGTCCTTTGTTCCTGTAGAACCCAATGTGGCTGGAACATTAGCCTGGAAGAGTTTGCAACAAAAACAGTATGCAGCATTCTGGGTATTTGAGTACATAAGCCATGGCCTCTCCACTTTGTCACCATTGGGGATTTCATGCCAGTAATGTGTTGGATGGAAACTTCTATTTTCATTGTCTTTGGGGAACATGAATTTTTCACTTGCTGTGGCCCATGCAGTATAAGGAAGTCCCCCAGGCTACTGCTCAAGTGGGTCCACAGTCCTGGATTATCTAGTCTTAAAGAACTAAACTCAGCAGCAGCTGTTTCTTGCGCCTCCACCATACTCTTCTCTGATCTACACTTTTCTTCAGGAATGTGCCTGGTTACATCCATTTGAGATGGAGATATGGATGCTGCAGTAGCTGCCAGGTCACCTGCATTCTGACTAACTGGAAGATCAGGCATCTTCTCACCACTCTCATCCTCACCGGAGTTGGAAGGCTCACCGTGAACATTTGTGTCTATGTATATCAGAGCTCCTTCCTGCTTAGATAGAAAAGCTTCCTTTGCTTTTTTTCTTTTTCTGAATGCTGCCCCAGAGGGGCGTTTTCTTCTTTCACTCATGACTGCTGTTCTGTGCCAGCGATAGTAGCCCCCCAATTGGAGGGACAAATAAGCAGGCCTGAGTGAGGGGAAGCAGTGCCTGAGTGAGGGAAGATACTAGCATCTTAAGGGCCTAACTGGCTCCTACTTCAGTTGACTGCCTGTTCTCCTCAAGTGGGTTCAGGGAAGCAGCAGGAAGCTCCCTGAGAAGCTGGTGTTAATCAGTCCAAGCTCCACAGGATGCATAAGAGGCGGCTCCTCCTCTCTCTCTCCCTGCAGCTCCTGCTTTCTGTTGTTCCCTCTCATCTTTTCTCCTGCCTGCCTGTTATGTCTCTTGTGCCCTCCTTCCTCCAGCACAGCACTCCACCATCTCTGTGCATCTAGAACAGAGAGCATACATCTGCACCAGCAGCAGATGCAATTTTCTACACTGGGTCCTAGTGGCATCCCCCTCCCGCCGACAGTCTGTCACTTGAGGCAGCCGCCTCAGTTCACCTCATGGTAAGGCCAGCCCTGTGTGTTAGTCTGTTAGAGACTAAAATTTAATTTGGGTGTAAGCTTTCGTGGGCTAGCACCCACTTCATCAGATGCATGAAGTGAAAAATACAGGAGCAGGTATAAATACGTGAAAGGATGGTGGTTGCTTTACCAAGTATGAGGTCAGTCTAATGAGAGAAATCAATTATCTTTCCCCAATACTGATTTCTCCCTACTGTTACTCACACCTTCTTATCAACTGTCTCTGATGGGCCACTTTCTTACCACTTCAAAAGTTATTTTTCCTCCCTTGGTATCCTGCTGTTAATTGATTTCTCTCGTTAGACTGACCTCACACTTGGTAAAGCAACCCCCATTCTTTCATGTATTTATACCTGCTCCTGCACTTTTCACTTTGCATCTGATGAAGTGCGCTCTAGCCCATGAAAGCTTATGCCCAAATTACCTTCCTTAGCCTCTAAGGTGCCACAAGGATCCTCATTGTTTTTATCAGTAAGTAGGATTCTCAAAGTTTTTCCTGACAACCTGCAAACAGAGATTGTACAAATTTCACAACAATCTTAGGGTCTATCTGCACTGGAGCTGGATGATATGATTTCCAGCTCATGTAGAAATACCTGCACTAGTTCTGATTGAGCAAGTGCCTAAAAATAGCAGTGAAGCCGCAGCAGTGCAAGCAGTGGTCAGGGCTGGCCACTCTGAGTACAAGTTCATTGGACATCCTTGTATGTACTTAGGTGGTGAGCCTGAGCTGCCACTTAGGGCCAGATTTAGGGGCAAGCAACTCAGGTGACTGCCTAGGGTGCTGGACTTAAGGTGCTGCAGGCTCAAGATGCTATTTCTGTTAGCAACAAAAGAGAACATGGAACATTAGGTACTATGCTGTAATAATGGACTGCCCTCCTGACATTAGTCACAGTGAAAAGATGTCACCTACAGTAAGATTTGTTGACTGAGTATGGCTGTATCCAAGTAAAGGAAAACTTTCTCTGTTTCCAGTCCATGGATGACTCTACTGGAAAAGGCCTAACAGAAGTGTTTATGAACATTCTGAATGAGAATAAAATAAAGCTTCAGGACTGCTGTGGCCAAGGCTATGACAACATCAGAAATATGAAGGTCGGAAACAGTGGTGTCCAGGTAAGGAACCTTGCGCTGAATCAAAGAGCTTTCTTTGTGCCTTGTGGCTCCCTCAACCCGGTTGTATCAGATGTAGTATCTTTGAAGAGAGAGACTGCATCTAGAGTACTGCAAAGGCTAAACGGACATCAATGATGAAGACCTCTGTCAAACTGGACAACATCCATCACATTTTGCAACATAAGAAGCACTTGCCACTCTGAGTTTTCCAATCCATTCATGATGCAGAGCTGAAGGACACTTTTCCAAGTATGTGGATAGTTTTGAGGATTCTGCTCATGCAGCTGGTCACCATCATGAGTGGTGAGCGCAGCTTTTGGAAGCTTGGGCTCATGGAAATACATCTCCTATTGATGAGAGACTGACAGTACTTGCTATTTTATGGCTTGAAAAGGCCATTGCCCAGTCTTTAGAACTGTTCGACTCTGTGCTTCAGTTTGTGAGGGCAAAGGCGAAAACCCTAGTCCTTTACTTCAAAAGGTCGCGTTTACCATTCTACGTGGGGTCATCTACTGTAATACTATTTAATACTGGTCCATTCTGTGTTGGTGCACAGTTCAATTTCTTGTTGTGCATTTCAAATTAAAGTTTCTATAAGCTTAGAGGAAACCATTTTTTATTTGCTTATAGGGCATGAATAAATACAATTTTACAGATCCTAGCATGCAAATCTATTTTATTTGAGAAAGAGAAATTGTGCATCAAAGTTGTGAAATGGGGGCTACAAATGCATTTAAAAATAAGGTATTCCAAAGCTTAACCAATGGTAGGGGGGCACCGTTTGGTCTAGGGCCAGCCCTTCTGCTGTTTGCTCTGCTGTGGCCTGAGCCCTGGTTAGAAAGATCTGTGTTGACAAAACAGTGTTAGACAAGTGTGTGAGTTCAAACCCTGGGTTTACATTGTGTGTGTCCTCGGCTGTAGTGATCTTATATCACTGCAATGCAGGAATAGATTCCTGTGATGTGTTATACCAGCAGAGATCTGAATCCATCATATTAAAGGGAGAGCTGGGGATGTGTTCAAAGAGATTTATAATTAGTGTTTTCTTGTTATTCTTTCACGTATTCTACACAGGAAATTTCTGAATCATGTTGGCAACTGAAGACCAGATATGGTCTTGATTATTTCAATAATTGAGAGCCTTGCAAATTCTTTTCAAAGAACAGTGCAGTGTGAATTTAAAATTCAATCCAGCTTAGAAGGGTTGTATATTAAGTTTAAATACCACAAGTTTACAAGATTAAAAATAGTAAATGTGACCATTTCTCTTCACAGCAATTACATTTCCATTACATCTTTAAATCATTATGTTTTAAAATGATCATTTATTCATTTAGATGGCACTTTTCAGCAGTACAGTACCAAAGTGTTCTATGTGGAGTATACTTCAAGTGTGATGTGCTACTGACACAGCCAAAGCAAAAGGAATAGGAAATATCTGCAGCGGCAGTATTAACTGTAATTAGAGCTGGGCAGACAAGTTCAGCTGGAGTTAAAATGGCCTGAAATTTGACCCTAACTTTAACAGAATCTGGAAGTTTTTTCATATTAAAAATTGTTCACCTACTTCTTGTCAGGATCTGAAGTTAAATATAATAATAATTAATATAATAGCATAACCAATTTCTTTTCATGGCTTTTAGTCCATTGATCTTCAAGCACTTTTACAAAGAAGGTCAGTATAGTTATTCCCATTTTATAGATGGGGGAAACTGAGGCATGGGGAAGGAAGTGACTTGCGCAAGGTCACCCAGCAGGCCAGAGCTAGGAATTCAACTCAGGTCTCCAGAGTGGTAAACCAGTACCTTTTCTACTAGGCCCCACTGCTTTCTGAAGGTGACAAACTGATCAGAGTCCTGATCCAAAGCCCACTGAAGTCTTTCTGTTGACTTCATTAAACTTTGGCTCGGGCCCATGAAAAAAGCTGCCTTAATGCTATTTCTAGTCTAACAGGAAGCAGAAAGTGTTCAGGTTTTTTGGGTAGCTCCACAAAAGTGACCCAAATAAGATTAAATAAGTATTTGCACTTTGTAGTGCTCACAGAACCAAACCTCTGTGCACTTTGAGGTTCACTCATCACAGATAAGAAATCATAAGTGAAAAATGTTGAGTTTGCACTTAAATTCAGCTCAACTGAATTAACGATACAAACTCTTCATATCATTTATTGTGAGTTCTCTGGTCTAGAATGCAATTGCATTTTCCAGTTTCATTTCATGGAAACTATAGCATTTAAAAATCCCTTTTGAAAATTCATTGGTGTAAGCTAATTAAATACAAACATTTTTCACATAATGCTTGATTAAATGAACACCTTTTTGCATGCAAAAATTTCACCTGCTAGGGAGTTGTTTGCTCTTAGTGACTGAAAATTTCAAGGCAAAATCTTGGTAAATTTCTGTCCAGAGCGGTGGAGGCTATTTATAATGAGAAATAAAAATTACAGGTGATGTATCTTTTTGTTTTACTCTTGTTTAAAAAGTTTCAATCATCCTACCAAGGAGCAGAAATTATAACTTGGCTGATCTATAAACATACATGCACAAGCACACACATACCATAAACAATGAATAACAAGTACTCAAAGTGAACAGCTCACAAGTTGAAAATTGTTTGTCCAAATATTTAGCAAATACTTATGAATAGCATATAGATCTGCAGCCATCAGCAGAGGTTCTTGAATGATTATTAAGTAACACGTAGGTTTAATATAGTCAGATATGCCATAAGAACAAATAAATCAACAGCTTATCTTTAATGTTGCTAGTAAATAATATGGTAGCAGTAAGCATCTCCTTAAAGTAGATACTATGTAGAAATATTATAGTATTTCTTAACCGATAGCTAAATCTTCATTTAACAAAGAAAATGATATGAGACAAGCTTAATACACTCTAAATAACTATGGTATTGGTACGATATATAGTATCTGTGAAGCTTTGTAAATAGCAGTTAGCTCAAGCAACATTACCTTCCAAATAATTGTTTTTTGCAAATAAAAATGTCTCACAGCTCTTCCTATTCAACGGGGGTTATCTTTTTTACACTGAACCAGCGTGAGCACCAGCCTGGTTCCCTTTGTATAAATCAATATATTTACTGTGTATACTTGGGGGGGAGAACCCCAGACATTTACTTTACAGTGAAGCTTGACTAATGTTAACAAGTTACACCCTATCTAGTCAGCATCAGCACAACATTATAGAATAATCTTTCAGATGTTAAAAATGGATACGATGAGGGATTTTACTTAACAGCCTGATCATTTATTTTTGAATATGATGGTTTTTCTCTGCCTAAGTCTTGACTGCTCTGGGTCTTAGTCATTTAAATGGGGAGTTGTCATTTCAAATACTTCATATTTCCTTTATTATGATTATGGTACAACATTATAGCTGCCATGAAAATATGTAAGTTGCTTGTCACTCTTCAAAAAGAGTTATGGGGCCTGTAGAATTGTTTCAGTGGCTTATCTTCAGTTTCAAAGGCTTAGAACCGTTTCTTCCTCTTGGATGTTTATGAAGCTCTTTGACAATTTCTTAATTCTTCCGTCCCTCCCCGCATCTTTCTTCATATCTGTCTTTCTCTCATTCCAGTAAAGTCAAAACCATTTCCCTTTTCTGAGCCCATTTCATCCTTTACCCAACTCCTCTGACTTGATTCTTTGCCTCCAAGTACAGATAACACTCTGGCTACTCTTCTCTCTCATCCTAGTATTTTCATTCTCCTTCTTTCTGATGCTCCTCTTTCCATGCTCTTCCCATTGTTAACACCAGCATTTATCCCACATGTCATCCAAGTTTTATCCAACCTCCCCAAAGCACCTCAACACTTATGGTAATCTTCCAAATCCCTTGCAAATTCTTAGCACTTTGGTCATTAGGACTGAGTGAAAAGTGGATTTTTCGGTTTGGGTGGGAGGAATGAGCCAAAAATCCAGTTCGGAGCAAACTTAAAACCTTAAAAATGAAAACTTGGAGGGGGGGGGCACGGACGGTAACTTGAGTTGACCTGAACATTTTCAGGTTTTTGTTTAATTTTTAGTTAATTCAAAACTTTTTTTTTTAAATTTGTTTTGAAGGGCCACTTTGAACCCCCCACCCCCTTTTAATATGTAAAATGTCCAATCAAAATACAATTTCTAATTGAAAACTAGAAACAGAAAGTTTTCACTTTTCAAAACAAAACATTAGCTACTGCTAATCCAGGTACAGGTACATGGTATCACTTGTCAAATCTCAACAACAGCACGGCTGTCACCTCTCAATACTTGGAGGGAAGGCTCCAAAGGAAAGCCTCAGAGCTGAAGGAAGGTAAAGTCATGTGAGCCACTCTCCAAGGACAGGTTTGGGAGGCACTGTGCTGCCTGACATGACACTTTTTGAATGAGATGTAAAACTTGGGTCATGACCTTTCCTAATAATCACATATTGCATAATACTTTTTACAACAGTAGGGGTGCTGCACTCAAGTTTCACTTTGAATAAGTACATGCTTGTCTTCCTAAAATTCTTCTTGCAGTTGCAGTTTGGTACTATTATCCTCTTCGTTTCCTGTGCTAGAACTGTTGGGTAGTGTGGCTGTGTATTTTAAACAGCTGCTGTGATCCACCCCAGAGATGAAGCATTTCACCGGTGAGTTAAGTAATGGGGAAAAATTAACTACAAGGATAACCAACTTGTCCTTCCCAACATGTTTTTAAAATCAGCATCTGTTTACCGCTAAGGACAAGAGTTCCAAATGCAAAGCACTGCTAGTGAGAAAGTTGCATCACTTTTTGTTTTCCTGGAGATATGAGTCGTCCACTAATTTATTACAGGGTTGTAGAAAGGAGATGATTTGCTGACAATATTTTTGTTAAACAAGCACTGAAATCTTTTTATTTTAAAGGCATATAATAATTGCATGGAATGCTCAGAACTGAGGTCCTGAACCTCCCCCTCCACTCCAACATCAAAAATGTGCACTGACAGCAGAACAACCCCCACTGCTCCTAGAATGAGAACATATTTTCCCTAAAATAATGCAGCTCAGCTGACTGGTTTTTTATCAGAAATCTTGGAAGATTTAAGGTGGGAAGAATGAGAATACAGCCTGAGCTCTCCTGACATGATGATTGTGAGGTTAGCTGCAGCCTATTTGCCAGACAGCTGCAAGATCACAGGTTCATTGGAAGTTAGATAACATGACTTTACATTCTGAGGCCCAGGGTTCATATTCTGAAGTGGCTAACAGGGATGGGGGTGGGAGTGGATGGAGGAGGAGGAGGAGGAGGAGGGCAGGAGTCCTTAAGAAAGCCAGGGTTGGAAATGTTATCCGAGTAGCCTAAGCCTAGCTCTTGGTATGCACATCATAAACATTCACATAGTCAATTCTGCCATTTAAATGGAAAAAGAGGTAAATGTGCTGCAGATGCAGAGTCCAAACAATGGAAATGATTTCTGATAAGTGGTGATCCTGCCTAGATCACTCATTGTAAGTTATTGTCTGTTACTTCTGTGGCACTGCATGTTTTGGCACAAACATAAGAGGATTTACCAAGTGGAGTGGCCAGGAGACTCTTAACTTCTGTGACACCAATAAAATTGTGTGGAGAACACAACAGGTTTCTTCTCCCCATTAGCAATATTTTTTTAAAGCTTACAAATCCTGCAGTTGGAGCCTTGTCCTTCTTTATATTGATTTAAACTCTTTCTATTAGTGTTTATGGCTGCCTGCTGGTTTACAGCCATGTTACATTCAAAGTATTAGAGCAAAAGAAATGAAAAGCACTCTCTTCTCAGAGCTGTGACGTCCAGTATCTGATTGAACAAGGTTTGTATTATTTTTTGGGGGATGTCCTATTTTTATATATTAAGGAAAATACTGTATGTGGTTCTGGTACTAAGACAGAAGATCCCAGTGAAATAATGCTAGAAGGTTCTGAGTTCAGACATGGTTAGAATAAGATTCTGTCTGAATCGCTTTGGTCCTCACACTCTGAAAGGCTCGGTCATGAAATTGCTATCTCACCATATTGCTGGTGCTTCCTGTCACAATCCAGAAGTGGAAACAAAACACAGTAGGGGAGAGGCATGAAAATTTCTATGCTGCTTCAACCATCCTGGAGTGTCCACAATACTTTCTTTTGTAAATAAGGCATATGTCTTCTTTGAGAAATGATGATGCTTGCTATGGTTGTGTGGCCATTTTTCTTTGTTTCTGCATCCCACTCTGTTTTGCATCAGTTAAAAAGCAGGCCCCCCAAATTCACTGAATATCTTTTTAAGATGACTGTCACAGTTCAGGGCCACTGCACCTGTATTCCCCCTCTATGGTCTAGCAAGGGCACCTATTTTAGGTTTCCAGTTCCCAGATGTCACCTCTCTTGAGTGAAGACCTACATCTCTTCCCTCCTGATGTGGGCTTTTCCAGTTCCCTACCTACACTCTTACTCCCAGCAAACCAGACTGTCTAAATAGGCCCACATATGTACCTTACGCGTGTGCACTCAGACGCTCACCCGCTTCAGGACGTAGCTTCAAAAGGCTGAGTTTTTGTGTAACTGGGGAGTGGAAAGAATTTGTGTTCACCTCCCCCCTAGATATCCCCAAAGAAATCCACTTCATATACATTGCTCCAAGTCTGCCACATGGTTATAGTCCTTTGATCATTTCAGGCCCACAATAATGCATAACCTTTGCATTTAATACAATGGTACTTAAACTTGATTCAGTAAGGTTTTCCAATGATACCACAGGAAATTGCCATGTCTGTCACATTGACTAAATACCAGTTTGTTTTAATTTGTGTCTTTTGTTTAAAACTGGCCACTCACTGTGCTGCACTCAGCTAACTGACAGAGGGGAAAGAGCTGTAAGCAGGGCCGCCCAGAGGATTTAGGGGGTCTGGGGTCTTCGGCAGTGGGGCCCCCCCTGCCGAATTGCCGCTGAAGACCTGGCACTTCGGCGGCGGGTCCCAGAGCGGAAGGACCCCCTGCAGCCGAAGACCCAGAGCGGAAGAAGCTCTGGGGGCCCGGGCCCCGTGAGAGTTTTCCAGGGCCCCCAGAGCGAGTGAAGGACCCTGCTCCAGGGGCCCCGAAAAAATTCTCGTGGGGGCAAATTGCCCCCTTCTCTGGGCGGCCCTGGCTGTAAGTGATCTTTCTTTTAAATAAACCATTTAAATTCTCAGATTTTATAGAGTACGGTTTTTGCTGTGGTATGTGAGGATTTCATTACTTTTTCAATATGGTATGTTGGAATGAACCAACAAGCCCCTGTGGGTGCCATAAAGCTAAATCCCACAAATTACACTAAAATTATACCTGATCGTCTTCTTGCCACTTCCTTTTTACGGGTTGGCAACTTTCAAATCTCATGATCATATGCCAGGCTGCTATGCAGATTGGTCTCCCTGAGGTCTGGTCCATGTACTGAATCATTGGTCTCCTTCTGTTAATAATCAGGGTGAGAGCCATCCCACTGAGAGCTCTCCAGTCCCTGCTGGATATGCCCATACCAATGTAGCCTAGCCTCCCTCAACTTGCTCTTCAAATGGAGTCATCTGCATTAGGCCCTTTAAAACCTCATTTTGTTTCCTATCACAGAAGCTATACCTGCGGACAGGTGCTATAACTAGGAGTGCTGCAGGGCTTAGTTTGGTTCAATGGCTTTCAGCAATCCCTTCCCTATACAAAAATTGGTCCAGCACCCCGGCCTTCTGATAATCATTATTCCAGGAATTACAATAATGCTGATAAATCACTCAGCAGAGGTTGACAATTGGCATCAAATCCCAGGTAATGTCCATGTGTAACAAAAGGAGAGGCACATTTAGAAATGCTCACTCAAGGGGCTGGTCTTCACTATGGGGAGATCAACGCTGCTGCAATCAATGCAGCAGGGATCGGTTTAGGAGGTCTAGGGAAGAAAAATCAATAAGGGACTTGTGAACTACATTAAGAGTTTTTTAGAAAATCACTTTCATGTAATCAGTAGGGAATGACTAAAGAGATCTGTGAGCATGTCACTGCAAAACAGCTTTACAGTCTCTTTGGTCACAACTTGCAAAAAGCTTCAAAAAACAAAACAGCATCTTGTGGCCCAGCATTCCTCCAGTACTCAAGTCTGTTGTTTGAAAGCATTCTCTGAGCTGAGAGAAACATAGACGCTGGTGTCTTTACAAAAATTATTCAAATTGTTTGCATGGTTTCCCTAAATATTTTTTTTAATGCCCATTCAATGTTGTCATTCATATTAGGGATTAACAAAGGCATTCTGGAGAAAACAAAAAACTTCCTCAAGCCTAGTTCCATTTCTAGAACTGAACCTAACTGATTCTCTTTTGAAAATTGAAAAGTTTGGTTTCTCTTCCCTCCTCCCCCCCCCCACCAATTATTTGATGTATTAGTTTATGCATACCTCCAGGCAAAAGTGCTGTAAAACAGACAAAATGGCTGTTTCAGAGCAGGAACAGGATGTGTTGTACCTCCTACAAGTAAACCTTTTCTCATGAGATCTACAACTCAAATATTGTAGACTCAAAATTTGACAATCCAGATAAAAAGCAGCATGTGAAATTTACACTCTTTAAGGTCTGCCTATTGCTAAGGTATTATGGGAACGTAGACCAGTCTGTGAGAAAAATATTATAGCTCTGGATAAGACATAATACCGTTCACCACCCCTTGGGGTATATAAGCATTAATGGAAGACTCAGTTGTGGTATTGGAACAGAATCCTGCACAATGGGGGTGCACAGATGCTTTGCCTTAATGGAGCATTGGGAGAGATTCTGCTTTAGAAGGCACAGGCAATCCCCAGCTTTAGGTGCACCTGGGATGGGGAGGATGTTCACCCTAACCCATCCCTTGGGATGTTGTAGATCGCACCCCCCTAGTGTGCTAGTCCTACTCTACAGGCTGGTGTGGAGGGGGATGGGGCCATGGCTGCTGCTTCTCTGCATAACTCACCCTTTTCTATTTTGCTTACTCTCCAGAAGGGGCAAAAACTGAGCTGTCTCTGGTAACAGGAAATACAATTATCTCTGCTGTTAGGCTACATCTACACTTATGGTGGCATGTAGAGTACAGAGACTGCATGCCCAGTGAGCAGAAGTATAAGTAGCAACGTAGATGGTGAGACATGGCTTAAGTTAGTAGAATACCCTACTCACCTGAACCCCCAGGGTATACAACTTAGTCAGCTCTTTACACACACACACACACACACACACACACACACACACACACACACACACACACACAGAGCAGTGCCCCCCCCTACACACAGCAGTGCCTCCCACAGCTACACTACTATTTTTAGCAGTGCAGTCCTGCTGCTGGAGCCTTTCTCCCATGTCCTCCCCAAGTTCTTAATTACCAGGCACTCAAACTGTTCCCCTCTGGTTTGTCATCCTGAATGCCTGAAACCAGACCTCTTGCCTCACATTAGGTTGACCAGACAGCAAGTGTGAAAAATCAGGACAGGGGGTGGGGTGTAATAGGTGCCTATAAAAGAAAAAGCCCCAAATATTAGGACTGTCCCTATAAAATAGGGACATCTGGTCACTCTACCTCACATGTTCCAGTGGAGCTCTGCCACATCTCATCTTATGGCCATGCCTAGTTTCCCTGCTGCCAGTGGCATTTTGGCCCACAGCATTTCCTAGCTGTACCAGGGTCTCACTGATCCTGGCAGATTCCAAGCCACAGCAGCTTCTAGCTGTGCCACATGTATACTCAGCACTGACTGACTCATTTTGGTGAGAGTGGACAGGCGAGTTCGTCCCTCACCAATGGAGTCTGGCCAGGATGGGCTTGTACCTGAGCTCTGGGGTTTAACCCAATGACATTACAGAAAATAATACATCAAGAAAAATAACTTTCCACGTTCCCACAGTCAGAATCTCAGAACACTCTTTAGTGTCCATAGTGACTCAGGCTACAGGCAGAGGGATGGACTCCATCATACCCAAACCTGTCTGTCTGCTGGTCCCTGATCAGGCACACCTTTATGTCCTTCCTCCTGGATCCCATGGGTGTCACTTGACCCTCTTTTCCTGTTTGAGCTGCTTGTGTTTATCTTGGTCAGTGAGTTTTGTCTGCCTCCTCACTCAGCCACTGGCCACCAGCTCCATCCATCTCTCCTTCATGAGCAGCCTGTTCCACTTCAGTCTCTACAGCTCTGGATCTCTTGCTATTGCTGCTGCCTCTGCTGGATTGTCCAGGGAATCATCTGTTCAGTTTTCTGCATACCCTGTAGGAGAGAGAGACCCTTTCTCTCCCCAGTTTGGAGCAGATAGCCCATCCTGCCTCAGCATGTGAGCGCAGCAGGGCCACTAGTTCCAGTTTCTTCTGACCAGCTGCTAAGAGACCTTGCTGTGCAAATAGCTCTTCTCACTGTTTCTTGGTCAGCTTAGCATATGTTTCTTTGCTCAACTTGCCTTTTCCACGGCTTTATTCATCTTATATAAGCAAACAGAAAATGAAAACTGTAACCTTTGTCTAGTCCCAACTTTCTTATTTGTGAATCTCTCAGAATCCATTTGATGAGCGCTTGGATACTTACCTAACCAACAAAGAATGTGTAAATCCTTCCAGCTATACCACCATGATGCTCCCTAGGTAAATTCAGGATTGTGAGGTATCTTACCGCTACCTGCCCTTAGGATGAAAAGAGTCTTGTCTATGCCTGCTGTGATTCAGCTCCCTGAAACCCACAGCATCTGGCACCACAAGTACTGACTTCCAGGCTTCCACAGACATCTCCTTCTCTTGAGCAGGCTAATGACAATCACACACCAACCCCCAACCTCTTTGCCAGTATCCCCCTCTGTAGTATCAAGCCCCTGCCACTGAACCTTCACAGAAATAACTAGGTGAATTGTCTTCAAAGAGACTATACACATAGTTTGACTGGCACAACTCAAGATCAGGTCTTTTATTACACCACAGCACTGGAATCCACTTATAGTGAAAACAAATAGGTTTATTAATAAAGTTAATATTTTAAGAGCGAGTGAGCAGCAGAGCAGAAACAATAGGAACAACAGGTTACAAATAAAACAAAACATAAAATGCAATCCTAGGTCTAAAGTTATCAATGTTTAACTTTTTATATTTGATAGCGTAGAGTTCCTCTCAAAGATTCAATATTTGCCAGTGTTGCAGGTTTTCAATCATAACCAGCTTCCAGGTTTTCAGTAATATTTCCCACCATATAAGGGATTTCCTCAATAAATGGATAACAAAATGTCTGTCTTGTCTTCCTCTTACATTTCCAAAGTTCACTGTCTTTGCACCCCAGAGACAGGACAACCCCCTATAGGTTAGTCTCCGATGACTTCCCAGCCACTTTTTATTCCATATGCAGATTTGGCTTATGAGGGTTAATTTTAAATTTGACACAGAGAGAGACACATCTTATCTCTTGTCTGGAAGAAACCTGTTTGCCAGCTCTGCCTTAATACAGACTTCTTGGGAACATATTCCCAGAGTATATACATACCTCTTTCCATGGTAGTGGTGTATACCTCTCACAGTGACTTAAGAAGATCTGTATGACATAAGCTTTTATTCAATACTTTACAAGACACCATTTGGACAAATACAATGAAAACAGTGTATTGAGTTTGTCAGGCCTGATAGGATTTGTAGACACAGAGTAGTCAACCCTTTGCTAGCTGACAGCAATGGGTCTCTGTCACATTTTCACAGCTTATACAAGGCCAAACTGTGGCCTGGCTTTTGTGGCCATGGAGGACAATAAGGAGGCACCTGGTATTCCCTTATCCCCATACACTGGCTATTGATGTTTTGGGGAGCTATATATGAAGAAAAGTTGCCTTCATGGCATCCGTACATCGTACATCTTTCCCCCTTCCCTGCTCATGCCTATAAGAGTAGGTGGCAGGTGGGGAGAATGGTCAGAGCCTTGGCTCCACTTCAAACAGGCACAGACCTAATGCAGGGTGGCTACTGCCCCTGCAGCAACAGGAAACTGGGAGACTAACGAGTTTCAGTCTGGCTCCTGGGGCGTGTGGCAAAATCGTAATTTAGTCCAAAACAATGCAAACTGATCTTTGTAAGCTATGAAAAGCAGATTTTTATTTTTATTTTTTTTCCTCCCCAAAGTAGTATTTTTAGGACATTAAGGCAAGGAGATATTTGTAATTATTTATTTCTGATGTTGGGGGGTATAAATTAATTATTCAAAATAAGTCTCTTTTAGGTATGATACTGACATCCCACAAATTTTGATTTGCAATCAAAGCATAATTTCTGCTGTTGAGCAGCCTGCATCTTATTTATCAGCTATTGGGGATATTATGCTCCTTAGTATATTAGGAATTTGTTTCTGAACAGAAGTCTGAGATAGAACTTCTGACTCCCGGCCCCCTGTTCTAAGTGATATTTTATATCGCCTTCCTCTCACATCCACTCCTGAATGCAAACATGCCAAAAGATGAAAAGCCATGGATATTTTTTTAATAAAAATCATGGAGTCCTTGATGCCTATAACAGTCTAGGACTGAAGTCTGGATTCAAGCGTAGCCAAAGAAAAATCAAAAGACAGTATTGTATAACCATCTGTCTTTTTTGGCCAGTGAGTCTGAGGGTTCGGATCATGTGGCCTGTCTCTGTTTTCTTATTTTTACAAAATATTTTACAAAACTATTTCCAAAATTCTGTTGCACTGTTTAAGTATAATATGGGTTATGGAAGTAAGGAATTTCCATGCCCTTTAAAGCAACCAGTCTCTGGTGTACAATATTCTGAAGGCTCAACATAAAATAACCAGAGAGAACTCTTTCTAGTGTAACCCTATCTTCTGAACCCCGACCCTGCTTGAATCCTACTGAGGGAATCATTTCTCAAGTGTCAGATTTATAGCAGATACTGTGATTATTTTTCCCTCTGGGCAAATAAATTATAATGCATGTTTTTTTCATAAATTAAGGCACATAACAAAATATGTAATCACTCATTAGATAAGTGACTGTAACAGCTCCTTCAAAGATACTTTAACAGCTCTGATAAATAATACATGTAACAAAGTGCATATATTATACATTCTAAAACATATATTGAGCCAAGTTAATACTTTTTGTTGATTTACATACTAGGTATTTTATTAGTTTGAGGAGGATTTTTCCATGAATGTTAACTATATATTGAATAGTTATGGGCAAATATTAAGTTTGGAGGTGCAATTCAGAAAAGCAACCAAGTCCCTGATCCTTGAAAATGCTCCATGTGGCTCCACCTATCTGGAGCAATTTAAAGGAGAGGGACACAAGTTTGGATGCTTACCCAAGATTATCAGAAAGATTTGAACCTTATATGTCTACCAAAGTGGGGTGTAAATCTCAGAAAAACAAACTATTTTACAAGATGTCCAGGATTTATGTAGATGGGGCCAGGGGGAGGCAGAATTAGCATGAGAAGAAGCTTTCTGGAGATATTTCAATATTGTGGTCTTAGCTGGAAACCAAAGTGCAGAGGTGTGTAAAGCTGAGCAACAAGTAGAGGCAACATGAACAGAAGTTTTACAGTGCTTCCAAAAAGTTTCAGCTGGGAATGAAATCAAGGTGTAGGGATTCTTCGTTTTATGTTAGGAAGTCCTTCCCTTTCCCACAAATGTTCACCTAGCCCTACTGTTTTCATGAATATTCCACCAATCATTTTACCTTGGAGTAGGTGGATAATTTACCTTGCATTAATGTTGAAAGAACACTAGGAATTGAAATTTCAGTTAGATCACAATAGTATCTAACAGCACTAAAAGTCTATGTTAACTTAACATTTGTCTGGAAAATCCAAGTCAAGAATATTCTTGGTTACACAAGTGTAAATGTAGAGTATTCTGCCTCCACTGAGTGGCCATCTATGTGGATCAAGTGTTCCTAATACTCGGCACAAGCAGGGCTGCCCAGAGGATTCAGGGGGCCTGAGGCAAAGCGAGGAGCTACGGCGCTTGTACTCACCCATCGGCGGTCCGGGTCTTCGGTGGCATTTCAGCAGCAGGGGGCCCTTCAGTCGCGCCGCGTCTTCGGCAGCACTGAAGGGCCCCCCCGCCACTGAAATGCCACTGAAGACCCAGAGTGACTGAAGGGCCCCCCGCCACCGAAATGCCGCCGAAGACCCAGACCGCTGGCTCGCGGAGCATTTCGGCGTCGGGGGGCCCTTCAGTCTCTCCGCATCTTCAGCAGCACTGAAGCGCCTGCCGCCACCGAAGACCCGGACCGCCACCGGGCCACGCCTCGCGGGGCTCCTGTGGGCAGCCCTGGCACAAGTGGTGTGGAGATGCTTTGTTCACTATGCCAGCAGACAGGAGTCCTGAAATTCAGTGCCTCTAACAGTACAGGATTCAAGGTAGTGGAGGTATGTATCCACATAAGTTGCTGTGTGGGCTGGATTGCCTGGCTAGAAGGTGCTCGCAGATAAAGCCACACTGATGCAAAATTACTCAAACAATGCTTTTCTCTCACCCCAAGTCTTTTACTATTTCAGAGAAAATATTATGCAAAGTTTGAACCTTGACAACTTTTGACCCTTACCCAGGGCCGGCTCTGGCTTTTTTGCTGCCCCAAGCAAAAAAAGAAAAAAAACAACAAAAAACCCAGGGTGCAAACTTTCAGTGCCACTTACTTGGCGGCTCGTGGCTGCTCCCCCAGCTGCACTGGTGAGCCTCTGGATGGGCGGCGGCGGCTGCACTCTGGCTAGCGGGACTCCCTGCGCTGCAGACATGCCCCAGGCAGTGGAGTGCATGCCCCGGCTAGCGGGGAGAATGGAGTGGGGGCGGGAGAGAGAGAAGGGGGGAGGCCAGGGCTTCCTTCAGCTGGGGTGCTCACCACTCGGCCCCTCCCGCCTGTTGGGAGAGCTCTGCGCCGCTCCTGCCTGCAGGTGAATTGAAAGTTGTCAGTCGGTGGGGAGGGAAGGACGTGGGCTGCCGGGCTTGCTGCAAACCTGGCACCGGCTGGGGCAGACGGAGCACGCAGCCCGCTCCCAGCAGGGCGCTCCCCTCCTCCGCGCCGCCGCCCCCTACAGTGGAACAGTCCTTTGTTGGTTAAAGGAATCTGTGAGGTGATCTCAGAGGGGTAAGGCAAATCTCTCTCACCTATCACCATAGTAGTTTAGCATCATCCTTTCATTCAATCCCCACTCCTTCAGGTTTATAATAAAGTACAGGTGACATTGGCTTGGTGATCATAAACTGAGCACCTAGTAGAAAGTGCTTTGAATCAAAACAATGGTCTAGGCACAATCTGTTTCAATTTATAGACTCAAACTCAGATGAGCTCTTTCAGGAAAATAGTGAGATGCTGAGAGAGCTCAAAATAATAATGGTGAAATTGTCTACATATTTATGAGCCCAGTAGAGAAAGTTACTCTCCCTGTTTTATTTTGTCTGAGCAATTCACTGCAGAAAGAGATTTCTGATTCCTTATGGGGATCTACAGTTTGTGCCAACCACTAAATTGACGGGAAATGTGTGAGCATGTGTCCTCTGAGGTTTACAGTAGTTCCTATTTCCAGGGAAACCATTCCCTTTTTCCATACATGTTCAGAATTGCTGACTCAGTCAGATATTGGCTCCAGAGGAGACCATGTAGTGGTGGGGAAAGAAAAAGCTAATAATTAATACACCTAAAAAATGTTAAGGAAAAACTAAAATGAGAGACAGACAGTCAGGAAGCAGCAAAGAGAGATGAAAGATTAAAAATGTTAATGATTATGAATGATTCAATATTCACTATATTTGCCTGGGACCCTTGCTATATTCCAGGGGTAAGCAACCTATGGCACATGTGCCGAAGGTGGCACGCAAGCTGATTTTCAGTGGCACTCACACTTCCCGGGTCCTGGCCACCAGTCCGGGGGGCTCTGCATTTTAATTTCATTTTAAATGAAGCTTCTTAAACATTTTAAAAACCTTATTTACTTTACATACAACAATAGTTTAGTTATATATTATAGACTTCTAGAAAGAGACCTTCTAAAAAAGGTTAAAATGTATTACTGGCACACAAAACCTTAACTTAGAGTGAATAAATGAAGACTCGGCACACGACTTCTGAAAGGTTGCCGACCCCTGCTATATTCTAACAATGTAATCCGTAACTAATTAGCTAAATATAAGGGGTTAGATCCTCAGCAGGTATAAATCAGCATAGCTTCATTGACTTCAGTGGAGGTCTAGTGATTTATACCAACTCCAGAACTGCTAAGAATCTTAATATCATTGGGCCTTGTTCTCTCTCAGTAGAAGAGCAGTAAACTAAAAATAGAACACATCAGTTTATTATAGTCAGACTTATGTTGTTGTTATAGACTGAACATATTCTCTTCCTGTGATGCCATTTTTCTTTCTCTAAAAAGCAGTAAGAGGTAAAGTAAATCCAGGGCAACATCTCCTAAAGTAAAGTTGATGCACTGCAGGATATGGGCAATTCCCTTTAATAATCAATAAATTATGATGGGAGAATTGAGCTCCAGGAAAGTAGACTCAGAATTTAAGGCCACAAGCGATCATGATGATCTGGTCTGATCTCCTGCACATCTCAGGCCACAGACTCTCACCCCTCCACTCCTATAATTGACCCATAACCTCTGGCTGAGTTACTGAAGTAATCAAATCATGATTTAAAGATGTGAACTTACAGAGAATCCACCATTTATTCTAGTTTAAACCTGCAAGTGACCCAGGTCCCATGCTGCAGAGGAAGGCAGAAAACCTCTAGGGCCTCTGCCAATCTGACCTGGGAGAAAGTTCCTTCCCAATCACAAATATGGTGATAAGTTGGACCCTGAGCATGTCAGCAAGGCAGCCAGACACGTGGGAAAAGCTCTCTGTAGTAACTCAGAGCTCTCTCCTTCTAGTGTCCCATCTCTGGCCATTGGGATATTTGCACTAGCAGTCGCAGATGAGCCACATATCATTGTAAGCAGTTCCATCATACCATCCCCTCCATAATCTTATCAAGCTCAGTCTTGAAGCCAGGAAGGTTATTTGACCCCAATGCACCCCTTTGAAGACTGTTGCAGAACTTCACACCTCTGATTAGACACCTTCATCTAATTTTAACCCTAAACTTGTTGATGGCCAGTTTATATCCATTTGTTCTTGCGCCATCATTGGCACTTAACTTTAACTCCTCTCCCTCCCTTATGTATCCTTCTAATGTATTTATAGAGAGCAATCATATCTCCTCTGTCTTTGTTTGGTTAGGCTAAATAAGTCAAGCTCTTTGAGTCTTCTCTCAAATGGTAGGTTCTTCTTCGAGTGATTGCTCCTATGCATTCCAGTTAGGTGTGCGCGCTGTGCGTGCACGGCTCTTCGGAAGATTTTTACCCTAGCAACACTCGGTGGGTTGGCTGGGCGCCCCCTGGAGTGGTGCCGCTATGGTGCAGGATATATACCCCTGCCGACCCATCCGCCCCTCAGTTCCTTCTTCCTGCCCGTGACGGCCGTTGGAACAATGGAGCGCGGCTTAGCTGACCTCCACTTCCCTAGCTACTCGTAGTTTCTCTCGTTTAGTATATAGTTGGGATGTTTATAGTTGTAGTTAACTTTATTTGTTTGTAGTATAGTATTTATTTTCAGGGGTTCGGGGTTTATCCCCTTCCCCTCACCTGGTGCCGGGTCCGATGCCCGGTCCACAGGGTTTTACACTGCTCGGCCGGCCACAAGCCGATGCCGACAAGAGATCCTCTCCTAAGTGCCTCGAGGAATCTCAACTAACAGATAAGTGCCTCATTTGTGAGGCCTTTAATCCGAGAACAAAGGGGAGCGGGACTTTCGTCTCAAGCAGCTCCTGAGGGAGGCAGCTCTTGCTCCTCCGCTCTCGGCGCTGAGCGCTGGTTAGTCTTCAAGGAGCGCTCCCTCGGCACCGGATCGCCAGTACCGTCAAGGCCTCCTGGCACTGGCCCTCACTGGCTCCGATATCCACTCAGCATGGTTCCCTCTCTTGGAGGATAAAGAGGCACAATATACTTGCTGCGTCCGAGCTGCCTGCTCCGCAGCCGAGCGCTATGCTCAGTCGGATCGCCCGGCACCGATGTCGGCCGCGGCACCGACAATATCCGCACCATTAACTCTGGCCAGGCAAGAGCCGTCGAGTCCGGTGCTGGAAAGCTCCCGGTACGAACCGTGGTCGAGCTCGCTATAAAGCTGCGTCCGAGCCGCTTGCTGCAGCCCGAGCGCTCCACTACATCGTACTGCCCGGCACCGGTACCTGCTGCGGCACCGACAGTATCAGCGCTGTAGACTCCGGACACACAAGAGCCGTCGAGTCCAGCACCTGAACGCTCCCCAGTGCGAGCTGTGGTCGAGCTCACTATTCCCTCCACGCTGGAAACATTTCCACAGTGAGGGAGTTGATGGCAAGGGCAGAGCCTGCGCTGCTTTAACCCCCGACACCGCCGGTGCGGGTTATATTGTCTATCGGCGAGCCTGTCTTGCTCACGCCACCCTGCGTCGGTACCGCAGAGTGGCACCGTTCCTGGTCGCGGTCCCGCAGACGTTCTCGGTCCCGTCATCGATCGAGGTCCTGACGCCGCTCGCAGTCTCGGCACCGTTCTCTATTTCGGTACCTTTAGTACTCGGCATCCCGTTCGCTGGCCCGGTACACTCGGCATCGATCCCGCCCCAGGCACCGAGACTCCCGTAGCCACTCCTAAACATCGAGCCTCGCGCTCTCGGTCGACCGCCCGGCACAGCTCCGGTGGCAGGTCCCGTTCTCGGTACCGGCATGTCTCCCGGTACCGATCCCTGGTGCCACGTCAAGCGATGTCAGTTAGAGAAGGAGACTCTACCAAAGGCTCTTCAGCTCCTTCAGGGCCATCCAGCCACGCATCAGTGTTGCCACGTGCGGACACTTCATATGCGCAGTACTCTGTTTTCCGATGTGCCCTCCAGAGTCTTCCAGGAGACCTATCAGTGGTCCTTCTAGTCACCTTGGGCGTACTACCACGCCAGAGGCATACCGGTGCTCCTATCTCGCTCCGTTCTGTCGGAGCTCTGGGTGCCCGAGGCGACGATTAGCTGTCCCCCTCCGACCAGTACGGAGCAAGCCCGGCTCCCAGATCCCACCGGATCAGGAGGTCGTCCAGGAGCGCGAGCCCACACAGGACCCGCTTGTCCCTGGCCTTTCTTCTGCCTTCTCCCCAGATGAGGCGGGGGCAGGAACATACTCCTTGGGCCCTCCTCTGATCGGAACGCAAGTACATGGTATCATCCGGGGGTATGAGTACCTATAGGTACATCTACCCCCCCCCCGCTCCCTTGTCATCCAGTCCCTCAATGGGATGGAACGCCATGGCCAGCAGGCACCAGCCCCTAAAGCCAAGGAGGCTAGGCGAATGGTCTTACTGGGCCGTAAGATGTACTCGGCGGGGGGCCTTCCACTTTGTGTAGCAAACTAGCAAGCCCTGCTCAGCCGCTACTATGGGTGGCGGTGGGCAAATGTACAGAGTCAGTTCTTCAGAACTCCTCTCAAGAGTTCGATGCCCTCCTGGAACGAAGGAAGAAGCTGGCTAGAGCTTCCCTCCAGGCCTCGTTGGATGCAGCTGACTCCGCTGCCACGACCCTGGCCTCGGGTGTTGCCACGAGGCGCATTTCATGGCTCCAGTTATCGAGCCTTCCCTCGCAGCTGCTGTACACTATACAGGACTTGCCCTTCAATGGCAAAGGCCTGTTCTCTGGAAAAACGGGCCCTAGGCTGCAAAGCCTGAAGGGCAGCAGGGTCACTTTGCGCTCTCTCTCGGCATGCACACGCCGGTGCTTTAGCGCCGACCTTTCCGTTCCCAGCCTCACCGCTCTTACCCTGCGCCTAGACAAAGACAGGACTTTGCCAGCAGGCGTCACTTACACGGTCATAGGCGTCAATCAGGCCCCCAAAGGAGCCAAAATTAAGGTCCTTCTAACCACCAGTGGGGCAAAAGCCTACCCATCTTCGTCCCCCTTAGGGACCCCTCTCACGAGCGATTCCTCTTGCAACAGGTGCGGACGCTCCTCTTCATCGGAGCTATACAGGAGGTACCTAAGGACGAAACCTAATCCCCTAGGCAAAGGGAGGTCTCAGACCTATCCTAGACCTGCGAGACCTCAACAAGTTCACGATGCAGATAAGTTCCACATGGTACCCATGGGGACCGTCATCCCATCCTTGGATCCCGGAGACTGTATGCCACCCTTGATAGATTTTCACGTCGCCATTTCTCTTCCACACAGAAGGTACCCCCGGTTGGGGGCCTACCGTCGTTTCCAGTATACGGCCCTCCCGGTGGGCCTTTATACAGCCCAAGTGTATTCAAAGTGCATGGCTGTAGTCGCCGCCTCTCTTCGCCACCATCGGATACACGTTCTCCGTATCTAGACAATTGGCTCATTCGAGGGACCTCCGGGCCCAAGTTACCAGTCATGTGGGCATCGACACGGACCTATTCCTGTGTCTAGGCCTGATGATCAATAGTAAAGTCCACTCTGGTTCCCACGCAGGGAATAGAATTCATTGGGGCTATCCTGGACTCCAGTCTCACCAGAGCCTGCTTACCTCAGCCTCGGTTTCATGCGATGGTAACAATTGTACAAGGTCTACAGACCTTCCCGACAACTTTGGCTCGCACTTGCCTAGGTTTCCTGAATCACATGGCTGTCTGCACGTTTGTTTCCAAATATGCCAGGCTTCGCCTCCGTCTACTTCAATCGTGGCTCACCTTGGTGTACCACCCGGGCAGAGATAGCATACTCCTGGTCGTCTCGTTCCCCCTGATCATCCTAGGCTCCCTCGACCGGGAGTCAGCGCCCTCCCTGGTGTATCCAGGCAGGCTGTTCCATTAACCCCTCAGGGACCCTCATGACAGACACCCCATCTCTCGGCTGGGTGCTCACCTGGGTCAGTTTCACACTCACGGCCTTAGGTCGGCTCAAGAGCTGGCCTTACACATCAATGTCTGAGAGCTGAGAGCAGTCTGCCTTGTATACCAGGCGTTTCAGCTGGCGGATCGCCTCAGCAGATCCTTCCTGTCTCACAAGTGGTCGTTTCCTCCGGACATTATCCATTCCGTTTTTCGGAAGTGGGTCTTTCCCCGCATAGCCCTCTTCGCTCCCGCGAGAGCGAAAAGAGAGAGAAGTTCTCCTCATTCCAAAGCCTCTCCCCGGGCTCAGTCTTGGAGGGATTTTCTGATGCCGTGGATGAGCCATCGGCTGTATGATTTCCCACCATTCCCGCTGGTTCACAGGGTCCTGCTAAAACTCCGCAGGGACGGAGCGCACCTGATCATGATCGCTCCAGCGTAACCCAGGCAGCACTGGTACACCAGGTTGCTACCCCTGTCGGTAGCCAACCCTATTTCCCTACCTCTTTGCCCAGACCCCATAACGCGGGATCACGGCAAGCTTCACCACCCAGACTTGTAATCCCCGCACCTCACAGCATGGCTGCTGTGTGGCTAAACCGATCCGAGTTACGTTGTTCTGCCTCGGTTCTACAGGATTCTCCTGGGTGGTAGGAAATCTTTCACTCGGTTAACGTATCTGGCAGAGTGGAAGCGTTTCTCCTGCTGCTACGAAACGCACAATGTTTCTCCCGCCGAGGTCCCGATCCATTCCGTCTTGGAGTACCTCTGGTCTCTCAAACAGCAGCACCTGGCACGGTCCTCATTAAGGGCACTCTTGGCAGCCATCTCTCCCTTCCACCCAGCGGAGAGTGGCCGCTCCGTATTCTTACACCTTGTGGTTTCTAGGTTCCTCAAGGGCTTGGAGCGTTATACCCCCCCCCCCAGTTGGCCCCTGCCAAAACCTGGGTCTTCGACCTGGTTCTAACCAGTTTTATGATTGCCCATTCGAGCCACTGACGACATGCTCGCTGACATACCTGTCCTGGAAGACAGTTTTTCCTTGTAGCCTTTCCATCGGCCAGACGAGTCTCCGAGCTTCAGGCACTCTCAATGGAACCACGGTATACTGTCTCTCTCAAGGACAAGGGCAGTTGTGACCACGCCTGGCCTTCCTCCCTAAAGGTGATGTCAGCCTCTCATATCATCCAGGATATCTTCCTTCCGGTCTTCTTTCCGAAGCCTCACTTATAGCAAGGAGAGCAACAATTGCCCTCCTTAGACGTCCGTACGGCATCCGCAATCTATATCGAGCGGACAAAGCCCTTTCGTAACGCCCCCAATTCTTCGTCGTGTTGGCGTGCCGGACGAGGGGCATGCCTGTCTCCTCCTAGAGGATTTCGTCTTCGATGACGTTGTGCATCCGCACCTCATGTGTTTTGGCCCATGTTCCATAGAGCCACCTTACTTCACATTCCACCAGGGCTCAGGCTTCTCTGCTGCCTTCCTGGCTCACGTACCCTTTCAGGGGATGTGTCGTGCAACTACCAGGCCCTCGGTCCACACCTTTGCCTCATTGGCCGAAGAGTCCAGAGATGATGCAGCCTTTGGCTCAGCAGTTTTGCATTCTGCAACATCTAACTCCGACCCCACCGCCTATGTAAGGCTTGGGAATCACCTAACTGGAATGCATAGGAGCAATCACTTGAAGAAGAAAAGACGGTTACTCATCGTTGTAACTGTTGTTCTTCGAGATGTGTTGCTCCTATCCATTCCAGACCCGCCCTCCTTCCCCACTGTCGGAGTAGCCGGCAAGAAGGAACTGAGGGGCAGATGGGTCGGCAGGGGTATATATCCTGCGCCATAGCGGCGCCACTCCAGGGGGCGCCCAGCCGACCCACCGAGTGTTGCTAGGGTAAAAATCTTCCGAAGAGCCGTGCACGCACGGCGCGCACACCTAACTGGAATGGATAGGAGCAACACATCTCGAAGAACAACAGTTACAACGGTGAATAACAGTCTTTTTTCCATTCCTCTGATCATCCTAGTAGCCCTTCTGTGCCAGTTCCAGTTTGAATTAATCTTTCTTAAACATGGGATACCAGAGTTGAATACCGTATTCCAGATGAGGTCTCACCAGTGCCTTGTATAATGGTACTAACACTTCCCTGTCTCTACTGGAAATACCTTGCCTGATGTATCCTCGGACTGCATTAGCCTTTTTTTCAGTCACATCACATGGGCAGTTCATGTTCATCCTTTCTCCTCTGTCGCTTCCAACTGATACATCCCCCGTTTATAGTAAAAAATCATTTTGTTAATCCCTAAGTGTATAACCTTGCACTTCCACTATTAAATTTCATCCCATTTCAATTACTCCAGTTTTCAAAGTCATCCAGATCTTTTTGTGTGATATTCTATTCCACCTCTGTATTGGGAATACCTCCCAACTTTGTGTCATCCAACAATTTTATAAGCACGCTCTCATTTTTGTTCAAAGTCATTAAAGAAAATGTTAAATAAGATTGGTCCCAGGATTGATCCCTGAGGAACTCCACTAGTAATCACCTTTCAGTATGACCGGTTGTAGCCTTCCCTTTAACCTATTCCTTATACACCTTTCTAGTCTCACATTAGTCCCCATCTTCTCTAATATAACTAATAATTTCCAGTATAGAAATGTATCAGATGCCTTACTGAAATCCAGGTAGATTGTCAGATCATGTTGGTCTGGCACAATCTGCCTTTTGTAAAACCATGTTGTATTTTACCCCAATTACCATTCACCTCTATGTCCTTAACTACTTTCTCTTTTAAAATGTGTTCCAAAACCTTGCATACAATCAAGGTCAAATTAACAGGCCTGTAGTTTCCTGGATCCCTTTTCCCCCATTTTCTTAAAAATAGGTAATATGTTAACAATTCTCCAGTCATAGGGTACAACCCCCAAGTTTACAGATTTATTAAAAATCCCTGCTAGTGGGCTTGCAATTTCTTGTGCCAGTTCCTTTTCTAATATTCATAGAATCATAGAATATTAGGGTTGGAAGAGACCTCAGGAGGTCATCTAGTCCAATCCCCTGCTCAAAGCAGGACCAACACCAACTAAATCATCCCAGCCAAAGCTTTGTCAAGATGGCCTTAAAAACCTGTAAGGATGGAGATTTTACCACCTCCCTAGGTAACCCATTCCAGTGCTTCACCCAGCTCCTAGTGAAACAGTGTTTCCTAATATCCAACCTAGACCTCCCCCACTGCAACTTGAGACCATTGCTTCTTGTTCTGTCATCTGCCACCACTAAGAACAGCCTAGCTCCATCCTCTTTTTGTTGCCCTCCTCTGGGCTCTCCAATTTGTCCACATCCTTTCTGCAGTGGGGGGACCAAAACTGGATGCAATACTCCAGGTGTGGTCTCACCAATGCCGAATAGAAGGGAATAATCACTTCCTTCAGTCTGCTGGCAGTGATCTTACTAATACAGCCCAATATGCCATTGGCCTTCTTGGCAACAAGGGCACACTGTAACCCCTAGGTCTTTTTCTGCAGAACTGCTGCTTAGCCAGTTGGTCCCCAGCCTTTAGAGGTGCATGGGATTCTTCCTTCCTAAGTGCAGAACTCTGCACTTGTCCTTGTTGAACCTCATCAGATTTTTTGGCCCAATCGTCTAATTTGTCTAGGTCACTTTGGGCTTGATCCCTACCCTCCATTTTATCTACCTCTCCCCTGAGCTTAGTGTCATCTGCGAACTTGCTGAGGGTATAATTAATCCCATTATCCAGATCATGAATAAAAATGTTGATACCTGCTGCCAACTGGACATCGAGCCGTTAATCACTGCCCGTTGAGCCCGACAATCTAGCTGGCTTTCTATCCATGTTATAGTCCCTTCATCCAATCCATACTTCTTTAACTTGCTGGCAAGAATACTGTGGGAGACCATATCAAAAGGTTTGCTAAAGTCAAGATATATTACATCCACCGCTTTCCCCATATCCACAGAGCCAGTTATCTCATCATAAAAGGCAGTCAGGTTGGTCAGGCATGACTTGCCCTTGGTGAATCATGTTGACTGTTCTTGATCACCTTCCTCTCCTCCAAGTGCTTCAAAATGGATTCCTTGAGGCACTGCTTCATGATTTTGCCAGGGACTGAAGTGAAGCTGACTGGTCTGTAGTTCCCTGGGGTCTCTTTTTTCCCTTTTTAAAATATGGGCACTATATTTGCCTTTTTTCCAGTCATCTGGGACCTCCCCTGATCACCATGAATTTTCAAAGATAATGACCAATGGTTCTACAATCACATCAGCCAACTCCCTCAGCACCCTTGGATGCATTAGATCTGGACTCATGGACTTGGGCATGTCCAGCTTTTCTAAATAGTCCTTAACCTGTTCTTTCACCACTGAGGGCTGCTCACCTACTCCCCATGCTGTGTTGTCCAGTGCAGTGGTCTGGGAGCTGCCCTTATCTGTGACGACCAAGGCAAAAAAAGCATTGAGTATTTCAGCTTTTTACACATCTGTCACTATGTTGCCTCCCCCATTCAGTAAGGGTCCCACACTTTTTCCCTGGCCTGTTTCTTGTTGCTAACATACCTGTAGAAACCCTTCTTGTTACCTTTCACATCCAATGCTAGCTGCAACTCCAGTTGTGCCTTGGCTTTCCTGATTACCTCCCTGCATGCTCTAGCAATATCTTTATACTTCTCCCTAGTCATCTGTCCAAATTTCCACTTCTTGTAAGCTTCCTTTTTGAATTTAAGATCACTGAAGATTTCTCTGTTAAGACAAGCTGGTTGCCTGCCATCTTTGATATTCTTTCTGCACTTCGGGATGGTTTGTTCCTGCACCCTCAATAAGGCTTCTTTAAAATACAGCCAGCTCTCCTAGACTCCTTACCCCCTCATATTAGCCTCCCAGGGGATCCTGCCCATCAGTTCCCTAAGGGAGTCTAAGTCTGCTTTTCTGAAATCTAGGATCCATATTTTGCTACTCTCCTTTCTTTTTTCAGGATCCTGAACTCAACCATCTCATGGTCACTGCTGCCTAGGTTGCCACCCACTTCTACTTCCTCTCCCAGTTCTTCCCTGTTTGTAAGCAGCAGGTCAAGAGGAGCATGGCCCCTAGTTGGTTCCTCCAACTTTCTTCAAAAACTTCCTGGAGAGAGATTCTTAGATGGAGATTATTTGGTCCTCCTGATTCGGTCCTATTAAGTAGTTTTGAGTCTCACTCCCACCTCAGTTGTGGTAATTTCTACTTCCATGTCTTCTTTTCCATTAGCTACCGTGCCACGACACTAACTCCTCATTATCCATACTAAAAACTGAGGCAAAGTATTAATTTAAGTGTTTGGACATACCTAGATTATCTCTAATCTCCACTCCATCTTCAGTTCTTAGTGGTCCCACTTCTTTCCTTGTTTTCTTTTTATTTATATAGCTATAGAACTTTTTACTATTAGTTTTTTAACTTCTTTTGCACGGTCTATCTTTGCTTGTGTTATGGCAGCTCTGTTATTTCCCTTACACCTTTTGACCTCCAGTAGGTAGCTTTCCTTATTGATCCATCCCATATTCCATTCATTGAAGACTTTATCTGCTTTCTCTAAATAACCGTTTCGAGATGCCTGCTCATCCAGTTTGGTCTGCGACCTTTACCTATGAGTGTTTCCCCTTGTGTGGAATCTAGGCTTGATATAGCTTCTGCAGCTTTGACTTTAAGTAATTTCAAGCCTCCTCCACATTCAGATACTTGAGTTCTTCAGTCCAGCCCATTTCCCTAACTTATTCCCTTAATGTTTTTAAGTTTGCCCTCTTGAAATCAAGGATCCTAGTTGCAGACCTGTATTTGTTTATCCTTCCATTTAGTTTAAACTGAATTAGCTCATGGTCACTAAAACCAAGGTGGTCCTCTACAACCAGTTTTCTATGAGGTCCTCATTCTCCACCAATACTAAGTCTAAAATGGCGTCACCTCTTATTGGTTTGGTGATTATTTTGGTGAAGAAATATATCAGTTATCAGATCCAGGAATATCTCGGCCCTACCATTATTAGTAGCATTTGTCCTCTAATCTATATCTGGGAAATTAAAGTCTCCTATAATCACAGTTACCAGTAGTATTTATTTCATTAAAAATACTAGAGGTCTCTATCCATATTCAAATTGTATCCTGGGGGGTCTGTAGAACAGCCCAAACACTGTCCCAGTGGAGCCTGTATTAGCTTTCTCCCAAAAGTGATTTTGACCCAAACATTCTGTTTTATCCACTCCATCACTTCTAATTTCTGAACATCCTACTTGGTTATTACTATACAACGCTACTCCACCACGGTTACCTTTATTTCTGTCTTTCCTGAATAGCACATTCCCTTCAATACCTGTAGTCCTATCATGACTACTCTTCCACCATATTTCTGTTATCCCAATAATATCTGGTTTCACTTCCATTTTGTTAACGGGTCTTCTTGCATTGTTGCACAGACATCTTAGTTGCATCTGCTTGGCTTCACCCAGATTCCTCACCTGATTAGGTACAGTCATTCTATTGCTATTATCACCTACCTGAATGTTAGTGTCATTGCTACTGGCATTATGTTGTCTCCTGATGTCTATTTTGCTACCCTCTGTTCCTTTTTCCATTGTTGTATCCTCTCTTACTTGATTTTTTCTTCTGCTCAAAATTACAATCAGGTGTGGAGAGGGCATGCATATCTCCCAAGTTCCCCCCCCCCCCGCACAACTCCCTAGTTTAAAGATCTTTTGATCAGTTGTGCCACTCTCCATCCCAGAAGACTATTTCCTTCTCTGATCAGGTGGAGTCCATCCCATGAGAACAGTACACTGTCCATGAATGCCTCCCAGTAATCGAGTATCCCAAAGCCCTCCTTATAGTACCGCTGCCTGAGCCATCTGTTGATTATCATAATCTTGTCTCACCTTCATTCGCCTCCTCTAGGAACAGGTAGAATCCCACAGAAGATCACCTGAGCTTTCATTTCTTTACAGCATGCTGGGGAAGATGCTTAGTCACCCTTGATGCATTCCAGAGAGAATCTAGCACTATCATTTGTTCCCATGTGAAGGACAGTCAGTGGATTCTTTCCTGCTTCCATTAGGATCCTCTTTAGCCTCAGGCCCACATCCCATATTTTAGCTCCTGGCAGACAGCACACCCTTCTGCTCTTAGGATCAGCTCTGGTACCAAGTTTGTCTGTTCTTCTTAGAAGGGAGTTCCCAGTCATGTAGAGCTGCCTCTTCCTGGTGTTGGTGTGATTCTCCAGCCTTCCTCTTTATATACTTTCTGGCTGAAAGTTATCTTTTCTTTTTTTTCTCCCTTGCAATCTTCTGTGGGTCATCCTCTGTACTCCTGGGGCTTGAGCTCTGGCTATCTCCATTGACACTTCCCCTCTTCTTGTAGGACAAGCTGCTCTTCTTCTTGTCTTCCTTGCTCTCCCATTTTCTGTTACTGCCTGCTGTACTCCTTCCTCATTTCTCAACTCAGAAAACCTGTCCCTGCTCCAGTTTTCCTTCACTAGCTGCATGCCTGAAAATAATATATTTAATGATTTGTACTTCAGGAACTTTGAAACATGCCCCCTATCTTTTGTTTATTTATCCTGAGGTGGAGAGGTTTATATTAAAGATCATTGCTATCATGTCCCAGAAAGAAGTGCAGGTGAAGGCGATAAGTGTCAATTTCTGTCATTCTGCTGCAGAGTCCACAATTTTGCTTGTCTATAGAGACTGTTATACAACAAAGGTCAGAGATCCGGTGAATGTAGGAGAAGTCCTGCCTTGCCTCTAATATTCTGCCACTTGTTATTTTACTGATGCTCATGCACACACACTCCTTTACTGATTGAGAAAATTGTGAAACCCCAAGGCACCTAGTTCACAACTATCAAAATTGACATATACTACTTGCAATCAAGATAACATTATTTTTCTGTGATTCCATTTCTGCTACCCACCCTCTTCAATTCATCCATTGAGAACTCTTCCTCACCTTAGAGCTACACGGCATAGAATTAAGAAATACAAAACTCTACATCTTATAAAAAGTTGCCATTGTGATCCTCAAGTGCCTCATTAAACAGCTAGCTATCAGTATGAGCTCTGGTGCATAGTAAGCCTCCTGCTGCTTATTGGACCTCCTGCTGATGTCATTGTTACTGTCCTAGTCCCTCTGCTGTGCTTCCCAAGGAGTTTCCTTCCTATTGTAAGCTGCAAATGCCATTTCTATCCGCTCACCTCCAAAAAAAGTATATTTATAAGTAAAAGGCCTATCCCCTCCCTCATCATCCCAAAAGTCAGAAGTTGATCCTTTACTTTACTGGCACTGAACAATAGTATGTAACACAGAGGAACAAAGAGAATCCATATAAAGGAAGGATTTTCTGGCAAGCACTTTAAGAAATAGTGAGTTCTGTAGCAGCCTTGATTGTTTGGCTTTACTTCCAATTATTTCATGCTTTGTGGTTAAAGTGATACCTCTTTTGTGAACAGACAGCCCTAAGATTCAACGTAAAAAATGTAGTAATCAGGACTAAATCCACTTCCCTCCTCACTCCGCTATGCTTTCGGGTTTTTTTCTAAATCATGTACTTATCAGCCATTCGTTATTTGTATTACAGTTAGCTCCCAGAGGACCCAATTGGAATCATGGCTCTTTGGTGCTTGGCACTGTGCCAACAGAGGAAAAGGTAATCTTAGTAAGAGACTAAGTTAGAGTAGGACTGTCTGGAAGAGCTTGCAGTCTAAACAGGCTGGGAAGGGAAATGGAGGCACAGACATGTAAAATGACTTGCCCCAAATCACAGAGCTAGTCTGTGGCCGAGCCACAAATATAATATAGGGTTCCTGAGCCCCACTCTAGAGCCATGTTAATTAAACCACACTGCCGCTCTATCATACATGACAAAATTAATCACATTTTGCTTTATAAGTTTAACACCAACTGACCCTGTTGTCAGACACCTGAATCGAACCTGGGACCTCGGGAGCTTAATACATAAGCTTTTACTGTATGGGCTAAAAATGCCTCTCTTAACCAACACTGTAGCAGGCTCATCAATCTCTAGCCCAGAGTTTCTCAAACCAGGGTCGCTGCTTGTGTAGGGAAAGCCCCTGGCGGGCCGGGTTGGTGTGTTTACCTGCACCATCCGCAGGTCCGGCTGATCGCGGCTCCCACTGGCCGTGGATCGCTTCTCCGGGCCAATGGGAGTTGCTGGAAGCAACGGCCAGTAAGTCGCTCAGCCCGCGCCACTTCCAGTAGCTCCCATTGGCCTGGAGCAGTGATCCGCGGCCAGTGGGAGCCGCGATCGGCTGGACCTCTGGACGGGGCAGGTAAACACACCGGCCCGGCCCTCCAGGGGCTTTCCCTACACAAGCGGTGACCTCTGTTTGAGAAACCCTGCTCTAGCCAGTACTAGAGGGGGCAGAGTGCCACACCAAGCAGGTTTGGGTTACATAAGCACTAGTGAGGCTTGACTGTTCAGATGTTTGTTGGTAATTACAGTTGTCTAATATCTTCAAAGTCTCTTATTCACTATTTTTGGAGATAAGGCTAATGCAAGGGAATATGCCAGGGGTGAGGTTATGGAGAAGGGGAACATGGCAGGACCAGGCACTACACAGGGCAGAAAACATGAGCTGACCTTGATCCAAAGATGTGCCCAATATAACTTATGAGGATGGTGCCAGTTGACATCCCCCCAAAAATTAAGATGTTTATTTAAGTAGTTGAGAAATTACCTAGCTAGATTATTAAATGGTGAATTGTACAAATTCTTGGTTGATTCTCTACTGGTCATTTTATGGCTGTGTTACAAAGTATGCCTGGAATTTTTTTCCTGGTAAGTTCAGATAATTTATTTCAGCTGACTCATTGGCGTGCTCCTGTAAGTGAGTTTGCCTTTAAATGTTTAACTTGCCAATAATTGTATTGGAAGTTAGATCAGGAAAAGTAACACTGTGATTCAAGTGGTGTCAAGTGCTTGTGAGTTCCTGGATGCTTTTTTGTGGTGGTGGAGGGTGGCGGGTGTGGGAGAGGGTTATGCTCCTCCAGGAAAAATGCCAGAATGGAAAGGTCGGGGGGAGGGGGGGGCAGAGAGACAGGATCCCTTCCTCTCTCTGACAGAATATAAACATGCAAGATTTTTTTCACATGGAACCCAGTTTATATAATAAGCTATGCAATCTAGAGATCACCATTCATAAAGGCATGCAGTTTCTCACTGATGTTATATTCAGTAAACCCTACATTCCCTACCTGTAAGTCAGCCTGAGATATATATATATAAATATATATCATGAACTCCAAAGGTAGCCTTAGACGAGGACACCAAATACATTTTCTGAGTTGGAGAAAGGATGCCCCAACATTCCTCTTATTTAGTACATCTTCATCAAGGGTCACTCTAGGATGCCCCAACATTCCTCTTATTTAGTACATCTTCATCAAGGGTCACTGTGGCAACCTACTTGTCAGGTGAGAGAGACTGGAAATGCTGCTCCCTCCACAACCCTTCAAGGACACTCCATGTGTCAATCAGAAGGCGGCAATACTATAGTACAGTACAACTGAGTCCTGTCTCTTCACTAAGGAATAAACAGTTGCAGGACACAGGATCCTCTGGTTTTCCCTGGCTCTGTAGCTGTCAGACTATCTAACACATCTTCAGCCTGCCTACTTATTAGATTTAATAGATTACCAAGACAGAAGAAACCATTGTGATTATATGATCTGACCTCCTATATAACACAGGCAATAAAACTTTCCCCAAAATTGTTCCTAGAGCATATCTTTTAGAAAAATATCCAACCTTGATTTAAAAATTGTCAATGATGGAGAGTCCACCATGATTCTTGGTAAATTGTTCCAATGGTTAATTATGCTCACTGTCAAATGTATGCTATATTTCCAGTCTGAATTTCTCTAGTTTCAACTTCCAATCATTGAATCATGTAATATCTTTGTCTGCCAGATTGAAGAGCTCATTATTAAATATTTGTTTTCCATGTAAATATTTATGGATTATAATCAAGTTACACTAAATAGATTGAGTTTTTTGAGTCCATCACTATAAGGCATGTTTTCTGATCCTTTAATGATTCGTTTGGCTCTACTCCGAACCCTCTCCAATTTGTCAACATCCTTTTTCAATTGTGGGCACCAAAACGGAACAGTTTTCCAGCAGTGATTGCACCAGTGCCAACTACAGAGATAAAATAATCTCTGTATTCCTACTGGATATTCCAAGGATTGCATTCGTTCTTTTGGCCACGATATCACACTAGGAGCTCATGTTCAGCTGATTATCCACCATTACCTGCAAAACTTTTTCAGAGTCACCGCTTCCCAGGATAGTCCCTAATCCTGTGTGTATGGCCTATATTCTTTGTTCCTAAATGCATATTTTAAAGTTAGCTGCATTAAAAAAAAATCACACATTATTTGCTTGTGCCCAGTTTACAAAGAGATCCAGAGCGCTCTGTATTTGTGACCTGTCCTTGCCAAGATTTACCACAAGTTTTTGTCATCTGCAAACTTGTCGGTGATGATTTTGTTTTCTTCCACGTCATTGATAAAAATGTAAAATAGAATAGGGCCAAGAAACAATCCCTTTGGGATCTCACTGGAAACACACCTGCATGATGATAATTCCCCATTTGCAATTACATTTTGAGCCTATCAATTAACCATTTTTTAATCCATTTAGTGTGTTTCATGTTAATTTTATATTCTAGTTTTTTAATCAAAATGTGTGGTACCAAGTCAAACACTTGACAGAAGTCTAAGTATATTACATCAACATTATTATTGTAATCAACCAAACTTGTAATCTCATTAAACAAATGAAGTTAGTTTCACAGGATCTATTTTCCATAAACCCTCTTTATTTGCATTAATTACATTACCCTCCTTTTATTCTTTATTAATCAAATCCTGTATCAGATGTGTCATTATCTTGCTCGGGATCAAGGCTTACAGGGCAGTAATTACCTGGATCATCCATTTCCCTTTTAAAAAACGGACACATTGGCTTTCTTCCAGTAGTCTGGAATTCTCCCAGTGCTCCAAGACTTATTGACAATCAATGCCAATGGTCCTGTGAAGTCCTCAGCCAGCTCCTTTAAAATTCTTGAATGAAAATGATCTTGACCTGCTGATTTTAAAATGTCTGACTTTAGTAGCTTGTGTATAACATCCTCCAAATACTCTAGGGGAACAAAAAAAAGAGTACAGAATACAGAGAGTATTGTCACAATATGAAAAAACTATATCATCTGGGGTTATTTTTTTTCTTCCTTTTCTGCATTATTATTGTTTGTTCTACCATTTTCATCTAGTAATGGATAATACTAATCCTAATAATTGTTTGTTTGTTTTTTAAACCCTGCTCCATATTGTCCTTAATTCTGCAGGCCATAGATTTCTCCTTATGTCCCTTTGCTTTGTTTATCAATTTTCTACAATTCTTAACTTTTGATTTATATTACCATCAACTTTCCCTTTCTTGTATTTGTTATAACTTTTTATTTATTTTTTATAGCTACCTTAATTTCATTTCTCCTTTAAACAAAGTTTTTTTAAAACCAGTATGGCCTTCTTCCTTGATTGTGAATTTTTAGGCATCTAGTAAGGCGTTCTTAAATGATTCCCAATTATTGTTCGCATTTTTCTGATTAAATTCTTCCTCCCAGATTATTTGGCTCATAATTGTTTTCAGCTTTGTGAAATGGTCCTATTAAAGCACCAAATATAAATATTACTGTTCTGGATTTTTTTCTGTTTGCACATTATAAATGTGATCAAGTCATGATCATTTATATCTACGCTATCATTAATGTTTTAGTTCTTTGATCAGTCCCTCTTTATCTGTTAAGTTTTCCTAACTTTTTCAGTTAGGAAGTTGTCATCTACAATGTTTAGAGATGAACATTGAACATATTTTAAAAATTCCAGGAAGCATTCTAAAGCCTCTTCTTGACAGCTGATTCTACTCATCCTTTTTCTAGGGCAGAAAAATTTGCTTTCAAAAGGAGTCAGTGCTGCTTGATTTCTTGCTTTCTTTTTTTTTAAATGGTAAGTTTGTGAAGCAAAATGACAAAACGTCAGTTATCTCCAACACTTCAGTATCTGCGTTGCAAAATGTCTGAGCACTACACAGAGCAAAGTAGTTGAAGACAGAGATTGCAGCTTTCTGCCTACTTATCTTAAAATGATACTCGCAAATGCAGGCCATATATTTTGCTTAGTATTAATACAATTCACTTTGAGTAAATCTTAAAACCTTAGTCAGTATGTATTCTCTGCCCTTTCTTGTGAAAAACTGTTCATTTCAACATTGTTGATGCCAACTCGTTTCATATGGTAATTCTGTATATGGGTTCTATGGTTTGGCCACATAAATATGACAGACAGAAAGAAACTGAAACAGCAGAGGGACTTTGGGCCCTAGATGGAAAAGGTGTACACTACAACTATAATTGAGTCAAAAGACCCAGTTAGAGCTCCTGCAGCCAAGCTTTATTCAGCACAAGGCAGGAATGTTGTCTGGGAGCTGGTTATGGCTGCCCAATCCTATGCTAGCACCATCTCTTTAAAAGTTAGTCACCTGACAGTTCTAATTTTTGTCAGTGGGGGATCATCATAGCAGTTCTCTACCATGGCATCTTTGCTGCCCCACCTCTGACACAACCACCACCAGCCCCCCACATACCCTATCCCTCCTTCAGCATGCCCCCTGTACGAAGGACAGGTTTGGTGACTGCTGCAAGAGCGGTCTGCACCAGGGGAAAGTTCCATTCCAGAAAGTTAATCCTGTGCTGGCCATTTATGGCCAGAATCTAACCACTTTGTGCCACCTGAGTGGTGAATGGGGCCTCATTATCCAGTTCATCGTACTGATGGGATCTCATAATGTCTTCATAATCATGTTAAACCCAGGCTTTAGCTGAGTTATCAGGATGTAATTATGTCCAGTCTCAGCTATAACCTGTAACTGTGTAACCAGTTCCCTGATTCAGACATAGTGTTGGGTCAGTACATAATAAGATATGGAGTGTGATTGCCAAAGCATCTTTAGGCATACAAATCCCATTGATTACTTGTGCTTCTAAGTCATTTAGGTGCATTTGAAAATCCAACCCAAAACATTTATGTAAAAGAAACGAGCCCTACCTGGCTTCTATGCAATAAGAGATTCTCACAGGGGATGTTTGCCTTATTTAACATGTAACCGGAGTTTAACATGACCTCCTTCAAATGCAGGAAAAGTTACAGCAGCTTTTCTAAAAAGATATTTGTGGAGCGTGGGGGGAGAGGCATAAAGGGGGAGTTAATTCATATTCGCTTCCTGTCTGTCAGGCTATCTGTTTTCCATAATTTGTCTCGATAATATCTCTCAAAGTGCTAAATCATTACAGAGGCTTTTACATCATATTAGCCACATCAAATACTGATATGAAACAACACAGAGTACAAGGCTTTCATATGGTCCTAATACAGGAATAGTATGGCCCAAAGGGCTATAAATAAGTGTGGTCAGTGCCAAGAAGGATAGAGAGATGGGGGAAAGTATTTCTTCTGGAATTTCATGTTTCCTTCCTGCTTGGAACATTATTTTTCTTGGCTAAGTATTTCTGATTATTCTACTGTACGCAGATGGACATATTGATGTACGTGTAACTGAACTCCCTCCTCAGAGAATAAGACACAGGCAAATACACAGGCACTTTTTCTTTTGGCTTTACTTATCCCACTGGGTTAATTATCCTTGTTACTCTATGAGGCAATATCACTGCTAATAGGTGGAACAAATGCAGTCATCTTTTGAAAATACTCTCATTTCTGCAAACTAAGAAGCCACAAGAAACTTGTTAGAACTGCGGTGCAAGGGATTTCAGGGTTTGGTGCTGAATCTTTTGGCAGTTTTTAAAAGAAGGCTGTCTTGTTTAAATCTAACTCTTTTACACAGCTAGAATCAAGACATTAGAGTCTCCCTAGTCACCATTCTCTCCCCCCGTTCCCCGCATCATCAAGTAAAACATCTCAGATCAGAGAACAACCAAGGATCTTCTGAAATAAATGGCACTCACTCCAACAGTGTCAGTACACCAATCACAATAACAAATTATTGCATTGAAATGGCATCTTAAACACCACATAAAATTATCATTTAAAACACATTATGATTTGATTTCAAGAAAGTATGTTCTGTTAATAACAGATTCAAATCTTGTGGATCAGATATTCAGACTGGTTGTTTAATCTGAAAGTTTGCATGTGAATCTATTGGCCCTGCAAACCAGTTAACTGCACACACAGATGCTTAGTGTATTCACAGTTACCTGTGTTTATGATTTTGGGAGGTTTGTGCACAGGTCAGTGAGCACTCAAATATTGAAAACATTCACTCTAGAACAAAGTAGTCTTTTTTTTCTATAATTTATCTGAGATTATTTTTTACTCTCATGTATTGAATTTATTGTGTGGTAATACAGTTCAAGACAAGACAGTAAGGAGAAAATCCAGAATTATCCATAAACTGGTAACACATCACAAAATTCAGGAAGAATCTGCAGAAATGTCAAACACATCATGCTGTACACTTGCAACAGACTGTCCTTCAGTAGTTAGCATATAAATAATCACTAGTGAGAACGGTCCGTTTAAGGGTTGAGCTATGAGTCTGGGTGAGTGCTACAGAAGCTCATATTATGCACAGTCATTTGGAACTGGTAACAGAATAAAGCAGGTATTTTTCAAACACCTTAATCAATGGGTGATCATTGAACACCACAACTAGAAAAGTCATATAAGCATATCCTCCTTCAAAACTATTCCCTTTCCAGCATGCTTCCTCAAATATCATCCCCATACCAGAAACCTAGGCCAATAAAAAGGCCTTTGATGTATGAACCTTTAAACTAAACTATGCTGATTTTCAGGTTAACCTGGCTGAATTTCAGAAAGTCTAAGGCTGAACTCAAGTGAGAAGGGGACACACTATTGATTTGTAGTAGAAGCCAAGTAGTATCTTGTGGGTATGATGGGCTTCCCCGGGGTGCAACCTGAAACTGGGGTGCTGCTGAGCCCCCTGTCTCACCAACCTGGGTCCTCTCTCACACTGTGATGCTGTGACAAGCTGCAGACCCCTCCAGATCTTACCTTAAGACAAACATTCACAGACGGAGCACATCCAGATGCAGTTACATTAATGCTTTCATTAGCCACTCATGCACCAACAATAGAATGGCTCCTGCAAACCATAACTTTGACATCTTACATGACATATTTTGTACAAAAATTGTTGAAATTATATAACACTGATGAATATGGAGGTGCCAGGTTGTTACTTTGAGGTACAGAATGTCACAGTGAGTTTTGTCCATTTTCAACACAAACCCAGGCAAAACTTCCCAATTTCTGTGGAGTGACTAATGGAGTTAGTGACTTTACTCAAATCAACAACTTCAATGTAAAACTCAAACCGTAGGAAGCTAAAAAAAAAAAGAGAACAAAAAAACGTGAACCAAACCTACTAGATTTTGCAATGGCTCCAAAATGAACATCCGGAAAAGGTAGCTTTGGTTGAAAGCAGGGAAGTGAACTAATTAGGTCAAAGATTAATCAGTAGGTATCATCAAAACCTGCCTTTTCTTGAAGAAATAAGCTGTGTGTGTGTCTTCCCAATCTTGGATTTTCTTCAAACAAAAATCTCTCATAAGAAAAATCTTTCAGACTGGAGGAGGGGAGGGGGGAAATCATGTCAGCCCTAACTAGCACCATAGGCAAAAGCAGATGCTGACATTTCTTTGAAACAGAGAATCCGCTAACAAACAGTACAACTGAGCTATGATAACTGGATTTGAAATAATCTCTGCTTCTGCTTTGGGAAATTCTTAAGAAAATGCTTGCCAATATATCCCATTAACAACTATGTGGGTGAAGCCAGACATGCTTTTGAATGAACTCTCACAGAAAAATTATAAAAGACAAAAATACCGTATCAAAAGATGAGCCTGGGAGCTTAAATTTGTAACATTGCTGAACACTTAAAATCATGGTCTTAATAAAGATTTATGGCTCATTACAACAATCTGTAACCTATTAACCTCCATTTTTTGTCCTATGGCTGCAGAGATGTTAACAGGCCACTTCACTTTGAATGGTCTCATCTCATACAATATGTGTTATCTACTTATGCTAAACAATCTGTTCTACCTTGTGTTTAACTGTGACACTCCACATACTTTTCCCAGACCTGAAGAAGAGCTCTGTGTATCTTGAAAGCTAGTCTGTTGTCTCTGGTATACAGCCTTGAGTCCTGGTATTGTCTGGCCAGTTCTCAAAAAATAGTGATGGGCCCTGATCATCCTAGAATCATAGGGTTAGAAGGGACTGCAAGATTCACCTGGCCTATCCCCTGCCAAGATACAGGATTTGCTGTGTCTAAACCATCCAAGACAGATGGCTATCCAGCCTCCTTTTGAAAATCTTCAGTGAAGGAGCTTCCACAACCACCTATGGCAGTCTATTCCATTGTCCTACTGTTCTTACAGTTAGGAAGTTTTTTCCTGAGATTTAATCTAAAGCTGCTATGCTGTAGTTTGAATCCATTGCCTCTTGTCCTGCCCTCTGTGATAAGAGAGAACAACTTTTCCCTATCTTTTTTTATGGAAGCCTGTCAAGTATTTGAAGACTTATCACATCCTCCTTTAATCTCCTCTTTTCCAAACTACCAAACTAAACGTACCCAGTTCCTTCAGCCTTTGCTCATACGCCTTGCATTTCATCCCTTTGATCATCTTTGTAGCTCACCTCTGGATCCTTTCCAGTTTCTCCACATCCTTTCTATACATTGGTGACCAAAATTGGACACAGTATTCCAGCTGAGGCCTAACTAGCGCTGAGTAGAGAGATACTACCATTTACCATGACTTGCATGCTATGCCTCTCTTAACAACCTAAAATTGCATTTCCTTTTGGTTTTTTGCAACAGGATCACATTGCTGACTCATACTGAGGTTGTTATCCACCACAACTCCCAGATCTTTCTCATCAATGCTGCTGCCAACCCAGTTATCCCCTGTTTTGTATGTGTCCATTTGTTTTTTCTTCCCTAAGTGTAGCACCTTACATTTGTCTTTGTAGAATTTCATTTTGTTGACTATAGCCCAGTACTCCAATTTATCAAGATCCCTCTGAATTTTAGCTCTATCCTCCAATGTGTTGGCAACCCCTCACCCAGCTTTGTGTCATCTGCAAGTCTGATCGGTATACTCTCTATTTGGACATTCAGGTCATTAATAAAGATGTTATAACACTGGGCCCAGAACAGATCCCTGTGGAACCCCTCTTGAGACCTCCTTCCAATCTGACATCATTCCATTAATAGCTACTCTTTATTTGTGGTTGTTTAACCAATTAGTGGTAGTTCCACTGAGCCCACATTTCTCCAGCTTACTTATCAGAATGTCATGTGGGACTGTGTCAAAAACCTTAATGAAGTCCAGGTATACTATGTTCTTTGCAAATCCATGCCGGGTGCTAGTGATCACCCCTTCATCCTCCAAGTAATCACAAATTAAATGTTTGATATGTTGCTCTAGTAACTTCCCAGGTATCGAAGTCAGGCTGACTGGTCTATAGTCTCTTGGCTCCTCCTTTTCCCCCCTTTTAAAGATGGGCATCATGATAGCCCTTTTCTAGTCTTCCTGGACCTCTCCTGTCATCCATGAGCTTGTAAGTATTATTGCCAGTGGCTCCGAGATTTCCTCAGCTAATTCCTTCAGTACCCTGGGGTGAATAGTATCAGGCCCCTCTGATTTGAATTCATTCAAATTGGTCAGAAGGTCTTTGATATATTCTTTATTTATCCCAATCGGCATCCCTTCCCCTTTATGGAAGTCTATGGTAACTTTGCTAGTCATCCAGTCACTTTATTTTTTGCAAGAAGACTGAAGCAAAGTAAACACTGAGCAGCTTTGCCTTCTTATCATATTCTGTTACTAGCTCCCCTTCTCCATTGAGCAGTGGACCCACACGGTCCTTGATCTTTCTTTTTTGTCTGACATATTTGAAGAACCCCTTCTTGTTGTTTCTAACATTCCTTGCCAGCTGTAACTCATTCTTTGTCTTGGCTTTCCTGATTTTGTCCCTACATGCTCAAGCTATTCCTATGTATACTTGTGGACATGGCCCTTCTTCTATTTCCTGTATGTATCCCTTTTAGTTAACTAAAAAGCTTCTTGTGCAGCCACAGCATCCCCCTGTGGCTCTTCTTATCTTTCCTCTGCATTAGAATAGCTTGATGTTGAGCCTCTAGTATTACATCTTTTAGGAACTACCAGCCCCCTTCGACTCCTTTTCTTCCTCATTGGTCTTTCCATAGGACCTTGCCTATTATTTCTCTGAGTTGGTTAAAATCTGCCTTTCTGAAGTCCAGTGTCCCTGTTTTGCTGTTCTTGTGTCCTTCTTTCCACATGATCTTGAATTCTATCAGATCATGATCACTTCCTCCCAAGTTCCCAACCACCTTCATGTTTGCAGCTAATTCATCCCTGTTGGTCAAAATCAAATCCAAAATGGATAACGCCCTAGTTGTTTCCCCAACTTTCTGATTCAGCAAGCTGTCTCCTACACAGGCTAAGGATTTTCAGGGCATATTATATTTTGCTGTAATAATCTTCCAACAGATATCAGGGAAGTTAAAATCCCCCATTAATATTAGCTCATGTGTGGGGACTAATCTTTTTACCTGCTTATAGAATGACGCAGCCACTTCTTCTTCCTCATTTGGTGGTCTATAATAGACCCTCACCATAACATCACTACTGTTCTTTTCCCTTTTTATCCTCACCCAGAGACTCTCAGTAGGTCTGTTGCTTACTTCCTCTTGGACCTCGGAGCAAGTGTATATATTCTTGACGTACAGCACAACACCTTCTCCTTTTTTCCCATACCTATCCTTTGAGAATAAGCTATATCCCTCAGTGTTGGTACTCCAGTCACGAAAGTTGTCCCACCAAGTCTCTGTAATGCCTATTAAATCATAATTTTCTTCATATACCATGAGTTCCTGTTCATCCTGCTTGTTCCCCATACACCTTTCATTTGTATATAGCCATTGAAGATATTTTGCAGACTGACCTCTTGCTTTTCTTCTTTCCTTTTTAATGCAGTTATGATTTCTATTCCCTTCTCCAGAAATTAATCCGTTCCCCTTTGTCTTCATTACTTGCATCTAGATTTGCATTGGCCAGATTTTTGTCACCATCCCCTACAGGACCTAGTTTAAATCTCTATCGGGTTAGCCAGACAATGTCCAAATATGCTCTTCCCAGTTAGGGTTGCCAACTCTCCAAGATTGTCCTGGAGTCTTCAGGAATTAAAGATCAACCTTTACTTAAAGATTATATCATGTGATGAAACCTCCAGGAATACATCCAACCAAAATTAGTAACCCTAACACAGTATTTGATAGATGGATCCCATCCCAACACAGTAATCCTCTTTCCTGCAATATCAGCTTGTTGTAGAAGAAGCCAAATCCCTCTTTCTGATGCCACCTATGTAGCCATGTATTTACTTCCATGATTCAAATTTTCCTTCAACAGTGAGGAATCTAGTCTCAAATCTTCCCTTCCTAGTCCTGGTCATTGAGAAGATAGTGGCAAACTATTTCCAGCCACATACACAGCCAAACCTATGAGATTGCCCCCACATGCTAAGAGGCTTCTTCCTTCTACAGCACATGGAGCAGGCAGAATTCCCTTGCACCTGCATTTTAAGGGCTTTGGAATGCTCCTGAATTGCTCAACCATCTTTCTCACTAGTCGGATCTGCAGCCCCTTCTCTCTGGCTGTCAGCACTTGTGCCTCCTAATGACTTATTAGCACAGAAGCAGATCGTGCCCTCTGTTTTATGATGGAGTCAGTTCTCTGTGGCCTTTAATGCCGATCCATGTGCCACCATTCAACACAACCATGCTTTCACCTAATAACTGACCTTGGTAGCCAATACAGCCTATACTGCTCCACTGGGAAGCTGTGCTGAAACTGGGTCTGGGTACTTCCAGTAAAACCCTTTTTTGCCTAGTAACCCACCACATCAGATTGGACCACCCAGGGAACTTCAACTGGCTCAAAACCTCCTAATAGTTGAGAGGAAATATATGTAAATAATATAACACCACAAAGCCTATGTAACTCAAAGATCCAGCCTTTACTAGGAGGACTCTCCAGTCCAAAATCAATCTATTTCATCCAGGGAGTTGGATGTGATATGTAGGTCTTCTTCTTAAATGGTTTGGTAGAGATAGGGAACGCAATGTCTTTATTGCTACCTACTTGGGTGAGGCAGGTTCTCTTTGTACTTCCCTCTCTAGGTCATATCTGCTATTCAGCCCTATGTCTGATTAGCACCTTTTCTGCTCAGCTCCTAATCCCTTCCCGTGAGCACCTCTTCAGCTTTTTCTGATTTAGCATATGGCCACTGCTCAAATACTGCACTCTCTGACTGCCCCAGCACCCTCACCCTGCCAAACTGCTAGTTCTGCCACTAGACCCCTTTATCGATGGAACTTGTTCTTGTTGGCAGTATCTGATTCCTTGTCTACGTACCTTTTTTTAAAAAAAATGTAGATTAGGCGCCAGCAAGAAGCACCAGGTTAGTCTGTCCTTTTATGCCTTAAAGGAATGCAAACTGGCCATGCTAACAGGTGACAGCACATGGAAATGTAAATGCTTATTAGAACTATTCTTGCTGACAAGAAGAAAAACGACAAAAAGGGTTTCAAGGTTATCCCATCTTGATTAATGGTGGTTTCAAAATATTATGAGTGATATTTTAATGTCTTGTTGAGAAAGTCCTTCACAGCAAGAGGCAGTTACCACTAATACTGCCCTATATTAGAGGAAGTCCTGAACTGCAAAGTTCAGCTCAATGCCCTGATTCAAAAACCCTTGGACACAGGTTTAAAACCATCCTTATCTAGCAAAGCCCTTAAGCATGTGCTTAACTTTAAGCATGTAGTTAGGTCACATTGACTAAACAGGACTTAAACACATGTTCATGTTCTTTAATAAATTGCGGGATAGATCAGTATCCAAATGCTCCCAAAATTTGGGGTGTTTGGATTTTGGTTCAGGTTTGGGCATAGCTCAGAGATAGGCCAATGCTATGAATTTTAAATGCAGTTCTAGATGCCTGATCTAAGCTTTCCCAAAATGTGAGCTGTTTGGACATACAATGTTGGCTCAAGCCCATTTCTGCTTAAAACAAATCTAAAATGATGGAGTCGCCTTCCAAAGAGTGACATTTGTGGCTCTGCGATGGTGGAACTGGAGAGTTACGTACAGAAGAGGATGAATGTGAGTCTTATGCATACCCACTCCCCCGACCCAAGCTCATTAATCATTATATTGCATCTAGCAAGTGCCCCTTGAGGAGTTTTGGAAGCCTTCTGTCATTTGAACCCACTTGTCTTTCCTATGTACATGTGCTGGTTCCAGTGACATGACCTACTTTTGTTCAATATACAGAAAAAGTATAGCACAACTTCAACCTCAAGATATGGTATAGGTTTAAATGTGAACTAAAACACCTTTTACCTGTTAAGAACTGAGCCTAGGCAGGCAAGTGAGGGAGGAAATGGTTTTCAATTATTTTGTTTTCAATGTAATTATTTCTAAGTTCTTATTCTACAATCATATATCCAGTTAATGATCTGGGATCTTAAACACTTCTTAATTTTATTTTAAATGCATTTCATTTTGCTGTGAACAAGAATGATTGATTAACTGGGACACAGGCAGCATAATTAATTCCTACAATGCATTTTCAGCAAAAAGCCTTTAGAAAACTCTGCCAGTTACAAATGTGTAAGAGTTCAAAGCACTTAGGGCCACATTTTTAAAGGTATTTATTTAGGCACCTAATGTTGCAGATAGACCTCTACTGGGACTTTCAAAAGCGCCTATACACTTGACTCCCATTAATGTCCAGGGACACTAGCCCCCTAGGAGCTTTTGAACTTCCTACTAGGAACCTGTCTGTATCTTTAGGTGCCTAAATACCTTTAAAATGTGCACTTTGGTCGCCAACATTAATATGCTTTTCAATAGGGATCAGTTTGTGGAGAGAATACACTTAAAATAACATAAAAAACACTTTGTGATTCTCCTGTGAAAGGCATAAGCATCCAGATATCTCTACTATGCAACCTACTCAGTGAGAAAGAAGAAACTTGGAAAGCTGTAATGTCAAAAGAGAACTTGAATAATACTAAGTAACAAAATAGTTATGAACTAGCCATGCACTATGGCAGTGTTTTCCAAATTGTGATCCATAGAGCCCTCCTTGGTCCACCAAAAGCTGACTGATCATGGGTGCTGGCTCCTTCTCTTTATATCTAGCTGATACATTTCATTATAAGACATCTAAAATATGAAACATTTTCCTATTATTAATTCCACCGCAAGCAATTGCTGTAGTTGTCATGGGGATGCTATGCATTCACAACTGTGAGAGCAAATGGGCCACACAATCCTGAATGGGAACAGAGGTCATCTACAAGTTTGGTTTCTCTTTTAAGATGTAAGCTCTACTAATGGGAAAGGTTGATAAGCCTTCTTGATTTAGTGACAGTAAAAGCCAATATGATTTTGAACTGTGTATCAAAGGCATCACATTTCAAAGCAGAAAATGAAATGCCCCTCTACTTTTGGCTTTGGTGAAGCTTCCCTGAGACTATTATGTTGAATTTTGGATATTTAAATACCAAAAAGCTGCTGATAAATTAGGCCTGGTCTACACTAAGAAGGGGGGTCGAACTAGGGTACACAAATTCAGCTACGTGAATAGCGTAGCTGAATTCGAAGTACCCTAGTTCGACCTACTCACCCGTCCAGACGCGGCGGGGTCAAACTTCGTGGCTCCCCTGTTGACTCCACCACCGCCGTTTGCAGTGGTGGAGTACCGGAGTCGACCGCAGTGCTTCCGGTGTTCGAACTATCGCGTCTAGATCAGTCGCGATAGTTTGAACTCCGAGAAGTCGAACTCACCGCGTCGACCCGTAAGGTAAGTGTAAACCTACCCTTAGAGGCTATTCAGAAAACAGCAACACAAATAATTAAGGGTCTAGAGGGATTGATTTTTGAGGATTGTTTATGGCAGGGATCAGCAACCTTTGGCACGTGGCCCGCCAGGGTAAGCACCCTGGAGGGCCAGGCTGGTTTGTTTACTTGCTGCATCCGCAGATTCAGCTGATCGCGGCTCCCACTGGCCGCGGTTCCTCGAACCTGCAGATGCAGCAGGTAAACAAACCGACCCGGCCCACCAGGGTGCTTACCCTGGCGGGTCACGTGCCAAAGGTTGCTGATCACTGGTTTATGGTATGATTAAATAACATTACAAGGTGGCAAGATAAATTTCTAAAAGTATCATAAGGGTATATATGCTGTAGAGAACAATCCTTCATTGGCAGGAGGATGCACTGGATGACCTAAAGGCCTTTTCCATTTCTAACTCATAACATGATTCAGAAATGCAACCTTTGAAATGTTCAGTGTGCAAATAATGCCATGGCGTTCAAACAGGAAATAAGAGGTAATTTTGGCATACCTCAGAGTACTGTGAGTGATTGTGTTTGTCATCTTATCATCTGATTTGAAAGTCTAATCTGTCATTTGCATTTCTATAATTCAGCATTTGAAAAAAGGTTGTCTGGATTTCAGTCATTCATTGTCCTGCAGCTACTGGGCTGCTTCTAGAAACCTGATGTTCCATCTCAAATAGGCTTTCCCTGGTTTAGAGACATAAAACAAACAGATGAACTTTCCTGAACAAAAGCCATTTGCTTTATAATAAGAAAATAATTGGATGGAGTAAAAGGACCATTTTTATAAGAGAATGTGAGAAGAAACGATTTTCTTACTTCCTATTTCTGGATAGTTTGGATTTGACATTATTTTACCATCTGTGTTTCATCCACATTGAGACATTTCCAAATGAAAAAGGAGGAAAAAAAAGGTCCACAATGAATTTTACATAAAATAAAACACACAAAAATCATCCTAAGCCTTTGAGGGGCAGGAAAGAGCTGATACAAGTTGTTTGTTAAGGAAAGATTGTTGAGTACATTAGGATGAACTGCTGAGAGGCAGTGTGGGTGACATGAGTATAGAGGAAAGAACAAGATCATAAAAAATGTCTTTCTTTGGCTTCTATCCTTCTGAAAAGCAGAAATCATCTGAAAGAATGTGGAAATGATCAGAAGCAGGACATCAAAGTCTTTAAGTACACATCTGGATAAAAAGAATATCTGAGAATATATAACCATTTGCAAAGGGATCTTTTTTTTTCCTTGGTGAGATGATGAATTTTCATGGCTGGGAAAGTGAGAATTCCTCTATGCTAAAGCTGCCCTTCTCACACATCTATACCATTACACCTTAACCCAGAGTGGCAATACCCCTTATTCCTGTGCAGTTCCACCATCCACACCTTCTCTTATTTTAGTTCTAGTTCCTTCAAAGCTCTTAGTCCTGACCTGCGAGTATCCTTTTCTGTTGCAATTCTGTGTTACACAAACAACTGTTCAGTGCTCCTCCAGGAGGCTCCCATGTTATTCCATTTCTGGAATAACATGGGATCAGTACAAATGCCACACATGACGAATTATGCCTACTGTGCTAGGTTTTGACCTATGGGGAAACAAACTCTTGCAGCTAATGCTAGTAGTTAAAACTTTATGGTAAGTTCATGTCAATGCATCAGTTAGACTGTTTTCCATGACTGGCATTACAAAACTGAAAGGCCCTAAGAATTGCTACTCTAAGACTAGATTTGGTGATGACCTGATAACTGCACGCACATACAACACCTAAAAATGGGGTTGCATGTCTAACTCAGTTTGAAAGGAAATCTAAAAGTGGCTTGTACCCAAGTAATGCACTATGTAGCATCCTACTGACCCCTAACGGATCAATTCCATAATGGCTAGAATGAACTTCCTGTATATGGATACTTAGGCAGCATTTCATCCTTGGAAGCTTCTTTTCAACATGCACAAGAAGAAGATATTGTAATGTGTCTCATAAAGTGTTTTTTAAGATAAAAATTCAAGCTGCCACCTATGGACAAGCAAGTCAGGAATGGAACTTGATATTGCTTACCCTTGTATGTTATGTAAAGAAACTCATATGTTCATGGGAAAGGATACTGTAGCATTTGACTTACTGTCAGATGATCAAATGTCCTCATTAAGTCAGAGGTATGCATTTGTTTTGGTGGATTATTACTGTAAATGGACTGAAGTGATGTACTCATCTTCTGTCAGTACCTACATTGTGATAAAAGCTTTTGCAAAATAATATTAAAGTCATGCTGACTAAAGAACTTGTAGCAGATAATGGAGTGCAACTTACCACCAAAAAAATAGAAAAGCACTTGTTGCTGAAAAGTAAAATCTGTAAGAGAATTATTCTTTATTACAATAAAGACAAATAGCCAAGAAGAATATATAAACAAAGTGATATGGCAAGGCCTATGAGTTGAAAGCACCGAATCGAAAACTGGAAGGAAATCAGACTGCTTGCCTACTAAGTCCATGCACAATATGGATATCAACCATTTTTTGAGGTTAAAAGGGCAACACACACTTTACAACATTCAAGGTTAAGAAAAGCACAACCAAAGACAAATTATTTCTAGTGTCAAATTAAAACAAACAGGGAATAAATAATATATAGATACAAAAGTTGGAGTAAATCTCCCTTCCAATAAAGAAGGGAACATTGTATGAATGAAACATTTCATGCATAAAAAGAATACTAGAAGTGTTACAAGCTTATGATCATTAAGGAATTAAAAGAGAAAGGTATATTTTTGAAAAGGAAAGAAAATATTGGAATGTCTAAACTGTTACTAATTTCTGAGAATAATGACCAAGCTATTAGGCTTGATTTAGTTACTGATGAAACAGCTAATAGGCAAAATTAGTTTGTGGCATGAAATATATGCCATGGCTGAGTTTGGCCTTCATTCTTTTCTTCAATATTTTGTTTAGGATTAAAAAGCTAACACCAAAACCCCATCATCTGAAAAAAAGAACATATTAAACTGACAACCCTTATGGTAAAATGGCTATGTTATTTGGAGACGTTGCCCAAGTACTGTGAAAGTCTAGATAGAACCTGGTTATACCTTAAATAATTATATTTCAAGTTATCTGTTAATGTTATACCTTTCTAATTAAAAGTGTAATAGGATTAAGTATAATATTAGAATCTGAAAATTAAGTTATTAATTGAGTCACAAGCTAAATATTTGAGTCTTTGGTAAAGTGAAGAAATATATATGCAGTGAATCATCTTTAAAATAATTGCCAATTTTTCATTTAGTAAATAAACTTATTTGCATATTTTCATTATTATTTAAATGTCTCTGTACTTATTATAGGGGATAGAAAATTCTGCAAATACTAAGGTAAAGTTATGCAGTGATAGGTCAACCCTAAAACTATGCCAGTTTCTTTCTCTGTATCAGGCTAAATTTTAATAATACAACCACAAACCTGGAGTTTTGACTACCATTATTGACCCTGCATTAAACTGAACTTCATAAACTTTTCAGCAAATCAGAGAACAGTTTTTTGAGAGGCTGCCCTGAGCACACTTGAACCATTAATGTGTATTGTTTCTGGGGAAACCAAATTACACTTGGCTGTTTCATATTGCTTCAACCAGAAACCAGGGGAAGCTCAGTGGTTTTAGCCTACTTTTGTTTTGAGTTTTGTGACCCAGCAATGGCAAAGAAGCTCAAGGGAAGAGATTGAAGGCAAAGCAGAAGTGGAAATCACATTCCCACAAACTCCTGCAAACCCAAACTCATCACACACACATATATTTAATTGTCTTTTATCAATAGAGCAATTTGGTTAGGGAATATAAATGTATAATGGCCCTGATCCAGCAAAGCACTCAAGTAGATGCTTAATTGTAAGCACATTAGCAGTCCTATTGCCATCAGTAGAATTACCCATAGTCCTAAAGTTAAACATGTTTCAAATACTTTGCTGGGTTGGGCCCATGGCCATTAGACTTCTTTTAATTTAACCCCAAAGGCTCCAATCTCTTCTCTCTTTGATTTGTCTTTTAAAAAAAGATTAAAAGTGACTCAGAATTACAGCCCCATAGTGCTAGGCACTGTATAAACAGAGTAAGAGAGAGCACCAGCCTGGAGAGCTTATGATCCAATCAAGACAAGATGCAACAGTGAGTGTGGCAAGCAAGGAGAAGAAAAAGCAAAGGGAGGGTGGGGGAAAAGTAATAAGAAATTGTGTTTATATGGGCCAAATAAATATCAGAAGTCCCTATTGACCACTAGCCACGAGTCTAGCCACTATGTGTTGGCAATTTCCTATAGGAAATTCAGTAAAAGTGAGATTTGAAGGAGGAGAAGGGTAGTGGCTTTTGCAGACTAATTTGGGGAAGGTGTTTCATGCATAAGGAGCAACATGGGAAACAGTTCTAAGAAGTGCAAATGTGAAGAGTTTAATTCCCAGGAGGCACAGATGATGTATTGATTTCACCAGGGTTTTCTATGTGTCTTGCAATTATCCAAGAGAACAGTGTTATAGGTTAATATACAAGGGAAATTAAAGTAACCTGGTATATATATGCATGATGAAGACAACAGATGTGACTAATAGTTTGACTACAGGCCATTTTTAAAAAGTGAATTCACTGAAAATCTCTCTCTGTGCAACACTTTCTTGTCATTTTCTAGAATCAATAAATTTCTTAAGGCTCAGTTAATGATCCTGGGGACACATTCATTCTGAGAGCCATACACAAAATAATTGACAGCTGTTCCATTAAAACAGCTGAATGAACATTATATTTAAAGGTGCAATGTTATAAAATATATTCTTTTTTTTTAAACGGAAGAAGCCTATTTCCATATGCAAAAAAATTGTATATGCATCTGCTTTGTGTGTACAATAACTATTAACATATACAAATTTGGGAAACAATTCATTGAGTATATAAATGGGAAGTTACGTATCCAATCACTCATTTGCACACACATTTATTCAGTCTGGATATGCAACTGCAGGTGTATATACATATGGATATACATACGGAAGTTATTTCTAAAAGATAAGCTCTAGGAATTGTTTTGGGGAAATTCTATGGCTTGTGTTATACAGGAGGTCAGACTATAGATGATCACAATGGTCCCATCTGGCCTAGGAATCTGGTAATCTATATGTGCACAAAACTCGACATTTCTTTTAGAAAAATGGAACATTAATTACAGATGACAACTTCAGGGACAGCCCTGAGTAAGAGGTGGTGCATAAGCTAAATAACTCCAGGAATAGTAGTGCTAAGCAATTTGGGGGGGATGGGACTATTCATTTGCTCTGTGTTTGTACAGAACCTTGCACAATGAACTCCTGGTCTATGATTCAGCCTCCTAGGCATCACCACAATAATAATAATTAATTGTGTTTCAGAAATGTACCTTCCCTACTTCTGCCTTCCTCCAATACTAGCAGAAAATTATAATAACCCACAAACTGTTCTGGGGAGTGAAAGGGGTAGTGTAGATCAGTTTCCACGTGTTCCCTGCCTCTCCTTACTCACTCCTCACCCAGCAACTCTGGATGGAGGATAAGCAGGCATGGTCTGACGCTATGGTGCATATAGCCTATGCAGCAGTGTGAGTGGAGTTGTTACTCCTCCTCAATCCCTTGTGAGAGCACATAGTCCAAGTCACTATCTAACCCACTGAAAATAAAAGGTCTGGGTTTTGAGCTATTCTCTGTTGGAGTAAGCTATATATCAGAACTCTGAGATCATCAGTGAGGGTTTGGCATCTCTCACGAAATATAGCTTTCCAGTGATGACAGCTTTTGTGCTAGCTGATATTTGGTTTTTGACCGTTAACTATATAATTTAGCCAGGTGCAAAGCCCTACATGATTAAGAGATGGCATGATTGAAATATTTAAATTAGCTAAGGATTATTATAAAAATTTAACTGGATGATTTATTTGAGCTTGTTGGACAGAGTAGAACTAGAAGATAAAAGCTTAAGTTTAGAAAGCATACACATAAGAATTTAAGCAGGCACTATTTCACAGAGTGGCAAAGTGTAATGGATTTCCAAGAGAGGCAGTGGAATTGAGCAGTGTACATTATTTAAACAAAAAATGAGATGACTACAGTATTCTGCATTAAGTATGTTAAATGTATTATTAGTTTTTGGCTTAGGAACTGCCCTTTTGGGGGTCAGGAGAGATTTTTTTGTAGACCATGCCAAGACTGGCTGTGTTTTTTGTGGGACTTTTATGCCCTAAGGGTGTTTTTGCCCCCTTCTGGCGCAAAAAAAAAAGTTTAAACAAATGTTAACAGTTAAAATATAGTGAGGATAGCATCAAAGTGTTCCAAACATAAAGGGCACATGCCTTGTGTCTGGTCCTCCACAACTGTGCAACTATGAACCACTTAAACTGACATTTATTTGGACTTAAATATAGCATAAAAGATGACCTCATCACTTCTCTGTTCCCCTGTTCCATAAATTAAAAACCCAAAATGTTGTTTTATTAAAAAAGGATGTAGAATGTGTTCTGAATCACAGTATAAGGCTTCATGTAATTCTCACAGCAATGTTAACTGTAGCTTTCTGAAGGCAAAATTCAGCCTGGCAGAGCTCCGTTTATTTCAGTCCATCTGCACCAGTTTACACCACAGCTGTATTTCATCCTCAGTGTGCAAGGCTGTGTAAACCAGTCAAATTTGCATTTACTTTCATAGTAATAAGCACACTGGAAGATTAAATTCTTAGCTTGTTTTATGTAAAGTGTGTGAAATGAAAAATTTGTACAAAATTCCATATATGTTACTGAATTATACATTACAAGATTTAATGACAAATCACCTTTAAATCCCTATAAATCACCAGCTATCTTACTCAGTATAAAATGCGTGAACTTCATTTTCCATGTATTCAGTTAATTGATCATAGAGGTCATCAGATTACAGCTGATTTACATTTACAAAATGCATTGCGCTGACCTGGCTGATTTGACTGTTGTTGCTACAGATGCTGACTTCTTCCCCTGTGACTGAATGAATGTGGAAATGGAGGTTTATGCTTTATCTTTTTCTACGTGGGATTTATATTGTGTCCATCACCGTTATATCTCTTGGAAGCATTATTGTTCATTTCTTCATTTTAAAACTTGCAGTGATCACAGGTTGTCAAATACGGTATCAGTTTTTAGTTATGTTTTAACGTGTTATTTAGCATATGTTAGCTAACATGATTGTAAAGTCTGATGTAGACAGGATGCTGTCCCTAGTGGCATTGCAGCATAGAGTTAAACATGACTAAAAACAAGTATTTGTGTGGTGCCCACTAGCATTTATAATCAGTTAGTTAATGTCAATAATTAACACATGTTAAAACAAATCTAAAAACTCAGGTGTAGATGTATTCATGCTGTTTCTTTAAAACACGTGATTTTCCTATAGCTGCCTCTACTGGTAAGAAAGCAGTACATTCTGGGACAGTGAGGAGTCTAGAACTGGCAGCCATTCTGAGAAGACCCGTGCATGAGTTTCTTTTCTTTAAAACCTGTGGCTTTCCAAATCCAGGAGAGGTCACCTACAAATGCAGTTAGTTCTGGTTGCATGTGTGTACTGTGTTTGAACTTCAGAAGAATGTAAGTCCAGTGAGCCAAGTAAAATGGCAAAGTAACAGCTGTCTGTGTTTGTCTTATTTGGGACACCCCTACGGGGCTCGTCTATTCATCAGCAGTGTATGTCTGTATTGGACCGATCCGTCCTGAAAGAGAAGTTCTAGAAGAATAACATGAAAGTAGCAATTCACAAAAATGGGTAGTGTTAGCACACCATATCTGGTAGAAGTTACATTTGGCAATCAGGAAATGCAGAGACTAAAGGTTTGTTTTGTTCTCTATTTAATTATCACTGTGTATGCTGCAACAAATGCACCAAACTAGTACTCAGCATGTAATGATAATTCATACATACTTGTAAGCATCTCATTTTTCCATGAAAGCATATTTCACACTCAACTTCTCTAGCCAATGCACCCAAGCTGTTTGTGCATCTCTCTTAACAGTGGTAACTGGCTGGAAAATAACTGAAGATTTTTTCTGTTCCTTTCCATCCGCCTGTCTTGATAGGGGTTTAATAGGGGAAGACAAACATACTACAACCAAACCAAATAAATGCTTGTAACAGTGATGGTGAGTTGCCAGGCATTTTCATGAACCACCATAATGGCACATTCTTTACAAAATAACCAAATACCAGGTCAGTAGGTTGGAATCTAAGCAGAATTATTGGATCAGTTGATTTCTATTCATTGACAGCTCATTATTTTCTTATAATAATGTGCTTACTTGTTGAGAAATGTGTTTTTTCTTTTCCTCTCCTTCCTCCCCACCCCCCTTCACCTTTTATTGCCTTCCATTTTCACCCTTACTTGTGCCATTTGCTTTTGCAGTCTTGGAACAGATGCAGACTTTAGTTTCAGAAGGTAATGCAAAATTCAATAAACCCAACCCTGTTAATTTATGGGGAAATGTGGCTTTCTTAAACATGATTACTTGTTATTTTGAGAAGCTTTGATGTGACATTTTGTCATCTCTTAAATATCTTCAAGTAACAGTGGGATATTCTGAGAATTATTAAACTAAGGAAGTTAGTAACCCTTTATCCAAAAGTTATGGCTGAATTTTAATTGTTATAGGTAAAATAAAGTTTCTTTACAGTAAGGTCAAGATAAATATTGTAAGAGCAATTGTAATAGTAGACAGTACATAAAATTTCAGTTTGCTTTACTAAGATGCTTACCATATGACTACATATTTTAATGGCATGTTTATAAAAGATTTATTTTTGTTTTGGGGGCTGGATGGCTCATAGAATTCCTAAGTGAATATGGATCCTTTAACCTATAGATTGCCAGTGTAAATATGGTCTCTGCTGAAATAACCAGGACTTGGCAAACTATTTGCAGTGAACCATTGATTAGATTATATTAGGCTCCTTTTTTAATTACTATGATCAGATATTGATTTTTAGGAATTTATTTGCAGAAAATGTTTGTCCTATAATTTTGAATAATGGATGCTTTTAGGGAATTGTGAACTATATGAAGACAGTTTGCAAACAAAAGAAAAGGCAGAGTGATGAAAGTGCTGCAAACAGACCATGCTCTTTTGTTAGCCTTCTAGTCACTTTTGGCTGGGAAAGCATTATTTAAATACTCATTAAATAAGGGTCTTAAACATAACTCTTCTACATCCCAGAAGAGTTCCTCAACCAGTGGTCTATAAAATCATTCTGACTCTGTTTCTGGACCAAGATATTTTAATATTTCAAGCAAAGTGGAACACTTTCAACTGGAGTGATTGAGAAAATAAATCCATTCTCTAGAATACCCCACAGCACAGGGGCTCTCATATAGGAAACCTGGGTTCAAGTTCATGCTTCTCTCAGGTAGAGTGGGGAGTTGAACCTGGGAAGGGACTCCTCCATCTCAGATTTCTGCTAGAAAGAGGGCATAGGTGCCTAACTTCACGAGAGGGTTCACAGCTGTGAATCCTGAGTGGAGATTAGGCACTTCCCTCTGGAATGGAGTGAGGCATCTATGTCCCTTTGAGGGGCAGGGCTTAGGTCCCTCTCCTTGGCATTTTCTATTGGCTTAGGCAGCTCCCCATTCAACTTACTGGCTTTTGTGAATCCCATTCTTAGGTATCTAACTCTCCCCAAGCCTGGGCACCTAACTCAGGGCTATGGATTCCACTAAGCAGCAGGCTGCCCCAAAATTGGGCATTGCAACACTGAGCTAAGGGCTTATCTACACTTATTTTGCAGCAAGCTAGGGTGTAAACCTACTCTGGACTAGCCTACTGCGCACTAACTTCCCAAGTGGAACCTGCTGCCATGCATTAGAACAGGGGTCCCCAACACCTGGCCCCCAGGAGAGCACCCACCGAAATGCCGCAGCGGCATTTTGGCGAGGACGCCTCTCGATGACGTCGCTTGTCACCAACAAGTGATGTCATCGAGAGGCATCGCTCCCGAATTTCGCCAGCGATGCCTCTTGCTGACGCCGCTTGCCTGCGACAAGTGACATCATCGAGAGGCGTCGCCCCCAAATTTCGGCGGGGGTGCCTCTCGCTGACGTTGCTTGCCGTCGACAAGTGACGTCATCGAGAGGCGTCGCCCCGAATTTCAGCGGGGACGCCTCTTGATGACGTCGCTTGTCGACGGCAAGCAACGTCATCAAGAGGCATAGCCGCCGAAATGCCACTGAAATTCGGCAGCATTTCGGTGGGTGCTCCACCGCCGCAGTGGTCCTTCGGCTGGCGCCCACCAGCCAAAAAGGTTGGGGACCACTGCATTAGAAGTTGCCTAATGTGCTTTACTCTACTCCTGTTTCAAAGCAGGATTAATCAAAGCACACTGCTGAACTTTTAATGCACGGTAGCACCATCCATACAGATACTTTGTGTGCAGCAGGCTAGTGCAGGGTCAATTTACACCTCAGCTTGCTGCTAACTTAGTGTTTCTATAGATAGGTGCTATGTCCCATTTGTGAGTCTAGCCTTAAGCTTTTTGTGCAGGGACAGTGTATTTCTATTTGTACTGTGAAGGGCCCAGCATATTCAGGAACGAATCCATGCAACAAACCTTGATGCCAACTCTGCCCACATATCTACACCAGCAACACCATCACAGGACCTAACCAGATCAGCCACACCATCACCGGTTCATTCACCTGCACATCCACCAATGTAATATATGCCAGCAATGCCCCTCTGCTATGTACATCGGCCAAACTGGACAGTCTCTAAGGAAAAGGATAAATGGACACAAATCAGATATCAGGAATGGCAATATACAAAAACTTGTAGGAGAACATGTCAACCTCCCTGGCCACACAATAGCAGATCTTAAGGCAGCCATCCTGCAGCAAAAAAACTTTAGGACCAGACTTCAAAGAGAAACTGCTGAGCTCCAGTTCATCTGCAAATTTGACACCATCAGCTCAGGATTAAACAAAGACTGTGAATGGCTTGCCAACTACAGAACCAGTTTCTCCTCCCTTGGTTTTCACACCTCAACTGCTAGAACAGGGCCTCATCCTCCCTGATTGAACTAACCTCGTTATCTCTAGCTTGCTTCTTGCTTGCATATATATACCTGCCCCTGGAAATTTCCACTACTTGCATCCGACGAAGTGGGTATTCACCCACGAAAGCTCATGCTGCAAAACGTCTGTTAGTCTATAAGGTGCCACAGGATTCTTTGCTGCTTTTACAGCATATTCCTGTGTACTATAAAAATGAGTAACAATTAAATGTAACAACCCCAGTCTCTTTGACTAGACAGCAGTCCATAATCCCTCTCCCAGCTTTTAAAAGGCTCTAGCAGTTAGGAAGGTGGTCTCTCCTGTTGCTAAAAGGAAGGAAGGATAAGCAGGTACATGTACCAATGAAGGAGTAGGAATGAACATAATCTGATGCTACAGCAGTCTTGCAGTGTGCCTCACCTCAAATTTGCTAATGGTCTGAAAACAAAATAATTAACTGTTCCATTCTCCAGACGACTTGCTCCTCCTTTGATTTATAGCCTTTTCGAACAAGTAAATTATACAATTTGCACGGGGAAGGGGGGACAGGTGGGGGAAGAACTCTTAGGATTAAGTTTTAACAAACTATAGGGACCAATTGAAGTATGTTCTGGGTTTGCTCTTAGGTGAGGGCATTCGATTATGAGCTTGACAGGCCCATTTATGATTTGATTCTATCTCCTGAATGAAAGTGGAAGGTTGGCCAGGGTCGTGTCTGAACTTGATGGATCCACATCTCCCATCCCTCTGATCCTTGCCCCCCCCCCCCATCACTAAATTGACACAGCCGAATTCCTGATGAAATCTCTCTCTCTCTCTCTTTCTCTGTGGTTGCTCAGGGAATCAGGCACTCAAGTTTAACTCTTTGTGACATCCCGTGTGCTGTGTGTCCTTGTGATGTTTACATTTTCATAATTATACTGCACTGATGTTGAGCAGTGAAGAGTAAAAAGCAAATTATTCAGAAAGATTGAAGGCTAAGAGTCACCCCCACTTTTACCCTCCCCATTAACAAAAAAAAAAAGAAAAAAAAGAACTAAGTGGTCTGCAGGAGTAGACTGTAATTTGTCTGACAGAAAAGATAGTATCAGTGCTGCTCTTTATAATATATTCAGTATACTGGGATTCTTATTTCTATTCATTCCTTTTAATTTCTCAGCATCCCATATAAGCGAGGTGAAATTTATCAAAACACATATCCTGTTTCTTTTCTTCTTTAGCATAGAGGACTCCAAACTTGCCACTATAATTAACTAGGAATACCTAAATGCATCTAGACCACTATATTACTCTCCTATACAATGACCATTGTTTTTACTGTGTATATTTTGGTGACTATAACTGTGAAGTCTTGTATCAGGGGGTAGCCGTGTTAGTCTGTATCCACAAAAACAACAAGGAGTCTGGTGCCACCTTAAAGACTAACAGGTTTATTTGGATGCATCTGAAGAAGTGGGTTTTTTACCCATGAAACCTTATGCCCAAATAAATATTTTAGTCTTTAAGGTGCCACCGGACTCCTTGTTGTTTTTGTGATGTCTTTAAATTTCTAAAACCCCTTCCTGTGCACAGAGTGCAGAAGCTATTTTTGTTCTGAATATTGCAGCAGACTTTAGTGGAGGAGAGCCACACACTAGGCTCTCTCGTGGAGGCTTAACTTTGGTTCTTGGTTTCTTGATTTTGTTTTCCTTACACTAACACAATCATTATCATTAGATAATTGAAAGCATTATGTGGATGGTAACTTTGTATATGGAAACTTAATACATATTAGTATGTCATCTTAAATAATGAGAGAATCAGTGAAATGGAGAGAAACAGAATGACTGCTTCAGGTGGCAAAGCAGAAGGCTGTCATAGTAGTAGTGGTGAAACTCTGGGAAGAGACAGGATGCTAATGTTAGGTGAGCAGAAGAAGCTGGAAAAGGAGTAGAAAAAGTTAAGGTCCGTGAGGTTGTCTGGGATAACTCTTCAAAAATAAGAGCAATTTTGAACTGGATGCTGAAATGATTGGAGAACGAGGAGATTTGTCTGAGGTAGCAGTGTTTTGGTGACATATTGCTAGAACAATACTCCACAAAATTACAAGGACTAGGTGATTAACAAGCAAAACAGTGGGTAGACTTCACCTCACTTTGGGCTGGTCTGCACTAGAAAGTTAGGTCAGCTTAACTACATTGTTAAGAGCTGTGAAAAATTTCATGCCCTCTGTGATGTAATTAAGCCATCTAAGTTACTGTCTCTCAGAGAAGTGGATTTATTACAGTAATAGAAAATCCCCTTCCATCGCTGTGGTAAACGTGTACACTATAACACTAAATCTGCAGCTGCACCACTGTAATGTTTCTAGTGTAGACATGCTCTTACTCTATAGCATACTGATTGTCAATCTCCATACAGTGTTTTAAGTAGGGATGACTACAACATAAGAATGTAATCCCCCTTTGAGGAGTAGGAGCAAGGAGATAATGAAAGTTTAGATTCAAAGAGAGGCTGGAGAGGCTAGTCTTATTTTTGTTGGAAAAGATATACTTTTGTGACTGAACTGAACATTTCTGAAGTCATGGAGAAGACTGAAGCAATTAACCTTGATAAACCTACAACTTGGATGTGGGAGAAGCTGAAGAACTCGTCTGAACAATAAGAAAATGAATAGCCAAACGAGAAATGTGAGTAAAGAGAAACACTGAAAAGGAATCTTGTGTGCATTAAGTTATGTATTGACACTGTAAATTGAAACACCTGCTGTTAGGCAAATTTGGATCATCATAAAGGAGCTTCTTTTGTTGAACAAAAGCGTTCTGTTGAATAGTTTCTGAAAATAGATTTAGCCAGAGTGTTTCCATCATGAGAATTTACTCAGGAATGAAGTATCAAAAGAAGTGCACATTATGCCATAGTCTTGTTTTTTCAGTAAAATATATCATGGAGTTGCTCAGTTGCATTAGTCCAATGCCATCCATAATGTAGAAATATGCTTGCATCTAGTCTGGCTGCAAAACTTTGTGTGGGTGTATGTGTAAAATGGGTAATTGTGTAAAGCCATGTCTAGATTAGGATTTGGAAGGAGTTAGCTAATGAGTTAACTGTCTGGTGTAAACAAAGCAGTGTGTCTTAAAAGGCCCCAAGCTTTAACTCTACTTTAGCACATATTAAAGACATATTATCTTGTGTACACTAGGCTATTAACACATTCGTTAACATGTATTAGCTAGTACCTTCAAATCCTAGTTTAAACAAAGTCTAAGGGTCCACTGGCAGGGGCAGCTGTCTATTTTACATGCCCAAATACCAATTTGCATATGCAAATATAGGTGTTTTAGGTACAGTTAGTGCATGTGCATTTTTATTAAAGCCCTTTTTGCCTTAGACGTCAGCATTCCACTCCATAAACACAGAGTTTGCAAATCTGGATCAATATAGAAATACAGTTGTTGCATCTATCATGTATGTTGTGATAATTCAGCATACCCTAAGTTTAAGCTTAACTGTAAGAAGTGACTGGAAGTTCATGAAATGTCACAATAGCCTATAACAATAAATGTCAGTGGAAAAAGGTGCAAAAGGGGGAGAAAATAAAATAAAAATTGAATGGCCTACTAATATAACTTAAAGATAGTATTAAAATTATGCCTGGCAAACAAGAAAAGTGTGGGACCATAATTCACCAAAATTGGTATGTTAAAAATTAGGCCAAACTGATAGACAAACTGATGAGGGGATAGTCCATTCCACCCATCACTTTTGGGGTTCTTAAAAGAAAAGACTTGGGGGGAGGGCAGGGGAAGAGTGTTGAGTTTTCTGACAACAGTCACTGAATGAGAGATGGGTGAACTGAAAGAAGCAAGCTTCAGCCTTATGGCTGCCACCTCTAACATCTCCTGGGACCCCAGAATATACCCTGGCACTGCTATTTTTCCTTCTTTTTCTGTATCTTTAATAAAAGATTAAAATAATTTTTAGTGCTGTGTTTGCCATGGAACTAAGCAGACCAAGGTCTCTGTACTTGGAACCCTAAACCTTGTTTTAAACTATTAATGCTATACTGTGGCAGGGTCATGTTAACATGTTTAACTCTCTGGGCCCATTTATTCCACTGAAACGAATACAACAGAGACTAATTCCTGCCTTACATATGAAAAGATTCTGCATATCTTAATTCCACTGAATAATACTGTATTCTGGGAGTACTCCCTTTGAAATGAATGGGGAACCAGTAATGAAGTAAGGCTATCAGAATATGTCTGACGATTAGGTATTGTTCTGAAGTGTGAAATTCCACATATGGAAGAAGAGAGTCTGATTTATACAGTAACTCGATAGAATTAATCCTGCAGAATAGAAAATCTCCCTACTGGACAGGAGAAATTTTAAAACAGTAGGTCTGTATTTGTGCTATATCTCACCATAAACTTTTCCTAGAAGTTAGGATTTCCCTGAAGAAGTATCAGGTTTTGGTTTTTTTTTTCCTGAACAAAGGAAGCTTTCTGTAAGCAATGAGGTCTATAAGAGACACATAATCCTATCTACCTGCAGTCTCTTGACTGCCTCACGTTCTGCTCAGCAATCTGGCACACTTGTAGTTCACACTAGATAGTGACACAATCTTCACTGACAGGCTACGAACACTAATGGAATTCTCTCTCCCTTACACAGGGAAATTAAATAGCCTCTCTGACTCCATCAGGAAAGCTGACAACAACATCTACATAAGGAAGCAGGCCAGACAAGGACACAAAGGTGCCAAACAGCAGCAAAAGTTTAGTGTACATTAGGGGTCTCTCTGCAGGATGGCTGGGAGCTGCCAATAGAATTCAATGAGCAGGGCATAACTCGGTCATTCTCAGCTAGATTAATACACCATAATGGACAAGGGGGGGAAATCCAATATCTAAAGTATCCCCATCTTTCACAGTTTCAGCATAAATTGGAAAAACCACAACACATATTACCACTCTGCAGCCTGGGGTATCATAAACCCCTGGTGAGCAAGCTGAAGTACAGAATTTAATGGAACGCCTTGGAGCTATATGGATGGTTGGCCCAATTAGATGTTTCTCAGCTCATGTAATGGTTTGGTAGGCTGGAAAGTCATATCTGCTGGGTCGATTTTACACATGCTCTGGTATCTGTTCAACAAGGCAAATGGGCAGAAATATTGATCTATGAAAAGTACTTATTCTCAGCAGAAGTAAATGCAGCAGAGACTCGTTAGATGCATAACCTTGCTGGAGACAAAATATAACTTTCACAGGCTCATTTCATTAAAAGAATGCCAGATGATGTTTGTTTATAATGTGTGATAGGTAGTTTAAGGCTGCTCTGAAGTACTTTATTAGCCCTGAGCAAGGAGGAGATAGCACTGTCCAGTGTCTTTGAAAAAGTCATTGAGAAGAGTAATAAAAGCTTATCCAAATAAACCATCAAGAGGTGCTAGGATTTTGATGGTCTTTCTCCCATGTAATTATGACCCAGGGAGGCCCTCAACGCCCACTTGCAGAGGGCACACCGTACTATAATTCACTTCAGGACTGATACACTCATTGCTCCAATAAACTGTTGTCATAATCTGTATTTAAAAGGTGTCATGTAAGGTATCATATGTAAACTGATAACATGCTGGTCATTAATACTATTCTGTGATGTATGTGCGGGAGGTATGTAAAGAATTATAGATATGTTCTGGAAAAATGTTCTTAAGATGTGTTTAACAAGCAGTGCATAAGCCCAGCCTCTCCTAGACACGGAATGTTGTTTTGCCTGATTGACTGTGTCTCCAGTGTAAATGAAGCAAGGCAAGACCAGAAACAGTGGATGTACATTTACATAAAAGGTAAACAAGCAACCAAACTTGCAAAAGGGGTAGATGATCACTTAACGATCATGACAGGAGATGGAGTCTGTACCCTCAGGAAACCTTCTTGGCTCTTGAAACAGACAATGGATGTTGGGAAATATAAGCAGAAGCAGAAAGCCATTTGGCATCCATCACCTGAAGGCCACAAAAGGCTAGAACTCTTGAATCTAAGATGGGATTGAAGTCTCTGGGAACTGACTGTAGGTGAGAAACCTGCTTCGACAAAGATTATCACTTGCTGAAGTTAAGTTTTAGTTATAGAAAATGTGCTTCCCTTGTTTTGCTTGTAATCTTTATACCTCTTTCGCTTTTGTTAGAAATCTCTTAAACCTATGTTCTTTGGTAATAAACTTATTTTGTTTTATTATAATACCATCTCAGTGCTGTTACGTTGAAATGAAGCGTGGGTTTTCAGCTAACCTTACAGGCTGACGTGCTCTGTCTGTTTGGAAGCAGTAAACTTAGTAACTTATGTAAGTGTCCAGTGAGAAGCACAGGTTGCCTTGAACTATGATGTCTATGCATCTAACTATACCTACAGATCAGGTACTTGGAGTAAAAAATAACTAGAAGTTCTTGAACTATTTATTATGTATACTATCCATTATGAATTTAGACTGCCCTCTGGTTAGTGAATCTTTCGTGGACTGGTTTTGACTTTTTTCCTACATTTTTTGACATTCATACGGATTCACCCAGTAGCATGAAAGAATACTTTTCACTATGGCTTATTTGTAAACTGCTTGCTTCATCTATGCATTGTTTGCTATTTGGTATTCACGGCATATAGTAAATCACCTAAGTCTGATGGTATTGCTTCTCCTCGCTGAATAGATGCCTAAACTTCTTAAGCAAAGGAGAATAATCAATAGTGACTAATGAACATCAGGTACAAACTTTCAGATGAAGCATGAGTCATGCTAAAATTCATGAAACTTTTGGGATTCACAAACTTATTCATGAATATCAGGTATAAAAATAAATAAGTCTCCACTCCAAATTACAGCAAACTGTACTCACAAAAATATTTGCAAATAGTAAATTAAAAAAAAAGTTATTTGATCAGCTTTTAAATGACCTAAATTATGTCCATGACTATTTGTACCTGAAAATTGCTGACACAGAATGAACAGTGTTTAAAAAATGTTGTAAAGTAACATTTATAAAATAGTTTGTCTAGTATATGATACCTTTATTGAGCTACATTTGCTAAAGATTTATTTTTATGGAGGATGTATTTTTAAACAAGAATTAATCATAAAAGACTTGGTTGAACTAATATTAATTTTATTTCTTAGGTGCCTATTCATCAGCCATGTTCTTGGCTCTGTTGTATAAAACACAATAAAACATAGAAGCATAAAATCAAACCAATGTGCCATGCAGAAAGCTTTCAGACGTGGAAAGCTTTTACAATCCACTTTAAAGGGAGCTAAATTTGAAGACCTTCTAAGATAAAGAAGACAGACATGCCATAAATAAAGATATATGTAGTGTTATAGCCATGTTGGTCCCAGGATATTAGAAAGACAATGTGGATGAGGTAATATCTTTCATTGGAACAACTTCTGTTGGTCAGAGAGACAGACTTCCAAGCTTGCTGCCAAATGAACCATTCCGATTTCCTATGGAGCTAGAATTTAATTTGGACTCGTCCAGTGTTTTTTTTTTTTTGTTTTTTTTTTAATAGGCTTCATACTATGATATGTTACTAAATATTCCTTCTGGAAAAGTCCTACAAAATTTAATTGGTCACAGTAAGGCTTTATAGATAATGTTTTAGCCATCCTATAGAATTAAGGAAGGAATTATATCCCTGCTATAAAATTATATAGGATGGTTCAAAAATCTGTTGAAAGGATTTTATTCTGTAAATACGTTCTATAGGCTTTTTCAATGATTTCTATAGCACTCTATTAAAACTTTATGTATTTCAAACTGGTCTCTCTCAGCAGCAGAAGTCGATCCAATAAAAGATATAACTTCAGTCACCTTGTCTCATAAATAAAGATATGCACATGCAAAGGTATGAATGTTATTCTCTCACCTCTGTAAACCCCATGCTCCAAAATACCATTTAAGTCCCTGTTCCTGCAAACCCTTAACCAATGAATAACTTTTAAATATGTGAATAATCCTTTGTCCTTCTCACATAGTTATTCATGTAGATGGGTGTTTTCAGGAATGGGACCTAAGAGGATAAGGGTCTGGGGCATTGCTCCAGTGCCCATTGAAGTAGATAGAATTATTCTTGATGATTTCCATGAGCATTGACTCACTGATGCTAAATTGGTAACTTGGAAACTAGAACTTCAGCACCAATAATGAAACCCAGCTGGTTTAAGAATTCAAATGTTAAAACTAGGGATGAAAGAACCTTGTGAATGTTATATTATTTCAAAGGATAAATGGAACAAGGATGTAGAACAAAGAAGACCTTGGGGAAAACCCTTCCAACAAGGAGGCAGTGTGGTCTACTGGATTGAGTTCTGTGTTGGGCTTCAGAACCCTTAGGTTCTGGTCCCACTTCTGCTATTAGCCTGTTGAGTTTACTTGGGCAAGTCACTTCACCTCTTTGTGTTTTAGTTTCCCTAGCTGTAAACTGGGAATAGTAATACTAACCTCCTTTGTGAAAAAAAGCACTCGGAGATCTACTTATGAAAAGAGCTATATAACAACTGGTATTATTATTGTTGTTATACTTGGGGAGAAAGCTGAAGCTACATGTCATGTCTGGTGGTTGATATTTGAATTACCAAAAAAGAGAAACTCTAGAAAGTGGTTAAATTGGACTGTATAACGTGTGTGAATATTCTTTTCAGAGTAGGGGGAGAGCTACATCTGCTTGCACAGAGATATTAATATTTCCTATTAGTAATCATATAGGAAAAATCCTTCATAATATGATAGGGATTAAACCAATATAATACTCTAAAATGTAATAGTGTACTGTAGAAATTACTGAAAAATCCTATAGAATGTATTTACAGAATAAGATCGTTTCAGTAGATTTCCAAACACGCCTTTATAATTTTATACAAGGGATATAATTCCCTCTTAATTCTATAGGCTGACTAAAAAATTCTGTGTAAAACTTTACTGTTGTCAATTAAATTCTACAGGACTTTTTCATAAGGGATATTTAGTAACATTTCATAGTTAGACGTCTTTTATAAAAATGTACTGGACTAGCCCGAACTCATACAATACAAAATCAGGATGGTTCATTTGGCAGCAAGTAGAATATTCACTCTAAAAACAAACAAAGAGAGGGTGCTCTTTTCAATCTATTGCTCCTTTTTTCTGGTCACATGTATAGACTTGTAAATCATACTATGTCACAATTACCTGAAACAGCATGGAGTAGTGTCAGAGATTAATGTGTGCCCCCATTCTTTCTAGAGTGCCTACCTGTTGTCTACCAATATCTGATTTGACATTTTGATGGATACAGGTCAGGCAACCACTGCCAGTTGGTAATTTCATTTATCCATAGGTGGTTTCAAACATGACTAATTTATTACTGCACATCTGTGTTGATGCTACACCCCTCTGCTTGCAGTACTCACACCTATGTAGCTAGAGCTAGGTGGGCATTATAAAAATACTGTCTGGTAAAAAAAAAATCCTGTCATGCATATAAATGGTATAATTGCAATGCAGAAGTGTAATTTACTTCTTTTTGCAAAGTTTGGAAACCTCCTGGATTTAAAAACTTTATACAGACTTTCTCCATGCCACCGTGTGAGGACATATCTAGCTATCCCTCTATTCCTTTTCTCTCCACCCTCCTCTCTATTCCCTCCGATTAGTTACTGAACAGGCAGAAAATACTTTTAAAATTTGAAGGGTGGTGAGGAGAGATGCAGAATGAATTGGACTCTTCAGTGGCTCCTGGCTACAGATATATACAGACTTTCCAGCAACTTGCAAATCCAACTATGTCTATGGACCTCATCACCATAGTATAATTTCATTAGTGTTTGTCAGCTATCCTTACCCAAGGTCACCCAATAATTCTGTGGAGTATCAGAGCAGGGAATTGAATGCAGGGCTCCTAAGGCTTGGTCCAGTGCCTTAATCACAAAGCCATCCTTCCACCACCCAGCTTTGCAGAGCCCACTCCTGATTTCACCCATCCCCAATGGCTTCCATAGAGAGCCAGTTGGGGAGAAATGGAAACCGTTTCTGGGGAAAGCCTGCCAGCAGGGCTTCCCCTTACCATGGAAGCTGAAAAGGTAGAAGTAGCTGCTTTCTATATCTCACCCTCTTACCCAAGACCTAAGACCAACAGGGAACAGAGAATTGGAAATCGGCAGTGTAGTCAAAGGGGCTCCTTGGACACCAAAGTCTCTTTTTCCCCTCAGTTGTAACTCCATTAAAACTGGTGAGAGACAGGGGCCTTTCCAAGCCCAAGATATGTGGCCATCCAACTCTTTCTCTGCTACTTAAAAAAAAACTAGGAGTCCTTGTGGCACCTTAGAGACTAACAAATTTATTTGGGCATAAGCTTTCTTGGGCTAGAACCCACTTCATCAGGTGTATGAAGTAAAAGATACAGGAGCAGGTATAAATACATGAAAGGATGTGGGGTGCTTTACCAAGTGTTAAGTCAGTCTAATGAGATAAATTAATTAGCAGCAGGATACCAAGGGAGGAGAAATAACTTTTGAAGTGGTAAGAGAGTGGTCCATTACAAACAGTTGACAAGAAGATGTGAGTAACAGTAGGGAGAAATTAGTATTGAGGAAATTAAGTTTAGGTTTTGTAATGACCCAACCAGTCCTAGTCTTTATTCAGGCCTAATCTGATGGTATCTAATTTGCAAATTAATTCCAGTTCTGCAACTTCACGTTGGAATCTGTTTTTCAAGTTTTTTTGTTGAAGAATTGCCACTTTGAGGTCTGTTATTGAGTGACCAGAGAGACTGATGTGTTTTCCTACTGTTTTTGAATGTTATGATTCCTGATGTCAGATTTGTGTCCATTTATTCTTTTGTGTAGAGACTGTCCAGTTTGACCAATTTACATGTCAGAGGGGCATTGCTGGCACATGATGGCGTATATCACATTGGTAGATGTGCAGGTGAACGAGCCCCAGATGGTGTGGCTGAAATCTGCTACTTCAGTTTGTCACACCAGTTTTGCACCTGTGTAACTATTGACTTCAGTGCAGTTATTCCTGGTGTATATCAGCATGAGATCAGAACAATTTCCACTCTGCCTCTTCTGATCTCATGCAATACAAGGCAGACATTTACACTGAGGGTCAGATTCTGGGGATCTGCTTCCAGAGCAGCTGGGCACTGATTCAGTCCCAAGGAGCAACTTAAAGCAGACCCAGTTTGCCCTTAGTTGAGTCACCTGCAACAGTCCCCAAGGAGCTGCATGCCATAGTGTTAGATTGCCGCAGGGGCCTCCCTACAGGATGGCGTGGCAGGCAAATACCGGACACGGTGTTGGTATATAATACTCTAAGTACTTTTTATTGCTTACAAATTAAACTTTACTTACTCCACATTTATACCCAAGCATACTACACCAGAGTTCAGAGTTAGAAGTCCAGATGGCCAGTTGAGGTTTATTTTAATTAAAAGGTGTGGGGAGTCCACAAATACCACACTGTATTCAAACAGGGTTTTGGATTAATAAACGACTTCAGATTGCATATGTTTGAAGTCTCCATTTATAATTCATTTTGTGATGTTATTAGTTTTTTTTGTTTTTGTTGTTTGGGCCTTTCACCCACAACTCAGTTCCAGGCAAGCCACCGTGATCCAAGGCATTTCATTTTCTTCAATTCTTATACTTTTTTATAAGAGTCCAGCTGTTGTTTTTTTTAAATGCTGATTCTTCATATATTTTCCAGGGACATAACAGATTTGTTTTGTACAAAAGTCCTTGACTGCTTGAAATCTTACGTTGTTTTTTTTTTGCTTCGGTTGCCAACATGCAATGCATGCACTTGTGTCAAGCATACTTCATTCACACTAGGCCTTAATAGCCTATAACATATTACATTATCTCCCAACAATATTACTCCCACCCAAATACACCAGAGCTGCACCATGCTATAGATCCAGATAGATTGGCTGTGCACCAAACAGGGATTCTTCTGTTGGAGGACTCCTGTACCAGCCATTTAAGCTAACTGTATGCCAGGTTTGCGCTGGTCCAAAGCAGGTAAAAGGAGGCCAAGATCTGGTCCAGATTGAGAACAGTGGTGGGTTTCCTGGGGTCAGATAGGAAGTCAGAGTGCTTCCACAACAGCCATGGAAGTTCCCAGGACAGCATTCTGGCAGTAGCAGGTCAGGAGCAAGAAGTTCTCACAGAGCAAAGTGGGGAGAGTAAGGTCACTGTTGCACTTCTCTGCTCTTGCCACAGCTAAAGCTAGACCTGTATACAAATGCAGCCAGGTGATCAGGATGCAGGAAGGTTTTGGGGAAGATGTGGGTGGGTGACAAAGTATAGGGGTGTTGTATTAAGTTATATGGAATATATGAGCTAATATAGTCACTATCCAACATTAAACAGTGTTAAACAAGGTCTGAGGCTTGGAATACAAATATATCAGTCTGCTTAGCAACATGGCAAACATACCATTAAAATCCTTTTATTAGAGATACAGAAAAGAAGGGAAAACAGTTAAAGTATTTGAAATGTAAAGTATGAAATAAGGCTTTTATTTTAACAACATCCTTTGTTCCCTTTTCCTTTAGCTGTAGAGAGGTTTTTAGAAGAAAAAAATCCCTGTTGTTTGACAGTTTCATAGATGGTATTAAAGATGACAATAACTGTGCTTTTGGGAAAAAGTAAATAAGTTAGTTGAGATGAGCTGGAGCTGTTGCTGCTGCTGCTGTTGTTAAAGTCTGATCCCATTTCAGCCCAGATGGTGTGTGGGATTCAGCTGGAGCCAGTAGGGGTGGCGATGTCATCTGGATCCCTTTCTTTAGCCCTATATGATTAGGACACCTCTCAAGATCAGGATAAGAAAGGCCTGGGGTCCCAGGAGATGGTGGGGGTGGCAGCCAGGATGGTGACTGTCGCTCTAGTAGCCGCTCTGTGTTCTTTCCTTCTGTTCTTTTTTGTTCCTTACTTTCCTCACAAAAATCTTTCTTTGAATGACGCAGAAAGGGAGTGATGGGTGGGAATAGCCCATCCCCTCATTATTTGGGCCTAATATCCAACATATCAATTTTGGGTCATTAACAAGCATAATTTCAACAGTCTTTGAATCATATCAACTTGCCTTGCTGTTTAGACTAATTCTATTATTCTGTCTTCCCTTCACATCTTTTCCCATCAACGTTTTTTGTTATTGTTTATTGTAACATCTTATGAACATGTACATACTTTTTACAGTTGAGCGCTAAATTTGTAGGACTAGTTGTCACACCTATTCTGCAGTTGGGAAACAAAAATAATGATATCAGAAGTATGTAATATCCCTTTAACAGTGTATGGAGTTTCTGTAAGTAACCGGTGCCAACATCTAATAGCCTCATTAACTAAATACATTAATCCTGTGACATCGCAGTTACAGTGAGAATGATTAGTTCAGTGGTAATATGAGACAGTGAAAGTATGGTAGATAAATTGGTAAGTTCCAGATCCACAACTGTATTTATGCACCTATAACCCAGATTTAGGCACCTGAATCTCAGGTATAGGTGCCTAAATCCCAGTTTTAGGTTCCAGTGTGATGTACAAAACTCTTGCCAAAAACTGTAGGTGCCTAAACTCACTTGGCGCCTAAATTTTCAAGGTAAAAGTTCTGGCGGGGCCTATGTTTCTGCTTCTGAATATGTGCACTGCCTGGGAAAAATAGGCATTTGGCCACTTAAGTCATGTGCAGGACTCAGTCCAGTGGACATGCTCAAAGGCTGCCTACTGGATTGGGTCCCTTTTAAAATCTGGTCAGAGGTGGGGGAGGATTTGAATAGGAAGAGACTGAGGGGACCCACACATCACATGTACTCAGTGATTAGACCACACTCCTGATAGATCCCTGTTCCAATCTCTTCTCCCTCTCTGGAGAAGGAGGGCTTAAATGTGGGTTTCCCACATCCCAGGGAAGCGCTCTAACTGCTGGGCTGAAAGTTATCAGTGGGCATTTTCTCTTTCTCCCCCTCCTCTGGCTGTTGTGTGGAGTGACGCATGTGCCTAATTCATTCCAACAAGAAATACCGTAGACGTCTAAGCTGTCTGACTCTAGGCAATGAGTTCCCATTCACAAATCAGTAAGCAGAGGTAGGCACCTCCTTGCAACCCATACTTAGGCCCTATCTCCATGAGAGGGGTGGGGCTTAGCACATACCACTGTCATCTGCATCTCCCATTTGCTAGTTTAGACAGCACTCAGTTCATTGTACAAGGAGTCTAGGCACCTAATTCAGGCTTTGTGGATCATGGTGGCATTCCTGTAATTTTCAAGGCATCCAAAAGTTAGTTACCAAGATCCTCAGTATTGCAACACCTAAGTAGCCTTGTGGATCTGGCCCTAAACCCACAATATAAGGTCTGTTTCCCTATTCTGCTACAGACAGATGATTAAAAGGACATTCCCAATATTTGCAGGCAGGACAAGTGAAAATGTAAAGAGTAACAATTGAAGGCTGAGTATGTTTGATTAGCAACTGTCCACCAGGTGTCCTGACCACATAAAAGGAGATAGTGAGAAACAGAGGAAACTTCTCTTTTGATCTAGCAATATGCTGTGGGCGAGAGCTTGTTGACAGGAATAGAATAGAGCAGCTAAGAGAATATTCATTACTTAACCTAGTTGCTGCTAGAAAGCAGGAAAGATGCAGTGGTTGTAAACTGTTGGTGGAAAAGCTCAGCTCACTGCTCTCTTTTCTTTGTTTAAATTCAAATCAGACTAAATCCCCCCCGCCCCACACACCATTTGGCCTAGTCTACACTGAGGGGGGAGGGATCAACCTAAGATAAGCAACTTCAGCTATGAGAATAGCGTAGCTGAAGTCGACGTATCTTAGGTCGAATTACTACACATCCTCAGGGCACGAGTCAACTGCCGCTGCTCCCGTCGACTCCACTTCCGCCTCTCGCCACAGTGGAGTACAGGAGTCGATGGCAGAGTGATCGAGGATCGATTTATCTTGTCTACACTAGACCCGATGAATTGATCCCTGATAGACATAGCCTTTGAAACAATGTTTTCTCCTTTGTTCTGGTCTTAGCTGACCTCTTTAAGCCCTATTCTAGAAAGCTGTTTTTCTGCTCTCCAGGAGCACACAGATATATATATTTTTTAAACAATGAGGCTAGTGCATTGGGTAGATTCTGCCCAAATCTGCCAGTGGTCATACAAATTGGGTTCTCTGTAGGGACCCAAAGAACTGACATGTTCTGCCATTCGCTGTCTTCCTGGAAAGTTAAAGGGGAATGCTAAGAATGTCTTATAGTAGCCCCAGTCTCTTATAAGGTGTTCTGTGGTAGAGAAAAGCACTAAGTACTACCGATTGCTCTACCATTTGTTTTCTCTCTATTCCCTTCCCCCACCATAAAAGAAAGTGAGATAAGCACAGAACAGGACCCATTGCCAGGTACTTATCTTAAGAAAATGAAAGAAAACACAAATAGGAATGGGGAATGGGAAGATTTTCGCCTAGTGTGGACCATATGGTAATAATTCTGTTTTGTGAAAGAGGGATGAAAGGAACTATAATCCACTTGAATATCTAACAGGAGAGGAAGCCTGCATAAGGCTAATGACACAGAAAAACTCCTTAAGAGCAGTGTGCTCTTGTGGAAATAAGACCACCTGCAATTCTGCTGAGGCCAGTAAGATAAATGATCTACTGCTGAAGTTTGTTGTGCTGTTTTGCACCTCTCTGTGGTTCAATTCATTACTGTTTGTAACAGCTAACATTAGATACAATGGTTACACCTAGAGTAATATATTGCTGAGATAGGCACATTAAAAATGTCTTAGGGCAGAGTATCAGTATGCGATGTCAGACTATGGTATGACAGTGTTGGCATGGTCTTTGAGGTGCATATGTGCATCAAACATTCAAACGGTATCAGCAGCTCAGCTGTATGGCAGCTTCTTCAGGTGGCCAGTCTGTTTTACACTAACTGAGAATCTAACTTAGCATCAATTTTTTCCAAGATTTATAGACATTTATTTTAGTATAACTTGTTTATTGCAGCTAATTAGATAAGTTTTTCTACCATATCCTCTCTCTTGCATGTCTCTTCCTTCACTTGCCTCCCCAACCCCAAACCCACATAACCCCTGATTTGCGTATATTGACGAGAACCCAAGGGGAGTACTTTCATAGCTGAACGTGGCAGGCCAGCAGTATGCTGCCCATATTGTACCTGCTCTGTGAATAAACAGAGGCTTCTAAGTCACTGGGTTGTCAGATTGGCTCTATTTGCAAGCACTAAATTCATTTTAAAATATCATGAGAGCTAGAATATATACCTCTACTACATCCGGAAGAGTTACAATACAGCTAGCATATTGTAGTAGATCCTGTCTTCTGTTCAGAAATAGTCTAACAAAGGATGAGGAACTGAATAGTCACCGTTTATGGCATTGCCTATATCAAGCTGCTTGTATTAACTTTATAGGTTTTGCACCATTTTTAATTTGTGCCAACATATCTGAGGACCATTCCATTCTCACCACTTCAGCACCATTCAGATATCCATTCTTAAAGTATTCCAACCTTTGTCTCCTTTCTTGATTCCCATTTTAAAAAATCATACTTTTCACCCGCTATGATTCACAGATCAGATAATGTTTTGTAATGTACCTTTTCCTTTGATTTAGAGTGAGTTAAAGTGAATCAAAAAATGCTGGATCCCAAGAGGCTATTCTGGAAATGAAACATTTCTCACTTGATTCATCTTGAGCCAGTATCTATCCTTTAAATTGTCTTATTTTGCATACTCTCTTAACCAAAGGATTTTAGTACAATAGGGATTTGGTAATTTTTTAAAATTATTTTATTTCCTATCTACAGTTCTCTGATTACATTTTGTATTCATAGGGAGTAACCAGTCCCAGCAGCTTCATTTAAATTTCAAAATAATTTGTCTTGCATTGTTCTGTTAAATAAAATATCTGAAGATAAGAAAAAAATGCTAGACATCCCTATGTCTTAAAGTTTTTTAGTGAACAACTTAATGCAGCCACAACTATGGAGTAACAAATAGTTCTTTGTTGTTTTTAGTTAAGAGGTAACAATGGACTTGCATAAAGACTTATTTTAAGCTCTTGTTTTGGCTTCAGAAACTCAGTTTAACTAACTGAAATCTT